>NC_048221.1:126955698-127063564 GCF_002007445.2 Ailuropoda melanoleuca
TATTTAATCTTACTTGTTGGACACGTAATTATAACAACAGGTTTGTTGAAAGTAATAATGTCAAACTGAAGAATACTCTCTGTGAAATTCTGTGTACTCCTAATTAATCATTAATTTGGTCATCCAATATCCTCGTAAGAGCGGTAGGTTCTTTGTCCTATTTTAAAATGCGGAAACCAAGGTAGAACTGCAAGTCACATACTCAAAACCATAGTAGGTATTGGTGTCCCTTCCCGAGACATAATTGTGGAGGTCTCTGGTAAAAGCCTTGCACTTCAGTAACATGGCATGGGGTCTCCTGCCTCAGTCCCACAGCCATCCTGGCTCTATTTTTCAGGCTGATGGAAGCTGTATTCAACATTTAGTTTTCAGTAGGACGGAGCAACCCGTTGCCCATATCATCCCCGCTTAAGGTAAGACATATAGGGAAAGAATCTAGAAATGAAAACCCAGAGACATGGCTTCCACATGGAAGTCACTTTCACCCAGTGACCATCTGAATGCACAATTTTAGGCTAGTGTCTTATCTTCCCTGGGCCTTACACTTCTGATCTGTTAATGAGGAAGCTGACTTGATACATGTCACTTATCACTCATCTCTAAAGAGTTTGATTGGTGGTGGGGGTTCAAGCAGTCCCTGTCTTCCATCCAGAAGAACTGAATTTACTTCCCTTTCGGACCAGAAAGTCTCAGCATCAAAGGCTTGGAAAGACCTCTAGAGATAATGCAGGCAGACGCTAAGGCTGGGATTCCTTTTGCAATGGTGTGAGCCTAGCATGCATTAGGAGCAGACATCTTTTCTAGTATATTCCTAGGTTTCCCCAAGTGTTCGCTGTCTTCAGTAAACCTGCCCCAATTGCTTTGCCTCTCTTCTCTCCTGCCTTCTCCCTTTTTAGCCACCATATAGTTTCCAGAGGCTGCTTTTGCAAATGTTAAGCCTGGCACAGGGCCATGCCCAAAGAAGGTACTCATGGAATATCGGGTTGCAATGTGCTCATCGATCCCATTTTTACAGCTTTAATCTATTATTATCAACTCTATCAACACCTGGGCCAGTTTTCATCTTGAAAATCCAGGCAGATATTAACCTTTTAAAAGCCTCCAGTTGTGGAAAGAGCTTGAATGGAATAGGAGACTGGATGATACCCAACACTGGATGAAGGGATGAGAGGAGCAGCAGAAGTGAGCAGAAAGCCTGCCCCAGGCAGAGAGCCTCTGATGCCGAAGACCAGCAGGGAATAAGTGGAGGTCTCAGCATCCCAGCTTTTTGGGTTCCAGCTGAGCCACTGCTGGGACCCTGCTAAGTGCTCCCTGTCTGTAGGCAGCAGAGATGCAGAGGAGATCTTTAAAGCCACGCAGCAGACGGCCACTCCATAGGAGTATCCATTTTGACGAAATAAACTGTGGATTTGTCCAAAGAACTCAGGCAGCAGGATTGTGGCCTCCTCCCTGGCCTCATGCGCGAAGACTTTTTCTCCCAGTAATGAGAGTGCCGAGCAAGCAGGCCTTTCCCCGACAGCGCTGGCAGTGGGACAACTTGTGCCCAGGATGGATTTTTCTTCATTGATTCTAATCTTCTTCCTGACTGTCTGTCTTGGCGGCTTTGACATATTGAACACTGAATAGTCCCTGAGTAATTCTTGAACATTTGGGGATCGTTTTTATTTTTACAAGACAGTAGAATCCAATGGAGTGATTTATACGTGTACTAGAAGAAAATGAAGAAAAAATAACAAAGTGGTTTCATTCTGGGAATAAACACGGACTCAATGACGATTAAAAACCTCACCAAGCAAAAGGTTCGTGCCCAGTTTTCAATAATTTCATAATTTTGTAAGGATGCACGGAATCACGTAGAGATGAACAGTAACGGATAGAGGGCTTTCACAGCTGTGGCTTCAGCCATGATTGATGAGAAAATGCTACTGGAGGGAGAAAAGGAAAATGAATATTTATTAATGGAATAAAGTGTTGGGGGCTTCAGATCTAAGGAGATCCATCATTTCATATTCAAGGTTGGATGCATTCAAAACAGAAGATTCAATACAACGGCCCCACAGCTGAGCCGTAGACCAGAAAAATTCACAGGCACTGCCATCATTCGGACCATGGGGGACTTTCTGGAGATGTTATTCCCATTTCAGCCCCTATTAACATCGCCTGAACAGGGCAACATTACATGAGTTATCACTCCAAGAATGCTATGACAACAATTGCCTTCACATTTTAGAACACCCAGGGCTTTGTGGTCTGGTCATTCACCCAGAAATTAATATATCATGTCTGCATACTTTCTCTGTATATGGTAGCATGGTCTCTGTGCTGACAGCATAGAAATTATTTTTTCTACCATGACTTCATCAGTTCTCCCTTGTACCTTATAAGGGCAATTTTTAGCCAACCAATAGCATCCCTTCAAATCTCCTTGCATATTTTCTCCCTGTAGAACCCCTAACCTGTGCTTATTCTCTTTAGGTTGGTTAATTAGTGGGGGGGGGGAAGAAAAAGGCTGTTTCCTTTTGATGAAATGTTACTCCCCTGACCTTAACATCTTAAAAAAAAAATTAAAATCAGAAATCCAAGGAAGACATTGTGGATCTCTTTTGTGATGGTATTATTTCTCCATGTAAGCAACTTGTTCAGACAATTAACAATAGTGATATTGTGGCTTGTTTTGACAGGGAAGGAGAAATTGACTGATGGCATTTAACTGCCTTAATTTAACTTAAGGTGTTGAAGTTGTGTTGGAAGTTTCAGTGTGTAGATTTCAGGAAGTGGGTGCCCCCCAACTGTATCACCCCTACCCCCATAACCATATGCACACAATGTCCTCAGCTCCCTAGACCCCCCTTGGGACATGTTTTACTTTATTATAGAATATGGCAGTGGTGGCTTATTGGTCCTATAAATCCACCTACACTGAGCTTTTGAAATCGCTGTCCTGATGGATAGTCTGGGTCTTTAGACTGTCACACTCATGTTATTTCTAGATATTACTTCTAGGTGGCAAACCTTGGACTGCAGGAGCTAGATATTACTGGTTTGTTGTATATGTTATACCAGAAGAAAAGTTGCTATTCTATTAGATAGTATTTTTCAATTTATTTTAAACCATTGATTCTAGCAGATCCTTAGCCGGGGATGTGAATGAGTTATCTCTGTTGGCCATCTTTGGGAGAAGGCCAAGAGAGTATGAATTGTATTGTTATTTCTTCTAGGTCATGTATACTTCCCATCTCCCAAGACAGGGAAGTTTAGTCCGTAGGAAAGGGCTAGACTGGAAGTAGGTCCCCAACAAATATTTAACGGGTTAACTAATTAGTACAGTTTGTTATTTGGACAAAAAGCAATATTGGAGTTCTATTCTGTCTGGAAAAAAAGATTCACATCCACCAATAATTATGCAGCAATGGCCAGAAGGTATGTGTTCAGGGAGGCTGCAAATCTCAAAGGGATGTATTTGAAAAACCCTCCGAGTTGAAAAAAAAAAATGTTCTTTTCAGAGAGTTGTTTTGAGTGGCCACAAATAGGGTATTGGACAAGTGAGCAAGAATGTTGAGTGATGAACCTAGAAAAGAGTAATTAGGGGCAAGACCCAGAATATTCTGGTAGTATCTGGCTAAAGACTTTCAATTGTGTCCTATAAGCAATGAAGAATTAAGGATCTATGAGACCACATTAAACAAACAATGCCTGGAAGATGGCAATAGTGGAGGAAGGAAAAATGGTAGAAGATTATTTTCATAAGCTAAGACAATAGCCATATGGTTATGGACTTAGTTGTGTCTCCTCAAAATTCTTACATTGAAGCCCTTCTCCAAGTACCTCAGAATGTGTATTTGGAGATAGGGCCTTTACATAAGTACTTAAGTTAAATGAGGCTGTTAGGATAGCTTCTAATTCAATCTGACTGGTGTCTTTATAAGAAGAAGAAGTTAAGACATGAGAGGTACACCAGGCATGGGCATGCCCGGAGGGAAGACCATGTGAGGACACAATGAGAAGGTAGCCATCTGCAAGTCAAGGAGGAAGACCTCAAGAGAAACCAAACCTGCTGACACCTTGATCTTGGACTTCCAGCCTCCAAAATTGTGAGAAAATAAAACTCTGTTGATTAAGCTACCTAGTCTGTGGTATTTTGTTATGGCAACTATATTAGAGTTCTCCACAGAAGCAGAACCAACAAGATCTATCTGTCTGTCTGTTTATTTATTTATCTATCTACTTATTTATTTTAAGGAATTGGCTCATATAATTATGGAGGCTAAGATGTCCTTATAGCTGGCAAGCTAGGGACCCAGGAGAGCCAATGGTGTGATTCCAATTTGAGTCCAAAGGCCTAAGAACCAGGATAGCAGATGGTGTAAGTTCTGGTCCAAAAGCCAGCAGGCTTGAAACCCAGGAAGAGCCAGTGTTTCAGTTCAAGTTCAAAATCAAGAAAAGACCAATGTCTCACCTCAGTCAAGTAGGCAGGAGGAGTTCCATCTTATTTGAGAAAAGATCACCCTTTCTGTTCTATGTAGGCCTTGAACTGATTGGGTAAGGGCCACTCACATTGGAGAGGACAATCTGCTTTACTCAGTCTACTGATTCAAATGTTAAGTTCATCCAAGGGACACACCCAGAATATGTTTGACCAAATATCTGGGCACCCCACATCCCAATCAAGTTGACACATAAAATTAAATATCACAGCAGCCCCAGCAAACTAATACATGTGGCCATAGTCAAGAGAATCTGTGAGAAGAGAAAAATATTCTAAGAGAAATCGTAAGGATTTGGTGACGGATCAGATGTGAGGAGTAAAGAAGAGTAATGAGTCAGTAATATCTTCAGTATTCCTATCCCAGATGATGGAGTGGGTGATATGCAAGGGAAACACAACACAATACACACCCACACACCACCCCCACACACACCAACCTCTATTAGATATGCATAAAATTAAGGGGTAAATTGAACTTTAATCACTTATCCAGAATTCACCATTCTTCATAGCTATTAGGAGCAAAGATGTTTAACTATAAGTAATAATCCATGCAAATTAATAATGAAGGTAAAGGTGGTGTTACATTCATAAGAGAGAGCTTGAGATTTTTAATCAGAACATTTGAACTCATTTTGCATAGATATCTGTTGTTGTTGTTGTTGTTGTTGTTGTTGTTGTTGTTGTTGTATTTTTCCCCAAGCCCACATCTGACGGGAAGTACTGCATTTGTTAATGGGGAATGTGAGTATGTGTATCTGTGCATTGCATACAGGAGAGAGTTCTCATAGGTCAGATTAACCATATGTAGAAATGACTGCCAAAGCCCAGTTTTGAGAGGAGAGAGCAAATCTATAGGAAATGGTATATGAACATAAAAACACAAAAATTTGAGGCCATTTTGACCAGGAACAAGTAGACACACACGCTCCATGGTCCTGAGGTCAGTGATAACTGCGTCATCAGTAAAAGGTTATATATGAAGGTCTGGTCTACTACCTAATTAGGCAAAGAAATAATTGGTAGGTTTTATAAATAATCAAAATACAAATGAATTTTGCAGTAAAACTAGAATGTGATGTTATAGCCATTGGCAGGGGACTGAAAATGTTGCCTGGAGTTCCCTCATGATTGGGCAAGAGGGCCAGAGTGCGGGCAGTGGGTTAGGGAGAGTTCTAAACATGGCTCATCCTGGGGCCCACACTTTCTGCTGAGGCACCTGCCACATGAGGTACTAATATGCAGGACATCTGCCCTGAATGGTGCTGCCACCATAGATTGTTGTTCTCTGCAACAAATTCCCAGCCCTACCCTCACGGTCCTTTGACTGGTGGAGGGATTTGATGAGCATCAATGAACAGAAAAGTATGGGAGAAATAACACACATCCTGTCCTAAGAGGTTTTGCCTTTCCTTGTTATTTCAAAAGCTACAACTTCACATTCAGTCCGATTGTTCTTCAGGTAGTCTCTTGGGTGGAAAGAATTGGTTGGCAAAAGGGTGAGCACCTATTTGTGGAGAGATTGATAACTTAGTGTCCAGAGGCCATTGGGATTCTGCTGTCAAGGGACTGCTTCCTCTTTGGTCTTTAATTTGTTAGTACAATTTCAAGCGAAAGCTCACAAAGCATTGCACTGCAAGCCTTTTTTTTTTTTTTTTTTTTTTGGTGGAACTCACATGTGACACAGGGAGGCCAGTTCTACATCAACTTCTGACTCAGTCTTTTAGGAAATAAATTTATCCATGATTGAAGGCCTTTGTGTGTGGGGAGGAGGAGCGGGCACTGAGGGAGGGTAGGGGAATGGTGAGCAGATATAAATTCAGGGTAAGTCATTTGTCCAGTTAATAGAAAAGGCACTAGCAATATTTGTAAGAATTATCTCATTATCATATATACATACATAAATACATGAAAGTATTTACCATGTAAGTGGGCTTGGGAGCTGATCCTGTACTGGTTGAACCTCTGGATGACTGCAGTGTCTGTTGACCTTGATCGCAGAGCTGTGAGATGGTAGATGTGGCTAAACCGCACCTGGACTCCTGACCCACAGATGCTGTGAGATAATAAATGTGTGTTGTTTCCAGCTGCTAAGTTACGGGGTCATTTGTTACACAGCAATAGATAACAAATATACCACCTAAGATTTTCGATAAGCAAACTTAAGTGAGGGCTAAGAGATTTCTGTTGATACTAGACATATTCACCTTCAAATTATCCTCCCCTATCTCCCAACCACACCCCCCCACCCACCCGGGAGTGCACACAGCTCATAATAGGTTGCTAGGCCAAGTCTGTGTACTTAGGATGAAGAAGCAAAGTGTCGGTCGGCGTTTTTGTCTTCAAAGATTCCTTTGGTTATACATTAATCTTAAGCTTTTATTTGTTTGTTTGTTTCGGTAAGAAATTAGTCCCAGTCATCACTGCAAATCGTACCCAAAGCTGACAACGAATCAGCTAAACCATACTTACTAGCTCATTTAGAGACACCAGGTCAAATAAACCATTAATATGAATGAGCCCTGCAATGGTAGAAAAAATACAAGTTAAATCATGACAGCTCCTGCTTAAAGAACCTCCTTTTTTTTTTTTCGTTCACACATACAAATATGATAAATACTTCTTGGCACTTTTCCTGCTTAGGGCTTAAGATGGTCAGTGATCCTGAGGTCGTGGTAATAGTCATGCTGTTTATTTATTACTCTTTAGACTCAGATGGCAGTCCCAGGCCTCAGAGCTCTGGGAAAACGAGTATGGACATCTAGCCAGAAAATGACTGTCATGCCACCACAAAACTGGCTGGCTGGGGTATCTGGTTGTTTTTTGTTTTTTGGGGGTTTTTTGGGTATGAATGATTGAATGATGCTCTTTTTCTTCTGAGGAATGAGAAGACTGACATCCTACTCAATCTAGAAAACTTAGTCTAAAACAGTGCTGTCCCATAGAAATACAATGAAGGCCACAGATGCTATCCCCATAAGTAATATTAAATTTTCTGGTAGCCACATTTAAAAAGTAAAAAGATGCAATTGAAATTAATATTAATAGTATATTTTACTTAGCCCTACATATCTCACGTTTTATCACTTCAGCCTGCAATCAATATAAAAAAATCATTAATGAGATCATTTACATTCTTGTTTCCATACTAAATCTTCAAAATCCAGTGTCGATCTCTCTTGCGCTTATAGCACATCTTAATTCACACTGTGCACGTTACAAGTGCTCCAACATCCCATGCGGCTGATGGCTACTGTCCTGGACCAGCCAGGTCTAGAATGTGTGCAGAGCAGCCCCTGCCTCTTGGGCTGCCTCGAGCCCACCTGCATGCCTTTGTGTGGTGTTCTAAGGAACTACCACGTTCTTTCTTCCCCACAGCCTTCTTGCTCTGTGCCCTCTTCCTGTGTCAGCTCTTTGGAAGTTTTGACTTTCTCATACTGTGTAATTCAGCCACACTTAGGGATGAGAATTCAACAGCAGCTTCTTGGGATGTTCCTCTCAAGCTCTCTTCTGAAACAGGAAACATAACAGGATATACATTATGGCAACATTCAGACTGTTCATCAATTACCCATTACATCTGCCATCTCCCTTCTGCCAATCGAGGTAACTATGTTATTACAAAAAAAGTTTATTTTAATTATAATCCAATCAGAAGATGCATCCATTATGTAGAGTACGTTGGCATGTTCTAAGGATTTAAATTTTACCCAAACAGCAGAGCAAATGCTGCAGAGAGGAAAGGGTTTGTTCATGTCTTCATGAATCCAGTCATTAAAAAAATACACACCGAGTAGATGCTATGTGGAAGCATGGTGTTTGTTTGGTGGGGGACACAATTTATACAGACCGTGGCCCCAGCTCCCACAAAACTCACCCTGAAAGGGGAGAAGAACCTGGACAGATGCCAGCATGGCCGTATGTCGTGAGGAGGGCTCTGACTTGGGAGACCGGGGAGATAACTAGGAGGAGGTGAAATCACACTAAGTATGGAACGCGTGGGTAGGGTTTTGATGTGTCACCAGGGATGAGAAGGGAGAGGAGGGAGATGATTTCAAACAGAGACTGGCATGATTCTATGATGCAGGGAGGTAAAACCACATGTTGAAAATAGGCAGAAGGAGACATCTTTTTCACAGGCGAAATGGAGAGGGGGTCCGAGGACCCTGTGGTTAGTGACTATGCACAGTGAGGCCGTGCTGGATTGTGGTAGGATTTCTGTGCTGGCTAGGAGATTGCGTCTCATTTCTGGGCTGGGATTTCTGGGAGCCATGGAAGATTCTAAACAGGGCTGTAAGAGGATCGTAGCTGTGTTCGGGGATGGACCTGATATGTGTGTGTATTGTGCACTGAAGTCTGAGGGGATGTGGAGGGGGGGAGGGCTCTGAACACTTTGTCTCTCATGGGAACAAAAAATATTAAAGTAATGGGTTTATGCATTTTTTGACCTTTAAAAAATGGTATTTTCTGCAAACTTCCTCCTCCCCACCTTACCCTTGTTAAATATTTCATCTCAACTGGAAAATACCCACAACAATGATTTTTTTTATGGTTTTAGCCTTTCAGTAATAAACCAAAACAAACAGTGGGGAGCTTAAAAGGCCTTTCAGCTGAGAAAGATGAAAGCAGATGCCTCTGGTTTAGATTATTGTTAGGAAGTGCAAGAGTCCGTTTCTTCTGGAAATCCTGTGAGGAGGAGAGAGCAGGAGGAAGGGCTGGTGACATGACCACACCATCCCTGACCTGACATTTTGGTAGTGGTTCCTACTTGCCCAGGGTTTTTACCTGCACCCCTTTATCTGAAGCACAATCTTGCTTTCCCTCCCTGTAGCTAGAACCCTCTTGTTTCTCCATGTGTAGGGAAAACTCCAGTAAGAAAGATGTAGAAATTGGGACCCATTTTTCATAAAACTATTGAGAAAACAGCGATGCCTTTATGACTTAATGGCCTAGGAGCAGCAACAAAGTTTCCTTTGGGCTGGAGGGATGCTTTCTTAATGCAGCTCTTTGCCTGGACCATTGACTTAAGATGCATCTTGTCACTATGACCTTGAATTGCTCAGGGGTTTCGTTTTAGCAACAAGCAAACACACACTCCTTGTCTGCTTTATGCCATTCCTTCCCATGAGCCTTTGTTCCCTCCTTTCCTCATACCTGGCATAGCCTGACGATTCATTTGTTCAGCCAATGTTTAGTGAGAACTTACTGAGTGCTAGAGCCCAAGTATTCAAAGATGAATAAAACATGGTCTTTCATGGGTTCATGGGCAAGTACACAGGTGTTAAAATAACTCATGGCAAATACCATGATTGGCATCACATTCAAGGCTGTGTGGGCGCTCAGCCCAGCCTGCAAGGTCTGAGCTGTCTTCTCAGAAGAGAGGATGTCATCTTCTCACTTAATGACCTAGGAGCTAACCTTCCTTCCAGACCTTCCGCATTCAGCATATCTCCCCTGACCTGGTGTCTCCTCCTTCTGAGCATTGCCATTTGCCCACCACATGCTTCTCATTGTTACATTTACTTTTTAGACTGTTGCCTATCTCTTTTATTGGAGCAAACGGTGAATGGATTTATGTATATTTTGACTTTTTAAAGAAGAATAATTTCAACAAGCTCCACATCGCTCAAGTCTTTATTAAATATTCTATGTCAACTGAAGAGCACCTGATAACACTTTGGTGGGGGGGGCATCAAGATTGGGTTATGTTAAACGAGTTCATTTTTTCATGTAATAACCACATTTTAAGCACCTCTGTATTTTGTGATGTTTAAAATGTGAACAAAGCAAATCATAGTCCCCCTGTCATAAAGCTTACATGGTAGTGATAGCATACACCAGTAGATAAAAACAAAACCAAACATGGTGAGAAGCACTATGAAACAAAAAAATGAAAAATAAAGCTTTTGGGAGGTGGGCCTATGATATTTATTCTCTCACGCTGCACTCATTTTCGTCAGTGTCCACGTCGGTCACTTCCATGGCCCGTAGAGAAGATTTGGTGCTGTTGGATGCAAGGCATGGACTTCTAGGGAGGGCTCTGTTGGGGATGGATAGTGATCACAGGCTTGGATCCACTCCAGGGAGGCTTGCTGGGTTGACATCAACTCTCAAGGATGTCCTAAAGCAGGCACCTAGGCATCCAGAGCCCCGTGATGGTCCCTGGGGAATAAGCCACACTTCCTCAGATCCCTGCTCCCTTTCTTGCAATGATATGCTAGGGCATCTTCATACTTCCCTTCACTTTCCTTGTAAATACAGCACCCCATGGCTTGATATTGGGCTCATCAGAGACTCCAACCAAAAAAAAAAAAAAAGTAGCAAAGTCAGTTTTAATTTCTCACAATTTTCTAAAGAGATGTAAAGGAAAAGTACAAACTAACTGCCTTGAAAGAGGGCATATTTGGGGGCTGGAAGAGGGGGACTTAGTGCAGGATGCTAAAGCCACATTCAGCCATGCCCTTTGATGACCATAGCCTGGTTTCAAATGGATTTCTCCCCCTTTCCCTAAGTGAAGGAAGAAAAGGCAGGCACCTTTACAGTGAGGAATGTTTGCCATTTGCTTGCTATGGTTATTAAGGACCAGCAGAATAATTTAACCATTCTGAGGCTATTTATTTGCCTGCACATCTGGTGGGAGAATTTTTTCCCCAGTTTTATTAAGATATAATTGACAGATAGCATTGTATTAGTTTCAGGTGTACAACATTGTGATTTGATATTTGTATATATCGCAAAATGATCACCACAGTAAGTCTAGTTGACATGATCCCCATACATAGTTACAGATAATTTTTTCTTGCGATGAGAACTTTTAAGATCTACTCTCTTAGCAACTTTCAAATATACAAAGCAGTATTGTAAACTGTAGTCACCATGCTATACATTACATCCCCAGAACTTATATATCTAAGGCTGGAAGTTTGTCCATTTGACTGTCTTCATCCATTTGAAGCTTATTTAAAATGAGTCCCAAAATGTCCCTTGTCCTCTTTGATAGAGCTCAAAAGCTTTAGCAATAAGATGTGAAGCTTGAGGAAATAGCAGAAATGAAGAGATGTCCCCCAGCAGAGGCTGAGAGAGAGCAAGGCACTGCCTGTGGGTTCTTGGGCCTGTTCTCAGGACCCCAGCCAGAGTCCTCCTGGACAAGGCCCAGATGGAGTGGCCTGACCAGCTGGCCCAGCAGTTAGCCTTTCTTGTGTGTTAGATGTGAGATGTGTGCAGTGAACCATCTGACAACCAACCAAGATGCTTTAATTGGTACCTGCTGGGTGCCTTGCCCATGCAAGATGACCATGGGGCGAAACCGCCTAGCGGCATAGATGGGGCACCCTCAATGCAGGTGATGCAGCCCAGAGAGCTTGCTGGGGGCCATGCCCTGGCAGCTAGCCCTGCCCAGTGATTCTCACCCTTTGGTGTGAAATAAACATTCCAGAGGTGCTTTTTAGGACAGATTCCTGGATCCCATGCTGGGAGATTCATTGGATTTAGGTTGAAGTCTAGAAATTGGAATTTTGGGCAGGGACATTCTACTGCAGAAGACACAAGTTTGAGAAGCCCTGCCCTCACACTGCTCAGCCCAAGCTTATTAGTTTTTTAATCTACCAGGAACGACATTTTTATTTTTTAAACCACTCTATTGAGATATTATTGACATGTAAAAAGCTGTGCATATTTCCTGTATATAACTCCAGGAGTTTGGGGATTTGTGTGCACTTATGAAACCATCATCAGGGCCATAAACACATCCATCACCTCCCAGAGTGTCCATCTACCCCTATTGTTGTTATTAATTATTATTCTTAGCGCTTTGTGATACGAACATTTAACATAAGATCTACCCTCTCAGCAAATTTTAAGTATAGGGTACAGCATCGTTAGCTATGGCACTGTGCTCTATAGGAGATCACCAGAACTTACTCATCTTACACCACTGCAGCTTTGCACCCTAACCACCACCTCCTCATTTCCACCTCCTCCCAGGCTCTGGCAACCCCCATTCTACTCTCTCTGCTTCTATGAGTTTGATGATTTTAGATTCCACATGAAGTGAGATCATGCAGGACTTGTTCTGTGCCTGGCTTACATCACTTAGCATAATGCCTTCAGGCTCGTCCATGCTGTTGAAAATGGCAGTTTTGGTTTTTTTTTTCCCTTTCCTGAGACAGCGGGATCTTTGGTGGGAATAAATAGTACAGGGTCTCAGGAGCAGGGCTACTGGAGCCAGCTTTTAACAGAGCCTAGCTTTTCTCTAGGGCTGATGCGCGATTCCAGCCCTAATTCCCTCTGCCTCTGACCATGCCAAGGTAGCTCACAGTATTGGTAGAAGGAGGCCTCTGGAAGGTGTTCTCTCCCTCCCGATACAGAGAAGCAAGGGTCACTCAAATAGAAAAGGGGGCGTATTTACTGAAATACCACAGCTGTTATTACTGCTATTGCTAATATTTAAAATTGTGATTGTTTATTGAGAGCTACCGTGTGTCATACACTCATCTAAATTTTTTGCCTCATTCCCTTATTTTATTCTGAAAACTGATCTTTGAGGTCTGTACTGTTATTATCCTCGTTTTACAGATATGGAAACTAAGGGAGTAAAGTTTAAGTAACTTGTCTGGGGTCACACAACAGATAAGAACAGTTCATGGCTCAGGAACCCCAGTGTGAAGGCTCCTAGAGCGTGAATGTGGTGCAGGACTGGGGCAAGAGAATGGTTTCCACTTCTGGGCTTTAGTTTCCTTGCCCGCCAAATAAGGGTTTTGTGTGATATGACCCCTAAGCAGGGCTGGCTTTGTGATTGTGTAACCCGTAGTGTCAAACATCCCCCAGGATCAGAAGGGTCCCAGGCTTGGTTCCAGAATGTGCTGTTGTTGTCTGGAAATTGCTAATAATTTTTGAACAAGGAACCTCACATTTTCATTATTCATAGGACCGTGCAAAATAGGAGACAGATCTTGTCTCCCAGCAGCTCTTCTTGTTGTTACACTTTCTCAGCTTTTTTATAGATTCTTCACAATTCCCTGTGCATCATTGGCCACGGAACCACCATCTGCAGTGGTGAAGGAGCAGTGGGCTGACCTGGACCATATGGTGAAAGGAGCGTCTGGGCTGGTGATGTGGGCCCACAGCATGTCTGCAGATGCTGATAGACACCTTGTGGAGCAGAGCGCGTGGCACGGTCTCAGTGGCTAAGGCTGGTATGCCATGTGCTACCAGCTCTTGAAAACAGCCACAGTGCCAGCCAACCTGGGGGCTTGTGAGCGTTGTTGCTAAGTGGCCAAGCTATAGTGTGTTAGCAATCCCTCCATGCAGAAGATGGAGGAGGACTCAGGGAGAAGAGGTTAATGAATTCAGTTTTCCCTGAGAGGCTTTTTGGGCCTTTGCCAACCACCCCACACCCATTCTTTGGCAGTGGTCCCCACCCCCACTTACTCACCAGCAGCCCTGCCCCCATCTTTCCTGAGTCGCAGGAGTTTGTCCCTGTGTGTGATGCCTGGAACAAGTTTTTCAAATGCTGGTTTCTTCCTGACAATATCTAGTGTTGCTATACACACGGTACACAAACTTCATTACACTTGCTGCCTGAAAGGTTTGGCTCAGGAACAAGGGAAGGAAAAATGTTTATTGAGTGTTTATCATGTGACCTTCTTATTTTTGTCCCCCGGCTCTTCCTCTGAGTCAAGTCCTAGTCCTGCTTACCTTCTAAGAAAAAAAAATTAAAAGGGTGCTTAGCGGGGTTAATGACTTAGATTCCTATCAGCACTGAAACAAAAAATTCAGACACAGACGATCCATCCAAAGCGTAGCATAAAAGGCTCATTCTTCACACCTTGATGCATATAGGCAGAACAAAGATAAGCTGTGGTGGAAGTATCTGCGTGTGCCTGTGTGTGTGTGTGAATGGGGTGTGTGTGTATGTGTGTGTGTGTGAGTGTGGGGTATGTGTGTCCATGTATATGTGTGAGTGTGGGGTATGTGTGCATGAGTGGGGTATATGTGTGCATGTGTGCATGTTTATGTGTGAGTGTGTCAGGTATGTGTGTGTGTGTGCATATGTATGTGTGAGTGTGGGGTATGTGTGTGCGTGTGTGTGTGTGCATATGTACGTGTGTGGACTGGGAATGCAGAAAAAGGTAGAACCATTTCTCTTGCTCTAAATGGGGCATCTTCCCACTCCATTCTCCTTCTCCCTTTCTAACTTCTAGATCTTTTACAAGTTATACTGAACAGTCCTCATCAAAGCCTTGCCATTGCTTCCTTCTAGACACCTGCCCTTACCACAGCCCAGGTCTAGGTCGGATGTCTGCCCAGAGCACTCACCCCCAACCCTTTTGCATCTGCATCCCTCTGGTTGTGATTGTGTAGTTACTCATATGGAGCCCCATGGCCTGTGGTCTCCACTTGGGCTGCCAGTGGGGCTGTCTTGTTTGCTGTGGTAGCCTCAGCAAGAATAAATAAATATTTATTAAAAGAATGGATAAGCAGTATGAGGAGGAGCTACAAATGGCAGGGACTGAGCCCTGGTGTTTCAGGTGTGAAGACAGATGACTGGCATGGGGCACAGCGGAGGCAGCTCCATCTGCAGGGCCCGGCCAGGAAAGGCTCCCGTTGAGTCTGTATTTCTTGATCACTCACCAGGTGCTCCGTGCAAAGGTCTTCGCTTGTGTCATTCTAGTGCATCCTTACACATCCTTACAGTGAGTGGGCAAAGTAGGCCCTGATTAAGGTTTTATGGAGAAGGTGACTGAACCTTGAAAGGTTCATCAGGCATAGAAGGCAGAGAATACCTTCTCGTTCATAGAGAACAGATTGAACTCTGTCCCAGGGGTGTGGAGACGTGTTTGAGGGGTGTGTGTCTGTGGCTGGAGAAAAATGGAGAGTAGTTGAGTGAAATGGGATGATAATGTTGAACTTTACCTGTGCTCTCGCACAGTGGCTGTTAGGTAGTCTCCCCACTCTTCTGCATTCTAAGGAAAACTAACTACAAAAACCCCTGTAATCTCGAATATTCCTGGATAGACTCATCTCCATTCTTCTTCATGACTGCCATAAGACTGGCCTACAACTCCCTTGTTCACCTGCCTTTATAAAACTCAAGGCTTGTTCCTTTACCTTTGATATGTTCCTCATTCATGAATGTGTTTCCTATTGCAGTAGCTTGAATAACATCATCTCCTTAGTTGTCTGGTACATTCTGTCTTGCACAGAGGCTGCAGCTGATAAGAGAGGGACCAGATCATGGGGGCTATGTGTAAGCCATGGGCGGGAGCTTTGACGCAATCCTGTAGGTCTGGGAAGCCAATGATGGGGCTGAAGGGTTTTTAGTAGAGGACTGGCAAAGTGAGATACACATTATAGAATTTGTGTGTGTGATTTGTATATGTGAGAAGGAGTGGAAGGAGAATTCCCTGAACACAAGGAAATTTCAGATTCTTATAAAAAAGGATGAGGCTCTGAGCTGGGGTAGGGTCAGTGATGGGTGATATGTCAAGGATAGTGTCCTTTGGGACATACATGGTATCTGGATGTGAGGCTATGGGAAGGCGCCATCAGCTCTCATGAGAGAGGCTGTCTTCCATCTGGACTGTGGAAGGTGAATAGCATGGAGAGCCACAGGCAGGCCAACCTCATAGGGAAGGTTAAAGAAGTTCTGATGGCACCATCAGAAACAGAACTCGGAAGTACATGCTTGCAGGGCTCCACGAATGTCCTTATAAATGGATATTGGTGGGGGAGGCTGCTGACGACATACATGGCCTACCTCAGTCTAATTGGGCCTAATTTATTTTTATTTATTTTTCAATGAAAAGTTTAGTCTAATGTACTCTAATTTATTTTTTCCTCAAACTACAATCCTACTTCTATCAGAGAAGAGATCTTTAGCATCATGATCCCAGCCTGATTCACTTCAAGAGGGGCTGCAGGGAGACGGAAGAGGTGGACTTTGAGGCGCCCGGGGAGATGGCCGATGTTGCTCTCATTCTGTCCATCCCCTGCTCCGTGGGTGGTGAGCCAGAGTTGGGTCCACTGGAGACCGGGGTTCTGGACCCCCTCAGCCTCCCACCTGCAAATCAACGCTAAGGAAGGATAGATAGCTTATGGCAGCCAAGGGGAGAGTTATTTCTGTGGGAGGCGCCACACTTGAAGGCCATGGATGACTCAGGTGCTAATTCCTCAGGGAGGGAAGGCACCGTTGTTATGTCTCCAGAAGCCTGTGCTCAGGCTGGAGCTGTGAATTGTAGATAGCCTGGTGAAACATTCTTCTCGGCTGTTCTCAAGATATCTGTGGGTTTTTTTAAGTGTTTTTCACACATTAATACCATTTTCAGGCTTTTTTTTCCTGGTCTTTGATTGCCTGAAAGCTTAATGTAGATGTAAGCACTTCCCTGGATTCTCAGTGAGAAATGTTACATTAACGTAATTACAGCCATGATGATTCATATTGTCCCGGTGTCATAAATCTGGGCCTACAGAAAACTCTTCACATAGAGCTCTGATTTTGTCTCTTTCCTCAGAGAGTGACATCTGCCGTCTGTGCAGGGGCTGCCCAGGGATGCATCAAGCCAGGACTATCCCTGGGGACCCCCTTCCACGCCAGTGTCTTCAGGATGGCTCATATGCTGGGACCTTTATAGGTGTTTCCAAGCCCCCTCTTCTGTCCTGATATCTGGGCCAGAGAACCAACAGTTCACCCTGTGTCACCCTCTGGATTTGCCATAGAAAACCATAAGCCCTGCATGTCTCAGCATGGGATTAGTCATCTTTCTGACCCATCCCTCCCTCTCCCTCCAAACTGCACTTGTTCAGCCATCAGAAGGGAAGCATTGAGACTAAGTTTTGAGAGGAAATAATGCTAAACTTAAAGGATGAAGAGGTGTTAGCCAAGCAAACTCTGAAGAGTACCGTTGGGCCCGAGGAGCAGGTCAGGAGGTGGGTGAAGGCTTCTTCCTGCCCCCGAGTGGATGGCCAGGCTAGGCAGCTGGATGGCGCAAGGCCGCCTCCTACTTGAAGAGTGGACGTACAGCCGAGAGCGCGCTGGAGCTGGGGTGTTGCATGGGCTCCCATCACTCCCCATCCCTGTTTCCCTTTACTCTCTCCAATTTCATTCTTACATGGAAGATTTTTATAAAAATCTCAAAGTCTTGACTGTCCATTAACAAACTTCACAGTCTTTACTCTCTTCACTAAATAACCTGGAATGGCAACTTTCCCAAAGCAAGATCCATGTCTGTGACCCAATCCCACAGAGGAATAGCTCTCCTTTAGAGGGGCAGGGCTTTGTGCACCTGTGAGATACAGGGAAGAAGGGGAGATTGTGGGGGTAGGACGCAAGTAAGGTGAGTCATGAAGGGCTTGCTTTTATTTAGCAATTCTTCTTTCTTTCAGGACTTTGCGATTGAGGATGTGTTGGTCCCTGGTAGGGGAGCTGGCAGCAGCTCCTCCAGGATTTATTTGCTGCTCAGTGAGGCCAGTAAGGACAGTAGCTCCTGCCATTTTAGAGGAGGTGATGCTTGCTAGGTGGGGATGGTGAGTGGGGGTATTTGGTAAGGGAGTAGAGATTTCTGTGGAGACAAAGAGTGGTTCTTAAATGCAGATAAAGCATATTTACAGTCAGTTTTCTGTTTTTTAACATATTCCCAAAGTGACTGTGACCAGTTGAATGATGACATGTTCCCCGTGTCACGTAATCTATGCTCTCCTGGCTCCCTGCATAGTAAATGTGGTGTTCTTTCCTTGCCATATGTTACGAGTCTACACTAAAATCGCAGTACCTAGTGGCCAGGAGATTGTGGGACAGAAGTAAAGGTGGTGGAAGGGGTGTGTGTGTGTGTGAGTTGGACATGCGTGTGCATCAGTGTGGAAACATGAATTGTGTTCCTGTGAGAGAATACATTTGCAAGGTATTTTGCAAGTGAAGGCCCATTTCTTTATAAAAATAGAATTGCTTTTCTAAGACAGATATGCTGAGTAAGTGGAAGGACAGCTCTGAGTTTTAGAAGGAGCTTTCCAGAAATTGGTGCAAGGAACTTGCTAATGGTACTGGGAGATAGAAGGGGAGATGCACAGGCCACGCTGCGTTTTGCATTTCAATCTCTGTGGATCCTCTCTCTCCCTGCCTATGCATATTTAAAATTCCTTTCAATATATAAATAGGATAATTCTCTTTCCTCATCCCCACCAGAGTTCATTTAACAGGCACAAAAAGAATTGCACATCCAGGCCTGTCTTTTCCTGCTTCCTGTTTTTACTATTTATTGGGTTTTTTTCTCCTCTTTTCTCCCCTCCCACATTGCTCCCCTTAGATTAAACTGTGTTTCAAGCTTGACTGGAGGGAAAAATGCCATTCCTTATACACAAGGCTGAGCCCCACGGAGGTGATCTCTAGGCTTGCCCTGCTCTTTAGCACCAAACCAGACCTTCCAGAACTCCACTTTGAATAGAAAGCCCTGGCTTTCTAGGTTTTTGCAACCTCCCCTTAATGCCACCTTTCCCCTATTTTGAAAACAATTACCCATTTTGCCTCATGAATGAAGCCTGGGTATTTTCCAGTGTCCCAGACGCTCAAGTGAAAGACAGGATTCTTGATGGGAAGGCTATGGGGCAAGGATATGAGCTGGGATCTGGGGAAAGGCGCCTATGCCAATAGCCAATCAAACTCTTGTTCTTAGAAAAAGATTCAAGGAAGCTTTGGTTGAGCCTAATGGTCTTGCTTCATGTTGGTAATGTGAATAGTGTAATGATTTTGGAAGAAGTTAGACCATACCTTCCAAACATTGTCCAGATTTCAAAATACCAATTAATGAAGCCTATAAGACATGTGTTCTTAGAAAGATGTCCTACATTATTTTACATTCAATGGGGGGAACACTGAATTGGGAATCAGGAGACTTGAGTTCTAGGCCTGCCTCTGCTAGTGTGAAGCTCACATTCGCTTTCCACCTCTGGATCTCACTTAATTCATCTGTAGAAGCAGAGAGGTGGTTTTATTCATATGCAGTGACTTCTCCAATTAAACAAAAACATCAGCTTTTATATATCCTTGGATCATATGTGGTGGCCACAATATATGTAGTGAGGTGTAGAATGGGGCACTCACTTGTCTGTCACCTGTGATGTAGGAATGGTATCAAGGACAGGAGGAGCTTTTCTTTAAAGGTGCTCTGAGCTTGACTCTGGGACTCGTTAGAATCTCCTTGCCTGGGTTGAGCTCCCATTGAATATCGGATAGAATCCAGAAGCGTGTGACCATGGGAAAATGTCACTGCTGTATGACTCAGCACAGGACCTAGGGAAACTTTATAGCAATTTCTGTCAATTAAAAGTAAGGTGAGCTGCATATGTGACATTGAAGAACTTTAAGAATAAGGCGGATGGTGTATTTTTTTCATAATTACTTCAGGTTTTCTTTCTCTCTCTTTCTATTGCTGATTAATACTGCTTGTAATTCTTAAAAAAATTTTTTTTGTTCAATTTATTTAAACTAAAACAAAAACAGTTTACCCATTTCTCCTTACCCCACCCCCTGCCTCTTCCCCTTGTGATCACCAATCTGTTCTCTGTATCTCTGAGCTTTTTTTTTTTTTTATTCCACATAGAAGTGAGGTCATATGGTATTTGGTATTTGTCTTTTTCTGTTTGACTTATTTCACTTAGCAAGTTCCATCCATGTTGTCACAAATGGCAGGATTTCCTTCTTTTTTATGGCTGAATAAATTCCATTGTGTATATGTACCATGATTTCTTTATCCTTTCATCCATCAGTAGACACTTAGATTGTTTTGGATAAATACCCAGAAGTTCGATTACTGGTTCATATGGTATTTCTATTTTTAAATTTTTGAGGAGTCTCCACCCTTTTTTCCACAGTGGCTGCAGCATTTACATTCCTACTGGCAATGCACAAGGGTTCTCTCTCCTCCACATCCTCGTCAACACCTGGAGCTCCTGTCTTCTTGACAATAGCCATTCTGCCAAGTGTAAGGTGAAGAATAGGATATTTCTGAGAGATTAATTTAGGGTACAACCTACCTCTCACTCTAATCTGCTTCTGAGGTAGCTGTTGATTCAGATGGCTCCTGCCAAGATCAGGAGGCTGGAGGAGAGACTTCTGGTCCAGACGGAGCTGGGGACACAAATGCAATACACGAAGGTTGCAGCTGATGTCTCCACTTGGCAAACAACTGGCATATTTGGCTCCCTGTTTGTATGCTTGGCTGTCAAATAATCTACTTTAGAAAACTGATCTCTGCAGGCCAGGGTGTCCTTGGAGGCCTGAAGCATGTGTGAGAAGTTCCAGGCCTCAAGAAAAATGTGAGGACTCTCCCTACAGGCCACATCAAGGGTACCCTGCCTCACACTGGGAAGCAGTGAGGGATGGGTGGGCACAGGCTGTGGGTGTCAGCTCCTTGCATGGGGCACCTGATTTGAAGGGAATACTGCTTTGTGGTTCCTTCTGCAGTGCCTCTCATTTGGGATCCACAACCAGTAATTTGAAAAAAATTATTTATTTACTTGAGAGTGAGCAAGAATGAGAGTGAGAGAGCACAGAGGGAGAGGGAGAAGCAGACTCCCCTCTGAGCGGGAAGCCTGATGTGGGACTTGATCCCAGAACCCTGAGATCATGACCTGAGCCAAAGGTAGACGCTTAACTGACTGAGCTCCCCAGGAGCGCCTGCAACCAGTAATTTTCGTACCCGTCCCACTTAGAGGTCCTTCAGTCATTGGTACAGAGAATCACAGTTGTTCCGCATGGCATCCTGAAATACCAACCTACAGTGGGATCCTGTACACTGACTATAAAAGTCATCTTCACTTTCTCCTTTATTACAAATACAGGAAAATAGGCAATTCATTCTGAATATTTCTCAAGTGCTGTAGTAGGTGCAGTGACAGCCAATACTGTACGTAGTTGTCCCCAGGTAGGAGTCATTGTCCTTCCAGAAATATCTCTGGCATCAAGTTGGGGGGTATGATGGGCGGTCTGCACATTCCCTGTGAATTCATTATCAGAATTCAAGGACATCACCATCCTTGGTGATCCTATCCTAGGAATGAACCAGACCTCTTGAGGCAGGACATTTCTTAAGAGGGAGTGAGACATCAGGACCTGAATGTGTGTGTCTGATCAGGGAAACTGCTGTGTCTATGGTCAGATAGGCGGTGATTCAGGACCATTGTTATTACTGTGAAAGGACCCTTGACCTTAAACGTCCTGAACTGGATGAAGAGTGTGCCCTCTACCCATGACTTGTTGGAATAGAAACTGAACTTTGCCCAAAGGTATTACATAGTAAACCCTTGATACTTTCTTGATTCTTTAACTTGCAAACACCTCGATGGTGGAAAATCTCCCAATAGAATGCCCGTGCAACGCGGGCCAGAGCAGGGAGCACCGCAGAGGACTACTGGAACATTCACGTAGACTTCAGGTAGAAGACTACCCGAACATTCAGCGTGGCTCACACATTGCTTATCGGTTCCAGCACCTCACCTTTCTGCAGCTCAGCCTCAGCGAAATTATCGATGACCAGAGGCCAGGGGCCTTCACAGTCTCTTTAGAATCTCTGAATTGTGAAAATGGTATCTGCAAATACCAGAAGTCTGTTGTACTGGAATCACCAATGTGGAGTTGAGCACTTGGGTTGCCGAGGTTTTGAATGATCATGCTTTCTGTCTTTGTTTTTGTTGTTGCTTACTTGTTTTCAGAATTACAGAGCATAGTTAGGAGCGTGGGCTCTTGAACTAAACAGCATGGGATCAAATGCCAACTCTGCCACTTCCTAGCTGTGTAGTCTTGGGCAAATTACTTAATCTTTCTGTGCCTCAGTTTCTGTATGTGTAAAATGTGGACAACAGTAAGGCCGTCGTAAGGATTAAATGAGTTCATGTGCTAACGGCACGTAGGACTATGCCTGACAGCAGAAGCACTATGTCAGTGTTCGCTCCTCTTATTGAAAGTCACCACTGCTGCTACGGTTGACATCTGGAAGGTGTGCTGAATAGCATGTCCTGCATGAAAATATGATAATGGCTCTTGTGTTTGCAACTAGTATCTATTAATTAAGAAACCGTCATTTGTGCTCTGTAATTATATTTATTAAACCCTAACTCCTATCATAACAATAATTAGTTCTTGCTAATTAAATTTATCAAATTCCCCCTGGATTCATATCTTAGGTAAATATTTAGTAGCCCTACACTAATTATTTTAATCAACATGGAGTGTATTTCAAATTACTACAAATAGTTCTAACTAATTAAACTGAGTACAAAATAATATCTTATGTAATAAATTTGCAGGTGCTAAAAAGAGTGGGAATGAGCCACAGGATAATGTCCCGGTGACCTAACCACCTGACTTAGTGATTACAGCATTTCCAAAGCTCAGCTAGGGAAAGTAGCCTGAGAAGGTTTATTGTTTCTGTCCTGATTTGTTTTTTACTGCCAATGTTTTGCACATGGAACAAGCTCTGTGTGTGATTCGAGAACATGCCATATGATTTGAAATTGGACCCATTGACACTAGTAATTAATGCAGAAGCAGGAAGCCAGCAGCTGCATCAGTAGGACGAATCCCTGCTTCAAAGAGTCTGTGGGGAGGCAGACTCTCTGATGTTCCTCCTTCCGCAGGCCTGGTTTCCTCATCCTCAGACCACACTGTCAGTTCTGCTGCATGCTGGGAAGTCCTCCTGCACACCTCCCCTACCCCCCTTGCTCCTTTCCCCTGCCCCCCCCCAGGCTCCCAACTCCTTCATAACAAAGAAGATGAACCCTTGAATTACAGCTCGCTGATTGGCATCCTGTTGCTAGGAAACTGTGAAATGAATGTATCATATTTCATAATAAAAATGTCTCTGACCCGGCCTTGGAAAGACATGCACAGGCACAATGAGTTGAGGCACCACGTGGAATAGGCCTGCACTGACCTCCCACCTCTCCTCTCCTCTGCTCCCTTGTGGGGCCATTGTGAGAGGACTGGTTCTCCTTAATAGTGGTCACTCTCTGGCCACACACAGGGCTGTCTGTCATCTGACTTAGGGTGCTGTGCATGGCTGAGGTTGGGAGAGTGGCCGTCTATGCCCGGAATGGGGGGCTCAGTCTATAATCGGGATTGGCATGATGTTCGCTTCACCACTGAGTTTTAATATTCAGTTTAGGATTGGGATATGGGTTTCGATTGTTGTGAAGTCCTATTAGGGGGAGGAAAGAAGGAAATGACCGTTAAGAGTATTGGCAGTTGAATTATATTATAATAAAAATGATCTATCTCAAGAATAAAAATGGTGAGTTCAAGTATCAAACAATCCATGTAGAAAAGTGAATCTTTCAAAACTGTCTCCAGCTCCTTCTTGTAAATGACAAGTGAATTATCATAAACAAGCAGCCAGTAGTGGATGCTCAGGGCATGGCATCTGGGATTGCTCTGGGCTCTCCCGACCTCCCAGTGTCAACTGGCTGGTGAGGAGGGGGCCTGCTTGCCGCTGACATGTTACATTCTATTTTTGTGGAGGTGTCTCGAATGGGCATGGAAGGGATCACGGGAGACAAATCTGACAGTGGATCTGCACTTATGCCTCTCGGAGAAGTGCACAGGCACATGAGAGTTATAGAAAATGCCCGCACTTTATCTCCCCCTCTCATTAAGCTGCCATCTACTTTCAGAGCCGATCTATCTCTTGGTTCTGAATACCACTTCCCCCACTTCTAGCTCTCCCTGGAGTATTTGTGATCTCATGCAGCCACCTTTATGATAGATGAATCATTCCTATGGCAACCGCAGTCATCATGAATCCTCTGAGTGAGCTAGCAGGGAAAAAACACTTTCAAGAGAACAGAGATCGTAGGGGGAACCTGGAGTAGTAGGGAAACTGGAGAACACTGAACCCATAGAGGTGGGATCAGATCATGTCAGAACTAGAAAGGACGAGATGACTGAGGCCCAGAAGAGGGGCTGGTTTGCTTAGTATCACACAGAGCTAGAACCCAGGCCTCTTTTTTCCTTGCAACATGGCGTGCAAATAAACGAATGAACACAGATGTGCCATGTGCCAACTGCAGGCAAAAAGGCTGTATTATAGAATCTTTGCGTGTTGTTTATTTGAACCCATTGACCTGAACGTGAAGTTTTGTTCAGAGAAGTCTAATGCTTCAGGACCAAGTTTGCATCTGGACCCAAGACAGGTTATCACTGCAAATATCATTTTCTTCCATCCCATTACTTCTCCAGAAGATGTGCTCCCTTGTGGTGGTGGTAGTGTTGGGGCCCCCATCCAGTGGAGGCAGCCCTGCAGATAGCAATGAGAAAACTTCTAAGGGAAGGCACTGGGGAACCTTGTTATATCTTTGCTGTGTTTGGCAGAACATGTGGATATGATTTATTTCATAGAGTCTTATAGAAGGGGCTTAGCATTCATTTTAATGAAAAGAAGATCTTCCTGAATGGGGCTGAGATCAGGTCATACAAGCACATGGCTTGTTTTCCTTGTGACCACCACAAGGTCACCCATGCACCTGTCGCTTACCTGTTAGTTCCGAAGAGTCATCGTCAATCTCAGCTTTGTGCACAAAGATGCCCCCTCATCCCATTTTTGCCCAAATATGTCCAGAGAATGTTTCTTTTAAAGAGTGAAATGCCTGATTCTATGCTTTGAACAATTTTTATCCTGGATTGTGACTGAAGAATAGGAAGAAAGCTTACATCTTCTGGAAGAATCCACTACAAAAGAATATGATGTGCATGGAAGGGAGGCATTGCAGCTGTTTCATCTCTGTGCCTTGCATTGGAGTCTCCTGGGATGGCGCCCTGAAGCCTGCCAATTGTTCTTTCTCTTTAATAGATTATCCAACAGAGATCCAAAGCCCTTGGCAGACTGGGCAGAGAACCACAATGTTTGAGCACATCACTGCTCATTCTGAGAAGAGTGGAGTACAAACTGTCATTTTTCAATCCACTGTCATATGGCTGCAGTCCTGCTAATGGCACCTAGTTCTGCTACAGCACGAAATCTAAAAGATATTTTGTCAGTCCTAACTTTCATCAGAATTAAACAAAAGTGACCATACACATCTTCCCTTTCTTCTCTTGGCTCTCATAGTAATGCACTTTTCCAGATTTTTCCTCTCTGTTAGCTTTATCTTAGTTCCTTTTGTTGGGTTTTCTCAATGCTTATTCCTAACCTTTTTTTTCTTTTCTATATTTTTTGTGTAAATAAAATTCAAGGACAATCTATGCCTGCATTGTCCAGTGTGGTAACCACTAGCCACATGTGGCTGTTGAGCATTTGGAATGTAGGTATCTGAATTAAGATGTGCTAAAAGTATAAAACACACAGCATATTTCAACAAACAACAACAAAACAACAGCAAAATTGTAGTTATCTCAATAATTTTTATATTGATTACATGTTAAAATTATAATGTTTTGAATACATTAGGTTAAGTAAAATATATTACTAAAACTAATTTTACATTATGGTTTTATTGGGCAGTTCTGACCTATGCAATGAAAACACCCAAACTTGTCCCTAGCTCAGACCTCTCCTTTAAACTCCAGACAATAAAACTAATTGCCAGCTTAATATTTCTGCTAGGTTATCTGCCAGGCAATTCAAAATCACCATGTCCAAAATGAAATGTGAGGTGTTTTCCCCTAAATACAATCCTATTTCAGTGACTGGTCCTACCATCATCATCATTTCCCTCTTTTTTTCTCCATGTGGCTTTCTCTTCCAGGATTACAGAAATGTAAAATGTCCATTTTTGTGGACATTTGTACACAGTGGGAAGGCTGTGTACATAACCACTAATCCTATGCTTGTGCCTTCTTTGCAAGATCAAGTTTTCCTGTGGTCATCTGTAGTAATGGAAAGCTTATTTCCTTATAAGGCAGCCTATTCCATTTTGGGGCCTTATTGAACTAGAATCTGACTTTTGTTCATGTTTCTATTCTATCTCCTGAAGCCATATAAAACAAGTTTAATTCCTTTTCTACTTTTAAGAATTGTTTAATGTCTTGATTATATTGACTTTTCTTGAGTTAAACATTTCTTGTTCCATTGGCATGACTTAAAGTCTTCTCATTTATTCTTGCCACTTACATTTGAACACAATGTAGTTTGTCTACCTATAAGCAATGCAATTGTCAAATGTTCTACGAATTTTAACAAGCTTGTCGAAGACTAGAAAGAGACTTTTACTTCAGTTGCCTTAGAATCTGTACCTTTGCTGATACCACTTGAGAGTATATCCATTTATTTGCCTTAGAATCTGTACCTTTGCTGATACCACTTGAGAGTATATCCATTTATTTGGGTATCTGTATCAAGCGCAGATACTGTTTTGTTTTGGACTTGATTTTGTATAACTCCATTGTGTCTCGGATATATAATGTAATTAAGCCACGCCTCTTCCATCTTCTGTTTTTATAGGTTTGTGTAATATGTTTCAAGTCTGTGGTTATACTTATAGTTTGGCCCATTGAACCAGCAAGCTTATCTAGATACTATTGATTCTGATTCTTTCACTCATTCATTTTTTTTACTTAGATCAGTATCTTCCAAAAAAATGATTTTTTTATAGAAATGAACAAAAAGGTATAAAGGTCAGGATGAAATTTAGGACTCTGCATTATACTATGAACATCTTCTATCCAAGTTATGTCATTCTGTTAGCCATCCAGATTATAGGGCATGATCATTTAACCAGCTGTGGGTCTATGTAACAATGTTGGTAAATTCTTATATTATCAATTCAAATATTTTCTGTGTTCTCTAATTACATTTCCATTGATGATTTCATACTGTTCTGCTGCTCTTGGATTTTCTATTCATTTTTTTCTCCTTTTTTTATCTTTCTGTGTTTCAATCTGGACCATTTCTATAGGCATTTCTATTTGGATCATTTCTCTTTTTCAGGCACGCTAATGTATCCCTATGCTGTTTTCACTCTGCTGATGAGCTCACTGAAGGAATTACTGATTTCTTATTTAATTTCTATCTGTAGCATTTCCATTTGATTCTTGGTTTCCATCTCTCTGCTGACATTCTGTATTTGTTTTGCACATTGTCATTTTTTTCCATTAGAACAGAGGTCAGCAAAATATGCTTTTGTAAAAGGCCAGGAGTAAACATTTTAGGCCTTGTGGGCTCTCTAATCTCTCTCATTACTTAAGTCTGCCACTATCAGGCAAAAGTAGCCATAAATGAATGAATGTGGCTGTGTACAATAAATTTTATTGACAAAAACATGAAGGAAGCTGGGTTTGTCCTATAGGCTATGATTTGCTGATCTCTGCTCTAGATCCTTTAAGATATTAATTACAGTTATTTTAATATCCCTACCTGATAGCTTTAGTCGTCTCTAAGTCTCATTATATTGACTATTTTCTCTCTTGACAATGAGTTCTTTCCTTGCTTTTTTTGTTTATCTCATAAAATGTCAGAGATGGTATGTTCAAGAACAGAGGAGACTGAAGTAAATGTTATTTACATACATCTCTTTCTGTGGATGATAGAATCAATCTGGTAAATATTTCAACTGGACTTTTTTTTTTTTTTGGGTAGTTGTTCTATGATGGTACTTCTGGTATAAGACAGCCATCAAAATTCCATAGTGTGAGTTGTTTTTACTGGTGCTTTACATAGGGAATGGTGCTGAAGGCTTTTTATTAGTGTTTTTGATCTACCCTTAGCTTTTGGTAGTCTTAATATAAACACATGACAAGGGGTGTTTCTCCTTCTCTCACCCAGATCGGAGAATGCTATTGCTTTTTACTTTGGGTTAGACTTGTGGTATAGATGGACGGGGGAGGGTTCTCTTATGTAACAGTACTTGAATTAAGTCATATCTCAGTATTTCTCTTTCTTGTTTAAAGTGATATTGTGATGATCCAAATAAGTATTCTGACAATTTTCACTTATACCTACCTCATTGTCCTGAATTATCAGAGAAATAACTTTAAGAAAGCAAAAATAAGTAGTGATTTTAGACATAATTTCTTTTTAGGAAAGATATGTTAGTTCCCAATGACTGTTGTTTCTTCTATAGATTCTTTTGAATCACACATAATTGATTCAATAATATTTTATGGAATCCTGCCAGCAGTTGATATCAAGACAATTTGCCTCTGGATTCCAGTATTAATCTCCTTCCTCTTTAACCTGGAATAATGTTTGCTTTTCTGTAATCACCTGTGTCTTTCTCACATTCTCTGTGGTTTAAGTCATTAATATAATCACATAATTGAAGTTCTTTTTCACTTAAAGTTTCTTCACCTAATTTGGCCTAAGCTTTCTTCTTTTAACATGTATACTACTTATTATATGGCCGCAAATCATTGTGATTTTCATTGTTACTATGGACAACTACATTCTTTCATTTATTCATTCAACTGAAGTTTATTTAATGCCTGATATTTGTCAAGTTTTAGGTTTAAAGTTTGAGAAGCAAACTTGAATAAAATTTAGCCCCTACCTTCAAGAAGCTCCAAGTCTAGATGCTAAGGCAGCCATGTAACAAATATTTAGGCAGGAGCATGGGATAAAAACAATCATAGGGGAATGGCTGATATACTGTTACTAGGGGTAGGGAAAGAGATTCAAGATAGTTTCAGAGAGTTGGTGATATTCTCAAAAATTATTTAAAAAGGCAAAGATTTTCACTTGATACATGAGACAGCAAAAGACATTTCAGACAATGCAAAACACATTCAGAACTGTGGAGGTTGAAAGTGACCTCACTCCTGCATTTGCATAAATTCAGCAATGGTGGAACATGGTGGCATGTCATGGCAAGAGGTGAAACTGGAGAGGGAACTAGGGCTAGGCTGTGAAGGTCAACTTGCGTATTAGGGAATTTGGACTTATCCTGTAGGTGGCTAGGATTAGTGGAAGGATTTTGGATAGAGGAATCACATGATCAGATTTATATTTCTAAGACTGTACTTTGGCTGAGTGAATATAAAGAGTCAATGAAGCTTTATTGTTTAGGCTCTGCAGGCACATGCCTAGGGCCCATTAGCTTTACAATGGCCCTCAGATTGTTTGAGACATGGGGGAGAAGAAATACTAGCTTTGTAATTGAAAAGCTGCCAAGTTGAAACAAAAATTATTTTAATTAAATGCCTATAAACCATGGAGTTATGTTAACTGCTTAACTACGGCTTGACTAAACTCTAAAAGAGTTTCCTACAACTTAGGGAAGTGTTGTGTTGAATAAGCAGAACTCTCACAGAGCACAATAATATAACAACTTCATTTTACTCTCTCTCTCTGTCCTTTCAAATCCATTCTGTGGGGCTAGTTCTTTCCCTTCACTTTAGATAGAAGATAAGGAAAGTTCTATGGCTTCTCTAGTCACTGTCCAGGAACTAGCCTATGTTCAGTCTAGTCCTACAAGCAATCTTAGTTCAATAGCTAGAAGGCCCAGTCCCATTAGTCATAAAAACTACATATTTATTTAAAGTTAATGGTTCTTTTCTCCTTTGTTTTGGGAATTTTTTTTCTACTGTGGGTAGAAAGAGGGATTTGGTTGGCTTTTTTCTGAATTCAACATTTAGGGGTTTTAATTTGCTTTCTCCACTCACTAACTGCTTCTTGATCTTCTGCAGTTGAAAGAGGGTAGAGGTAGTGTGAGGGGTGCATGGTGGGGTGGGGGGACTGATTAAAAATGGAAATGGAAAACTTGTTCACAAGTTATGTAGGAGGTAAGTAAATATATAGCTTGGCCACTTAGACTTGAGAGTGAGAGAAAAGGAAGCATTTACAATGACTTCCTGCTTGTGTGACATACTGTGGTGGTACCTTTAACTAGAGCAGGCTCTGCGTTTATTCATTCAAGAAACATTAACTGCCAACCTCATATTTAAATCCATTTGAATGAGACATTTCCAGTCCTTGAACAGCTCACAGTCTGTTGGGGAGAGTAGCAAACCCATAACTCAAGTGTTCTGTGGTGAGAACTATAACAACACTATGCTTTGGAAATTACGGGAGCATAAAGGCATGTGCCATGAGGCTTAGAGCAAAATGAGAAGCGGTGGCCTCTGGAAATGTCAAACAGCCAAACTTATTTTGGGAAATATTGATTGTGGTACCTGTAAAAAGTAAAAAAGAACATTGGTTATATATAGATCTAGGGCTAAGGAAAGGGTCTGATTTAATACAGAAGTTTAGGGGTTATCATCATAAATGTATAAGCAGAAGTGAAAGAGGCATATCATCTAGGGAGAGTATTAAGTCTCTGGCTAATATTCATGATGGGCAAAATGGAGGCACAGGGAGTATGTAAAGGATGAAGAAAGACTGGAGAAGGATGCTGAGGATAACTGTGGAGAGGACTAGGAAGAAAACCCAGAGAGAGGAGTCCTAGAGGCCAGTGGAGAACTCTTTAGGGATGAGAGAAAAATTATTACTGTAAATACCACCAAAAAGCTCAAGTGTTGCATCAAGGAACCAGCATGGTTGCTGGGTCAGATGGAGCTGGATTTCCCCTAGCTTTTGCTTATAATCTGTGACTTTGAGCAACTTATCTAACCACTTAGCAGTAAACTGTGGGTCTTTGGTGCTCCTTCTAGTTGTTCCACAGAGTACAGGATAATTTAGTAACTTCTCTCAACCTCAATTTTTCATCTATAAAATATGAATGATATTACTTACCATGCAGGTTGTCATGAAAGTTGAAATAAGGATTCAGTTTCTGGCATATATCAATTTTTGTGTATTGAGGATTATAATTAAGTAAGTAATACTTCATTTCACATATCTCATGAGGGTTTTTTTTTTTTAAGTGAAGCCGGCCTATTTACAATGACTTACAATAATGTTATTCTTATTGAGGTTCCCTGAATAAACATTTCTCTCCCACTAACAGGTTAAACTTCTACTCACTCAAACTCATTGCAGTGGAGATTTCAGAAATCAAATCAAGTTGTAAATGTTAGAGCTATAACAGTGGACATGGCCTTCTTCTCTATAGCAGAGCTCCAAAGTGCACTGGATTGGATGTGGCCAGGCCTGACTTAGTCTTAGCTTTGACACAATACAACCTGGGATTCCTTTGCCTCTTTAGATGCCATAGTCTTCATCTGTGGAATAGTTATAATAATTTCCTTGCTTACTTTGTAGTGATTTGGAGAGATTAAATGCAATAAATGATACGAGAGTATTTTTATCTTTTACCGTATAATTTTTGCTTTGTTTTCTTATTTTTAAGGTAGGAGGAATAACTGGGATGTCTTGCTCAGTTCTACATCTTCTTACAAATTGTCCTGTTTCTTACCTTTCATAAATTTGCGCACTTAGATTTCTATTCTGAATGATAAGCAATAGTGCCAGTGGATCCTGATTTGAGAAAGGTGGGTTTGCCTAAATTTAAATTTACAAACTAGATACATTTGAGGAACTGTTCACATTAGGAAGTACTTTATTTTACGAGAAGGTTTTTCTTTGACTTTCTCAAACTAATAGGGGCCAACAGCAGTGATTTAAAGCATGATTAACGTTTTAGAAATATAGCTATTATACAATTTGAGATATCCCTGTATAGTAATATCAGAGCACAGGTTAATATTAGATTTTTTGTTCCAAAACCCAGCTCAGTGTACATGGGATTGAGTAGTGCCTCCAACTACACAAAACACTATGGAGTCTTTTGCTATATATTTACTTTGAGATTTTGGTTTGGGGGTTAGCTTTGAATGAGTTCCAAAGAAACATTTATACCCAGAAGATCTAGAAAGGAAATAAATTGAACAAAGTCTAAAATATAATCATTCAATCCACAAGTCCACCCTAAGTGCCTGTTGTGGGTACTTGGTCCTCTGCTGGGAGATATGCAGTTGGGAAGTCTTTACTGGAGAAGTGACATTTGAATTGAATCTTGAAAGTTGCATAGGTGTTTAGCAAGTGAAAAGGGGGTATAAGGGAAAACAAGGCAGAGGGGACTGTGTGGCCAGTTTAGAAGAAGGATGATAGAATCCAGGAAGCAGGTTTGAGTGTAAAGAGCATGTGGAGGAGTTCTGATGGAGGAGGCTGGAGAGAAAGTAGGGAGACAGATTGGGGAAGGCCTCCTATGCCATGTTGTAAAGTTGCTGTAAATGCAGACAAAGGAGTGAGTATTTGATAAAACAGCCCATACAAAGCACGTCAGTTATTCTCCTCTGGACATTTGCTCTATAAATCTTTCTCACTGAGCCAAGGCAAGGGCTATTTCATTATTATGCAGAGGGCATTATGGTTCTTTGCTAAAGATTGCACTCCTTAGCCCAGCATGCTGATGAGCTAAGGTTTACAAAAGTACACTCCTGCCTGGGTAAGTCATGTTTAATATGTTCCACCCATTAATTTGCTGTAGTAATAAACCATATGGATTCTTATTATTTTTTCCTGAAGTGCTTGCTGTCTCCTTAGTGTGTGCCATGTTTATGGAGTTATTAAAAGGTTATCACAGAATCATATAACCTGGGGTTGGGAAAGTGTATGATCTCTGAGAACACAATATGTAGCACAGGTAAAGTCAATCAGCTCTGAGATGGGGGCCACAGAAGAGAAGAGGTAGGTAGAGGAGTCAAGAAATGGGTTAGGAGAGAGGGCATGAGCTGAAGGGGTTTTAGAGGGGAAGTTGGTGACAGGGACGAGGATGATAGGAAGTCCTAAAACTTAAGACTAGGACTCTGAACTTGATTTTAGAAGTGCTTGGAAATAGAGTAAATTGTGAATTTCTGCAGTGCAGAAACTTTTTTGGTGGAAGCCATCTGGGGAGTGAGAGTCAGCCACAGGCAAAGAGAGGCATTAAGCTATAAGGCTCTAAGGTCCTGAGCTTGCCTAAGATTGCAGAAATAAAAAAGAAAAGGGCTTCAAGAAAAGTCAGAGGTTGTCTGCTGCAGCAGTTGTAGGCAGACTGACGTGGGAAGCAGAGAAACGTGGAATCTGGGAGGACTCCTGGGCTCCTTGGCCATCAGGACCTAGCAGGGAATGGCACTGTTCAATGCTTTCTTGCTGTTAATCATTTTTCTCATTTTCCCTAGTTGTTAACCCTGGGACCATACTAATCAATTCCTCGTTTCCCTGCCCGTGGCTTACATGGTTCCTTGGTTATTACATCTGAGTTTAATCATTGTCCAAACTGAGCTCCATGTCTTCCTTGCAATTTCACCCCTGATTCAGTTTGTGTTTTGCCAGGAAATGTAGCTGTGTAGAAATGGAAAGGCTCTATTTAGAGAGAAGAGGGTCAGTCAAACAAGGGAGATGGGACTCTTCGGTGATGTATGGAAGATTCCCCCTCTCCATTATCCCCATCCCCCCTGCCCCAATCCCTGAGACAGTGGCAAAAAAAATCAGAAAAATAAAGAAAAATCAATGCCATCCACGACTTACTACATTTCCTCTTTTTCTCATTGCATAAAGAAGCTGGAGAGGTGAACTAGACAGCAGAAAAGTGATTAAATCAAAAGCATCAAAATGTAGTCAACTTGACATTTAAGTAGGAATCATCTGGAAGTCACGTTTGGTTTCCACTCATATCTCTCTCTGCACGGGCTCCTCCAATGTAGAAGTCTCTCACGTTTCAGAACCAGAATGTGGACGAGGCAGAACTAAGTTGATCATGGGTTCTTTGATTACGAGGAAGTGTCAGTGCTGGCTATCAATTGATCCCATGAGACACCAGAAATGTTATTTATCTCTCTCTAAGGTTGTCTGACTTGGAGATGGCAAAATTTAAAATCAGCTCCTTAGAGACCGGCTCTCAAAATCTTAAGGGGATTTATGAATAGATATGGATACATCAATTTTTTTTTTCTGGAAAATGCTGTCAGATATTCTGATACCCTGAGGAATACCTCACCCTAGAGAATGGGGTATTTCCATCGTGATACAAATATCCCGTTACTTTTCCCATCTTTAAAACAAATAAACATATATAACTTGACCCCTTTTTTCCACATCAGCAATCATCTATCTCATTTTGCTTCTTTAAGAGAAAATCTCCTTAAAAGAATCATCTATGATAAACACTACCCCCCAGTTTTTCTCTTCCTGTTCTCTTTTGAGTCCACCCAAAGCAGGCTCTCACCTCCACCATTCTAATAAAAACTCTCTTGACAAGATCACCAAGAACCTCCATTTGATAAATCCAATAATTTCTTCCAGACCCTCACCCTACTGGATGTATCAGGAATATCTGATACAGTTGCTTGTCTTTTCCTACTGGATTGTGGATAATGCCTTTTTCAATTTGGCTTCTAGGTGAAACACTCCCTGTGTTCCTCCGTGTCACAGGCTGTTCCTTCCTGGGCTTTAATGCTGGTTCCTTCTTGTTTCCCTAACTTCTTAATGGTGAAATGTTGCAGGGCTTAGCACTTGGTCCTTTTTACTACTTTATCTGCACTTATTTCTTCATGATCTCATTCAATCCCATGGTCTCACACACAATTTACAAAATATGACTCCCCGTTACACTCCAAGCCCAGACCTCCTCCCTGAATTTCATGCTTACAGATATCCAACTGACTACTCAGTATTTCCACTTGGATATTCAATAGAAATCTCAAACTTAGTATGTTCTTGATCTTTTCCCCCAAATCTGGCTCCTCCCAAAGTCTTCCTCTTCTCAGTTATCCTGTGTCTGTCTGTAAGCCACAGAGTTTTCTGGCATTCATCTTTCATGGTCCTCACTTAACCATCAACAAATCCTACTGATTCTACTTTTGAAATACATGCAGAAATAGATCATTTTTTTCACACATGTAACCACTGTCATTCTGGTCCAAGTCATTATCTTGGGTCTGGATTGTTGTACTACCGTTTATTCTTTGCATGGCAGAAAATAACCATGCCCAGATGGGATTCGAGGTGGAGACTAGAATCCAGAAAATAATGTAGGTTGCCAGTTCAGTGGTCTGATATTGACGTGAAAAGTACTTTGATGCATTAGTGGGATGGAGGCAATGCACACACAGAGGTCTCTGCCAGTTACTTATGTCCACCTGTTCACCACAGATCCATATTCCACCCTGTTGTGTTGTAATCTGTGCTCCAGAAACATGACTTCTAAGCACTACATCTCATCGGCTCTCTTGCCTTCTGCTATGTTTGGGTTCAGGCAATGGGAGATGTGGGTGGGATCTCCAAGGGCAAGAGAATAGAAAGTCACAGTCCTGAGCCCTCAACCCCTACCACACATCTGGCAGTGACTTTGTTCCAGTCATAGCACATATCAAATTGTCCTTACTGCATAGTTCCAGCTCTCCCTGGGCTCTGTGGGCACCATTTCCTCCTCTTACTCCTTCTGAATCATGAGTATTAACTGGGTGTCTCATCATGCCTCCTCAATTCCTTTAACTCTACCTGAATCTCTAAATAATCCCTTTGTTGGGTTCCTTCAGGAACATCTTTTTGAAGATGTTTCTCTGTTTCCTTCTAGAATTCTTCTTAACATAGGTAGAACTATTCTTTGGTATGTAAATAAATATTAATTACATCTTATGAAAGTAAACAACTATTCTAAAACACATTACTCATAGAAATTTAGAGACTAAAAAATCTAAAGGGAAGAAAAAAGCTCATTCCTTACTGCAGTGTCACTAGATAGCCACTATTAACATTTTAGTGAATTGTAAAAAAAATTACAATTTTTTATTGTATTTAATTTGTATTTATATAATTTTAGTCTCCTTGTGATGTTTTAAAACATTAATTTGTCTTTTTCTTCTTTTTTTTTTCCTCTGAAATTTTATTTAAATTCAAGTTAGTTAACATACAGTGTAGTATTGGTATAAAAAGAAATGTGGAGCATTTGGAATATGGACAAAGAACAAGAAAATAAAAAATTCTATCACTTAAAGATAAACTTTGAAAAATTAATTGTATTTTCTTAGAATCTTTTTATGGGGTTTAATATAGTTCCTACTTTGCAGAACATGGTGATTTTTAAAGCCTAGTAAAGGCAGATTAGTTACAATTCATAGAACAAAGGGGAAATGAAGAGAGGCTTGGAATAATATTGACCACTGGTTAATTTTTATTGCTCTGTCCTATGATAAGGAAAATTTACTAGAGCTATTAAGTTGGAGTTTAAATTCTAAAAATCAGCTATTCAACTACCTTGATATAAAAGTTGCTTCTTTATATGCTCTGTGCAACTCTGCTTTTGTGGTTGGGAGAGAAAGACTTCAGTAATTTTCTTGGTCCTAAACTAAAAACTTGCAAATACTAGAACCAGTGTTAGTGGTCTTTGTCACAGTGGAGACATCCTTTTCTCTTCAAACAGATTTCTACACAATGTTGGGAGGAAGGATATGTCTTCAGAGAATTGCCCAGTTCTGGGAAAAGAAAGAAATTTGCTGAGGTCAAAGCTGGTTCCATTTTGTACCTGGGCTGCATAACCTAAGTTTGGCACATAAATAAACTGATTCGGAATTAGAGGTCCAAATGAGAAAAGAAAAGACGTCAGATCTCTTTTTTTTTCATATCATAACTTTCCTAATTGAGCTTTATTCATTTTGATTTTTTCCTTGAGTCACTCAATCTGTCTTTAACAAATTGTTTCAAAGGGGGTAGTTCTATCAGTGCTTTATGTTCGAATCTCTTGAATATTTAAGTTACTCTCTGTTCCTGTAAGACATGAACATCAATTTATTTGTGTATGTAATAATTAGGTTTCAACACTTTTTTCCTCAAAACTTTAGGTGGTTTATATTTTTGATATAGGTTAATGAATAGGTAAGAGGTCAGTATATTCCTGTCTTTTTGAAACATGTATTTCCTGCATATTTACTTAAAAATTTTATATATATAATATTTTTAATAACAATTTAAGATAATTTCCAGCAAGTTACCAGAAATGGCATATTCCTTTCATTGATTTTTAGCAAGCATGTAGCCTAAGCCCTGTTAATCAATATATATCATGTGTCCATTCCAACTCTAGACTAAAAAAAATTGCCTTGATTATGACTTCATTACAAAACATTCTCTTTAATTAGAAATGGGTGTTGTGATGAAGTTGAATATCTATATTTACTATTTCCTCCATTGTTTTCCATTTCCTGTTTATTTTTCTCCTCACTCTCAGGAACTTCTCAAAGTTGTTCTAAATATCTGATTTGGTTTTTCACAGAATCAAATCTGCTCTTTACTGCCTTCTATTTGAATTTTAATTCTGCTCTTTTTTTTCCTATCTTACTTGTAATATTCCCTTTCCTCATCCATATCTCTTTGTATTTTATCTTTTAATTTTGGTCTGTGTCATTCTTTTTTTCTTTCCTGCTCCCATTTCTTATAGCATTTTCAAGGAAATAATTATTTTGTCTGATTTTCACTGTTCAGAATAAAATTTCAGCTAGTGTTTCAATATTAAAATTTTTTCATCTTTCATATTGAATTCTATGCTCTTCATTGAATATTGTGTTTGTTTGTTTTTTAGTATCTTCTCCCTTGGTTTCTTGTTCATTTTTAATTGTCTTGTCTTTTTTCTTCTTTAAGACATTTTTTTTAGTGTTTTCAAAGAGTCAGTTTTGATATTCTTAAACTCTTTATGTTCATATTCTATTTTTATTAATTCTATTCCTATTATTTTCTTTTTTTAAATTATTTGAGTTTGTTTTGTTATGTTGATCTTCTTTCTTAAGATGGATATTTAGACCATTCATTTTCAACCTTGCCTTGTTTTTAATGTAAGGATATACATTTCCCTCTCAATACTGTGCAAACTTTTCCTTTTATGTTTCATTTCTTTCTTTTTTTAAACCTCTAATTTCTATGTTTCAGTATAATGGGGCTTTTTTATGCATAAGTTATCACAAGTGTGTTTTATAGTTATCTTGGTGATAGTGAATCCTGACCTAGTCCTATGGTCGTCAAGTTTGTATTTCTCAGTTCATTCAATGATTATTTATTGAGGTTTACTGGGTCCAGTGCACCATTTCAGATGTTAGAACTTCATCAGTGTATAGACCAGACAGACTTCTAACTCTTCGGAGCTTATATTTCTAAAATGGGGAGAGAGACAGTGAATGTAATCAGTAAGTTGAAATTTTAGAAGGTGGTTAAGTGTCATGTAAATTTAAAAGCAGGGTAAAAGAGATTGTCCATGCTGTGTATGTGTGTGCATGCGCATGTGTGTGTTGTATGTGTTGTGGGGGGGAGAGCATGGGGTTTTAAATAGAGTGGTCAAAGAAAGCCTTCCCAACAAGGTGAGATTTGGGTATGTCTTAAAGGAGAAAAGGGATCCTTCTCTGGGGAAGAGCATTCCAACCACAGGATACATCCGCTTCAAAAGCTCTGGGGAAAGATTTGGGTGTTTGAGACCTCAGTGTGACTGTGATAGAGTGATTGAGGGGACATGGTAGAGGAGGAGATGAGAGAGAATAGGAGTGGGGACAGTTAGGGTCATTTGAACATTGGCAAAGAGACCCAAGATCTTGATTTATTTTTATCCAGTCTTCAAAAAAGACTCATTTATTCAAAGGATATTTTATTTTTCAGATTTTTAAAAACAGGAATGGCTTTACCTTAACCTCTAGGAATAAGTAGATGACTCCAACAGATAGTATAAGATCTTTTAGGCCCGTGTGAAAACTTTGGCAATAATCGCTTAACCTGTGTTGATGGAACTCAAGATTTTGCTCTCCTTTAATCTGATCTTTATATAGGAATCATTCACTCATTTAGTCAACAAATACTTTTAAAAATGTATAAATGTTCTTTTGCTGACCTCTAGGAGATTTAGACAAATAAATGTGCAGCTATTCCATCTGGTTGTTTTATCTTAGAAATTTGAAGGACTTCAACAGTTACCATTATCACAACAGACCATTACCCAAATTCTGCCTGAACAATTCTATTCTTCTTGTTTATAGCTGAATTCAGTACTAGATAGTTTAATTTTTGCCAGTTTTATCTTAGAATCCGTCAGTATTTGAAAATAACTCCCAGACTCCCCTCAAATCGTATCTTCTCTGGCCCTTGCGTTCTAGATCTTTCTACTGTTCCCCACATTTCTCATATTTCTGGTGTTTCATACCCCCTGCCATTGTGTTCACTCTCTTTTAGACAAGGATGTTGTGATTCTTACATTTCTGTGTAAGAAACATTCCTGCTCTTGAATTTGAGTTTTTACTTCTTTTAAGTAAAACTTCAACATTGGTCATGGATAAAAATGTGATGAAAGCAGATCGATGCGATTCTAGCATTGACAGCCATGTTAAGTATTTTGGCACTTTATGGAAAGAGTTTCCCTCTCTCAAAGAAAAGTTCTATAATAGATCTTCCTCAGCCCTAGTGAAATTGATTAATTACTTCAACTTAATTGATTATATGCAGTTTCTCAACCGTTTCAAGATCCTACAAACCAAATTGAGACTTGAGTCAACATCTTTCTGTTTGGTTCCATCTGTGTTTATAACTAGCATGACTCCTGGTTCCAAACAAGTACCCAGTATGTTGCAAAAGCAGAGAGGCTAGGTATTCTCCTAGTTTAATTTCCTATTTGTGATACGAATGAAGTTAAGATGAACCTGATGAGGTGTAACTTTTCCTGTTCTATTTTTGCTCTGGTGATGGATAGCACTTTCCCCGAGTGTCATGTGAATTTGTTCTGTTTTGAAAAGACCCTCACTTGATTTATCAGAAAGTTGTTGGCAGAAGAAGTTCTCAAGCTATATATATAAAGCATCTGTCCAGTCATCCAAACCCCTCCCAATAGTTTCATTTTATACTTGGGAAGATCTACAGGAGGTATTTCTTCCTTGGAATATCTTCTTGAACTTTTGAAACCCCATCTATCATTCAAGGTTCACCTAAAAATTATTTCAATATGAAATTTTTCTTAGTCCCCAGCCAGAGTAGCATTTTCTTTCTTTAGATATCAAGATCTACTCCTAGTACCTCGCCTGTAGATTCTATCCTACTTTGTTGGTGTCGGTCATGTACATCTACACATTATCAAGCTCCCATTTGCAACTCCTACTTCATACTGGGGGTCCTGGTAGACATTTCTCTTTTCCTTTCTTTCTTGACTGACAGGAATCTTAACAGTCTTGCTTGGGTAGCATATATCATCATGTAAGTTATGATGATAGGCCCTGCTTCTGGCTACAGGGACCTAAAAGTCTGGAAAATAGTCTTCTTTTGCTCCCAACATTGGGGTATGGGAACATGACTTAAATTAATTGATATCATAGTCCTACCAGGAGTTCTAATTTAGAGCATTGATACCCATCTGTAGAGGCTTTTGAGAATTGACGTAAGCCATGGTGGGGACAGGAACCATTGTTTGGTGGGGATCATGAGTCTGGTCCAGGAGTGGTTTCTGGTGTTTAATGGTAACATTGGTAGTGTTCCATCCAGACCATTCCTGTACTGTGATCTTGCCTCTGGTTCTGGTTCCTGCCCATTTTCTGTAGCTGGCTCTTCATGTACATGTTGAGATTGCAAACTACCGAGTACTCTTCTAAGAAACCATCATTTTTGTTGTTTGCAACCAAGAACCCTGACTGGTGGAGGAAGAATCTTTGTTTTATTTAAATTTGATTACCATGTGCCTAATAAATGTTTACTGAATGATTTAGAGCATGTTGGATATGATGTCTATGGGAGCCCATGGGGAATCAGAAGACCAAATTAGCTCATTAATTACACTTTCATGTTAAATTTTAGAATTTGTGATTCTGGAGAAAGCTTTAGAATAGTCTCTCTCCCTTTACCCTCCTTTTCAATTCTGAAGGTAAGATCTCAGTATAGATTTTCAGCAGCCTGTGGGATTAGCTTGTTGACTTTTTAACTTTTGTGGGTTGCGATGTTCAGTTGTGCTGGAAATTACAAGTCTGAGAACTTTCCTGGACATCTGGAGTCATTAATGGACTGAAAATACAGGAGGAGCATAATTGAGTGGATTTGCTCATTCCTCCAGCTGTGTGGCCTGCGGTGGCTGCTTTGGAATTGCAAGTACCAGGAACCTAGGCAGAGGGGAGGAAAAAGTGGCACCACAGCAGTTTCTCCTTGTTATAGTTTTGCTAGGTCCTGATCTTGCCAAGGGATTTGCAAAGATGTCAGCTTTCCAAAATCTAAGAACAAAAGTCAAGGGGGGCAGGGAGAGCACTGTCCTGCCTATAACCAGACCTCAGCGCACAGATACTCTTTGGGTCTGGAAAAGGGCCTAAGGTTTCCTGGGGACTCCATTACTCTGCCACCTCCTGCGGGGGTTCCCTGGCACTGCCAGAGCCCTTCGCTTAGGCGCGTGTGCCATGTGTGGGCCGAGGCTGTCAATCCCTCTGGGGGGACTCACCCTCTGACAGGGAGTGATGAGTTTCCTAATGGGCCCGTGATGGCTGCAGCCCTGCCTGGAGGCTTGGCGCCTGCTCAGCAGCTGCCGTGCAGGCGAGCTGCTGGCCTTCCTCGCAGCCTCGGGGGAGCCCCGCTCCAGGTTTGTGACACTTCACTGACTCCAGAAAGCTGTACGTTTACACCATGGGGAGTGAGAGAAGTGTGTTTATCAACCACCAGGCTTGGAATGAGAGTCTTCTCCTTGTGGGAATGCATCAATCATTTCTTAGGACTGACCCTTTGTGGTCGTTCCTCTTGTAAATGACGTTTTGCTTTCCCTGACTGCAGAACAGAATGAGAGCTTTATAATTAAGTGTGTGGTAAACGACGGGGAGGTGGCTCTTTGGGTCCCTCTCCAAACAGCTAAGCTTGGGATAGAAGCTTTGGGAAAGATGAGGTCGATGGGGAATTTCTTCCAGCTTCCTGGTGGCAGTTAGCTAAAGGGCTACTAGGTGATTTCTATGTGACATTGACCACAAACACTGCTTTAGGTTTCTGCTCAGGAACCTGCAGTAGCTCAGTTTATGCCAAACCATTTAAATGGAAATCCCACCTGAAGCCTCATGTGTTCCTACTACCCAGTGTGTGATGGAGCCTAAGCACAGGGCTTGAATTCCAAAATTGGAAAAAGGGGCATTTGTTCTCTTTCCCGAGTGGCGATGAAGCATTTTCGAGAACGTTTGGAGACAAAATTATGTTGATTTAACTTAGGATAAGATCAATGGGTTGTTTTTCAGAGAAAGATGAAAGGCCATCACTTCTTTACACACCCCCTCTATCTCCTTTGGAAATAGACAGCCAGAGAGATCATCCCATGTACTTATTAACAGTACTTCCAGGGCTGCGCCTATTAAATGAATTGTTTTGAGGTCAACATGAAACACCAACTGGAATGTAACAAAAAGATATCAAAATAGAACAGCCCTCTTTGTGATCATTAAGACAATGTTAAAAAGGGAGAAATCTATACTATTGACCCAACTTTGATATTTTCTGCTTTAGTTTAGGGTCGTCACCACAAATCTCAGTTACCAAACTCATTATGTGTTGTAGGGGTTTCCTAAGCTGTGTGATTAATAATCCTCCTCCGAATCAAGGCATCACAAATAGTGTGTTACTCTGCTGCATGGGAAATAGAGCCACCAGGGCCAAATGGTGTCGTCTGCAGCCAAGGACTGTGATTTCTTCTGTATCAGCCTCTTCTGACTAATTTTCGGATCCTGAGTCTTTTATGACTTAAGTTGTGCGGAATGACAAACAATGCTGGCAGTGTTATAGGTCTTTGTTCCTTATTCGTTCTAGGTAGGTACCATCAAGAAGCCTTCTCATGACCAAAGGGGAATACTAAAGAGGTGCCAAGATGATAAGCACCTCTGTGGGGCTCCTCTGTCAACGCACATCCTCTCCGTAAATATTTTTTTTTCTCTCCATAAATATTTTCACCCAGAAGTTAAACCATCTAATTCATAATAATAACAATAGCAGTAACTACTGGTTTTTTGCATATAATTGCAAGATGATAATGCAATGATTCTCTTGCACTGTGTATTGGAGTTTCCTCTTTGAAAGGTGGATTCTGTTATTATATCACAATATTCCAAGGCTCTTTTAGTGTCTCCTGAAGGAGTGGGACATCATGGGTGGAGTAGCCTGATTTCAGCCCAAAAAACCAGACTGTGGAAGGCAGACCCTGGAGTGGCAAGACTTGCAGACCCCCTCACCACTTTATCCTCTCCATTTTTGGCTTTGAAAAATGGGAAGATAGCTCTTTGATTTTGGTATTCTGCTCACAGGTAGGGTAGGAGCCAGGTTGTGGGTGCCTGAGAAGGTAAGCTGTGTCCTGTAAGTGGACTATCAAAGTGTGTGCTTTGTGGGATTTTGCTTTTCTTCTCTTTCTCTCAAAATTGGAGATTCTTGGCTGTGTGTGTGTGTATTCACTATATATAGTGACTCTTATAAACTGTCCTCAAATTAATAGAGGATTGTTACATGAAAGATTTTGGCTCCCCTGTTTCTTTGTTTACAGCAGAAACCATGCCTTCTTGAAGCTAGGGTAATTCTAGCAGCAGTTTCAGGCAAGAATATCAAATGGTGATTTGGGCTGCTGTTCTCTTTTGGAAAATGTCTCTTTGGAAGTCCTGGTCTTCATTTTATTAATGATAGAAAAGAAAGGAAATGGAAATATTCCCATATTATGGATAAAGAAAATGAAGCTTAAAGAGGGTGTCAATCTAGTAACAAAAACAAAGGTGGAATTGGGACCTGTGTTAGTCTGGTGACAAAGCCCATACTACATATGTGATGATAATCTTTCATGGCTTAGAGGAGGGTCTCTAACTTGGCCCAAAGGAGAAAACCATCTTTCCTCCTCACCTCATTCTCCAGCAGCTTCATACTATATACACATGTAAACTACATAGACTAAATTACTCTCTGTGGTCACCATGGCCAAGGCAGTGACTGGGATGCTGCCAAACAGGGAGCCTTTTTTATGTGACTTTAGACCAATGTGTGTCCTAAGGCCCAAAGCTCTGCAGCTATGACAGTATTTCTTGGCAAGCTAGAGAAGTCATCCTTGTAGTGTTTCCTGGCTCAGAGTTGGTACTCAATGAATTTTTATTAAATTGAACAGAAGGTTCCAGTTTTGGTGAAAACCATAGGAAGCTTTTGCTTTTCTAAACACTTGCATATCTATTATCTTATGTGAGCCTCATGAAACGTCTATGAAAATATCCCCACTCTGCAGAGCTGACAGGCTAGTTACCAGAAGACTTGAGACTGTCTCAAGTTCACAGCATAAGTCAGTGTTAAGCTGGGGCTGGGAATCAAGACTTAAGAGTTCGTGGCACAGTGTACTTTCTGGTTTCTTCCTGAATACTTCCAATTGGTCTTTAAATGTCTTGAATTGAGAGGAAAAAGACAGTATTTCTCTAAATGCTGAGTTCTCTTCCCCTTAAAAAAAAAGGAGGAACTGATGGCAATGATGATGATGGTGATGCCAGACTGCTCTGTGTTGAACAATCAATCCATATCCTTGTGTTCTCACCAGAACTCTCCTGGTCCTTGATTTTCTCTGGTTGTCTGAGATCAGGGAAATCTTAGTCCCCCCCCACACACCCCAGAGCCCTGTAGTCATCGGCTGGGTGTGCACAGTTTCCATAGGATTTTATTCTGAAGATCCTAAATATGGCTAAGTCCCCAAACACAGATAGTGTTCTCTTTAGGATTGGGTACTTTTATGGCTTGGGTAAGGAAGCAAGACTGGTTGCCTTTTTTTTGGTTGTAATTTTAGGTCTATTCAGAAATTGGCTTCTAGTGATGCAGGAAAATTATGGCCCGCGGTGACTATGTACTTGGGAGTTACTGCTCAGAAGACCTCAGGAGTCAGAATTTTTTATTGAGTTGGGGACTCCAAAGTTCAGATTCAACAGTGTTTGAAGTCATTAAAACTTCTCCCTAGAATCTTCTTACTCAAAACATGGTTCTTAGACCAGCAGTATTGACATCACCTGTGAATTTGTTGAAAAATGTAGACTGGCATGCCCCTCTCAGGACTGCTGAATCAGAATCTGCATTTTAGAGAGATCTATAGGTGATTAACATGCATATTACAGGTTGAGAAACACTTCCTGTGACATTGTGATTTATCATAAGAAATACATAATTGGTCTTGTCCCTGGTTTCTGGCAGGGGACTCCTAAAACTCTTGGAATTTCCTGTGAGGAGAGCAAGGAATGTCTTTTCTTATGTTAATGAGGTGACTTTTGGAAAGCACCTGAAGATGGGGGCTGGTTGCCAAGGGAGCCAATAGAGTGATTAGAGAGTGTAATTCTTAGTCACTCCAGGACCCCCTTGGCAGGGAGAGGGGCTGGAGGTTGAATCAATCACCAGTGGCCACTGATTCATTTAGTCCATCATGCCTATGTTATAAAGCCTCCATAAAAACACAAATGAAGCAGTTCTAGAGCTTCTGGGTTGATGAACACGTGGAGGTGCTGGGAGAGTGGTGTCCCTGGAGAGGGTATGGCGTTCGTGCTCCTTCCCACATAGCTATTCTACCTGCATGTTCGTGTTTGTCCTTTGTCATATTCTTTTGTAATAAACTAGTAAACATAAGTAACCTGGTTTTTTGAGTTCTGTGAACCCCTCTAGCAAATTAATCAAGCCCGAGGAGGAGGTCATGGGAACCTCTGATTTATAGTTGATCAGTCAAAATCACAGTGACAACCTGGACTCAGGATTAGCAACTGAAGTTGGGGGCAATCTGGTGGATCTGAGCCCTTAACCTAAGGAATCTGATGCTGTCTCCTGGTAGACAGTGTCAGAATTGAGTTGAATTGTAGAAACCAGGTAAGTGTCCAAGAATTGGTGGTATGGAGAAAACCCTCTACACATTGTAATTGAGGCCCAGAACCATGCACTTTTCAAGATAATCTTAAGGGATATTGTATTAATTGGGGTTCTCCAGAGAAACAGAGCCGATTGGAGATATATATCTCCAACATATAGACACACCCAGAAATAATGTTTAGACAAATATCTGGGCCCTCTGTGATTCAGTCAGGTTGACATAAAATTAACCATCACAAGATATCAAGTCACCTGACTATACCTGCTTTGGCTTAAGAATTCTATTGTTGTTCTTACAGAATAAGGAGACTAAGCTGTCAACCTCCATTTATTAAGAACCAAGGACATTGCTAAATGGATATTAAAGTTGACTGGAGGCTATGTTGATTAGTCAATGTAAGCTTGAAGTTATAGTTCCAGCTATCCATGTGGTCCCTAGACCAGTAGCATCAGCAGCACACGGAGGACAGCTTATTAGACGTACAGAATCTCAAGCCTACCTCAGTCCTGTTATATCAGAACCTGCCTTTTAACAAGATCCCCTGGGGATATGTATGTATATTAAAATGTGGGAGGCAGTGATGGTGTTTGATCCAACCAGAAGTGCCTGTCTCTATTCCTTAACTAAGTGAAGAAAATGGATTAGGGTTCCACCACAGGGTGTTTTTGGGATGGATCCTTCTGGGGGCCCTCTGCCTGAAGAAAAAGAACCAGGTACCCTAGAAAGCAGTGGTTCTCAACCCTGGCTACACACTGGCATCGCCTGGAGAGATTTAAAAGAAGGTTATTGCCTGAGACACGCTTCCTGATAATCTGATTTCATTGGTTTAGGTCTGGTCTGGTCTTGGAGAAGTTTCCAGCCTTTGCGGATGAGTATAATACCACTGCTGTAAATGGAGCACAGAAGCCCTTCTCCAATCTCGCTTCACTTCTGAGTCAGATCAGAGGTGAAACTTTTGCATGCTTATTTGTATTTTTCTTAATTCTGAAGTAATCTTCAAATGTAGAGAAAAATGTGGGCAGCTTGTGGCACTGAGGGAAGAAAGGTCGAAGAACACAATGAAGGAACGAGGCATACATGGGGAGGCACAGGAAAGTAAAGCCTCATTTCGATTCTTCTCCATATCTATGGGCTTACATCCCAAGTATGATTTTTTGCTTATTCCCAGTGACAGGAAATACCAGTTATGAAGTCAGGTATCATAAAATTTCAAAGCTGAGTGGGACACCGGGAAACCAATTGGTGCCGTTCCTATTTTAATTTGATGAATATCTACTCTTTCCAGCTCTGAGTAATGATTCTTCCCTTAAAGGTCACAGAGATTGTACCCGTAAGAGTGTCATTTGTTCTCTCCCATGCCACCATTTTTTTCCTTCCTCTTTTCTTTCTCCCTCCCTCCTCCTTCCCTTCTGCCTTCCTTCTCCATTGAATACAGAACTATTAAGCACCTTCTGTATGCACAAACATCATTTGTCATTTTCCTTTTGATTATGCATATATTGTGCATTTCTGAACCCTTCTTGTTTCCTCAGATTCATTTACATTTTTTGTGTCAAAAATGTAATCCAGAACATTAGTGGAGCTCTGGAAAAGAGAAAAGGTGAGGGAAGTTTGACTTCTGTATCTGGAGTGTTTGTATTTAGCTTGTGGATAGCTTGGATCCCTTGCTTATTTTTCCTTGTCCCAAAGTGACCCACTAGGAAGTCACTTCATATTGTCAAGATCAGTTCAAATTATATTCCTGTCTTGTGGGGGTATTAGCAAATATGCCTAACTTAGTATACTCTGCAAATCTGATGAGCACATTGTCGATTCCTTCATCTCAGCCATCAATAAAGATATTGGATAGGCAATAAAGATATTGAATCCTGTCATACTCTGGGACAAAGGCATGGGTGTATACAGTAACACTTATGACCCAAGCAGTCCTGCTGTTTGAACTCCTACTTTCTTCTCAGCATCAGGTATCAAGCTCGTTGGGATTGTACTTTCAGACACAAATTTAAATGTCACTAGAACTGGTGTCAACTACTCCCCTGAACTCTCTGCTCTTTTGATATGTCATGTACTTCCAACCACTCTCAATGGAGCCCACTGTCCTTCATCTTCATCCTCCTCGATTGACTGGGTCTTTGTCTTTATCAGCAGCTTGGGCTCTGAACCACATTGGTATTTAAACATCTGCATCTTGCCTTTGAAATCTTATGATTTGTATCCTCGACTATTTCCACCATAACTTTTCTACCTCCCCAACTCACACTGCCCTTCATATCTTAACATTTAGTCCCTGCAGTTCACTTGGGAAGCTACACAGGATGTTGTTTGGATGTTGGTAGGCATACTGACATGTCTTTGTCATGGACCAAGAAAGGAGTGGGCTTTAATTATTTTAAATGCATGGAACATGATTCCTTATACCTATGGTTTGATAGCAGATTGAACAACCTTAATTTGAGTGTCATCGTAACAGTTCTCTGATTGGAGTGTTGAGAAGCTCAGAATATTTCTGAGGCAATGATTCTTCATTGCAGAATGTCAGGTAGTCAGCAGCCTGTGGCAAGGCCTCTTCTCATTGCTTCCTCTTTGTTCAGCCTCAGATTATCCCTTGACTTAGAAATAAAATGCCAGTATAGTTAATAATGTAACTGGCAGAGAGACATAGAGTCATTTGTCTCCATAGAATGAAACAAAAGCCCGTATCAACCCAAACAAACAGATGACAGTCCTTCTGCAAAAGAACTTTTGCTCATCACTGTCCATCCAGAAAACTTTCAGTTTTTTCTTTAATTTAAACCACCCGTTTGAAACACCAGTCATAGCTGGAAATAAAGACAAATGATGTGTATCCCTCTAGGCTTCGAAATGGGCACCCTGCCTTTTCTCTGGTCTTGTAGCTAAACACACTCATTCTCCTAGGCTGGGCTATGAAGTCTTCACTGTTCTCCTTATAGGAAATGCTCATTCCAGCCTCCAAGACTTTTTGTTGTTACTGTCACTACCTGGAAAGCAGCCTCCCACCCACACCTCTTTAGCTGCCTCCTGGTGCCACACACTGGCTCATTGCCTCCTATGGCCATTGCCTCCTTAGTCTCCGCAGCTGTCTTCTTCTTTGTCTTTGACACTGAGTGATGATCTGGCTGTAACATTTGCTGTTTATTCATTCACTCACAGATCAGCAAAGTATTACTGAGCACCTACTATATGCCAAAGATTGTAATAGGATCCATGGCACGATGGTGAGCAAAAACAGATGAGCATCTGCCCTCGTAGAGCTTATAGTCTAGTGAAGGACATAGATATAAACAGTCGCAAATAGTATAAAATTAAAAACTATCTTAAATGCTTTTCCAAGGATAAATGCAAGGGACTTTGAGTCCTTGTAGGATGCTTCCCCTGGCCCAGTAATTTTTTTAATTGAAATTAAAAGGATAATCATGAATTATTTAGGAAAAAGGTAGGAGAAAGGTAGACTACTCTTGCTGCGGGAAACATAAAGCTACACAATGGAAACCAGAAGATCAGTGTGATTCCAAGAGTAGGGCATGTATGCTGTGAGAGCTGCAGTGGAGCCAGGGCTCAGGCAGGCCATGTCTTCTTTACCTTGTAAAGAACAGTGGTCTTTATTCTATGAGCAATAGGAAACAACGGAAGACTTTGGAGCAGGACAGGGCCACGGGCTTAGTTTTTGGTGGTGGTGGTGGTGGGTTTTTTTTTTTCCCCCCCTTGGTGCAAATTTCACTCTGGGGCTATCTGGGAAAAGACTAGACATGACAAAGTGGAGAATTTGGGAAGGTCATTGAATAAGTTATTGCAGGAATCAGGGAAGAAACGTTGGCAGCTTTGCAAAGGGTAATAACGGTAGAAATGAAGAAAGGTGGAATGATATAGGAGGTAAGATGAATGAGCCTCTGTGACAGCCTGGGTGTGAAGGTTAAGGAGAGGAAGAAGCCAGGATCGCTCCAAGGTTTCTGGTGTGCACAGTAGTTGAAAGTGATATTTTCATGGAAGAAAGTAAAAGAGAACCATATCGGAGATGGGGGATCATGGGTTTGGTATTCATGCTGTTGAGTTCAACGTATTTGTCAGTCAGACAAGTGGAGCTCAACATATGGGTCAGGAGTTCCGAGGAGAGATCCGAACTAGAGCTGTTGGTGTGGAAAGCTCAGATGTGCAGAAGGTACTTGAAGTTCTGAGTGTGAGTAACGACGCCCAAGGGAAGGGGATGTCTGCCTGCAGGTCTAAATTGACATTGCAGGATTCTATTCTGTTCTTTTCTAGGAAACTTCATTATAACAAGTATAAGCCTCGGTTCATTCATTATGTTTATTTAATATTTACAAGACACTATGTTAGTCTATAACTACTTTTACAATGTTTATTAGTTATTTTACAATATTTTAGTTAATATTTACAAGACATGATGCACTATTCACCAGTGTTTATTTAATTTTCATAGCTTTTCTGTAGATATGATTATTTCTATTTTAGCGATTAAGACATTAAAACTCAGAGAGATTAACCAAATATTTAACTCAGACAACAAGGAAGTGCCAAAGCTGAATTAGAAACCAGTTTTTTTTTTTCAAACATCCATCATGAGCTCCTGTCTATAAAAGCCAACCAAAGGAGATTTCAGTAAATACTTGTTTGTTGATTGATGCCAGGTAAATTAAATATCTGAGAATTAGTAAATGTTACTGATTTTCTATTTTTCTAACACTAGGTGCAAAATAATCCTCATTCTTGTCCACCCAATACTCACTCTTGTCTGTGGATTAGAAAACTGTAGGTGCGTTTTAGATGTAGTCGGGCCAACAGAAGCAAAAAACAGGTAGTCCTGGAATCTAAAACTGTCAAAAAGAACACACAAACGGTTATGGCCCTTTCCAGCCTTCATGAAACATTTCCAAATGTGTGATGCCAAGCATATTTAAGGCAATAAAAATTCACATAAAAGGAACATTCCTTGGAAGTTATATGTTCATAGGGAGGAACATGGAGGAAGCCACCTTATGAGTTGGCTTGGGGGCCATAACAGAATACCATAGATTGGGTGGGTTAAAGGACAGAAATTCATTTCTTCCAATTCTGAAGCCTGGAAACCTGAGATCAGGGTTCCAACATGGTCAAATCCTGATGAAGGCTCTCCTCTTGGCTTACAGACAGCCACCTTCTTGCTGTGTCTTTACTTGGCAGATGGGGGTGGGGGTGGAGGAAGGGGTAAGTAAGAGGGCTTTCTGGTGTCTTTTATCATAAGGACATTAATCCAATTATGAGGACCCCACCTTCATGACCTCATATAAAGCTCATTACTTCCCAAGGCTCCATCTCCAAATATCATCCCACTGGGAGTTTGGGCTTCAACTTAAGTGTTTTGAGGGGACACAATTCAGTCCCTATCAGTGACAAACAGTCCCTGAGACTGAGGAGTTTCCCTGAGCATGGACTCTTAGGGCTAAAATTCAAGGGAACAGTCCTGGCAAAGCAGAATACTTGGTCACCTTGCATGAAAGGGAAATCACTTTTCCCCCACAGTTATTCAGGAAAGTCTTCATGGAAGAAATAGAATTTCAGTGATTATTTAAAGGATAGACAATAATTGAGAATGGTATTGAATTGGGAAAAGGATAAGGGATACACGTTGCCAGCCAGATTACCAGGAACATTAATTCCTGAGTCTATTAATGAGAAGCTATTAGGATATCACCCTGGAGCAGTTATGTGTACTTTTCCCAAGGCCTTCCGGAGACAATGACTGAATTGTTATACTATGCTTTTCAGATATTCCAGGGGGAATTTCTAACGTGGTGACTGGAGAACTGGTTTCACTGAAGTCAAAGAAATGAAATATTTCTTACCTACTGTTTCTCCTCCTTTTCCCTGGACCAGTCCTATTTTAAAAAGAATATAAAATATTTTTTTTTTTGCAAAAATGCTATAAACCTACTACTGATCAGACAAAATATTACATAATTACTTATTTATCTGATATTCTAAGGAATGAATTATTTGCACACAAGTAAATGTACTGTCCCTCAAATCAATTGGAAGGCCTCCAAGAACAGGACCCCTGTAGTCTCTAGATTTAAGGTCCATGAGTTCTTATTCATCTGTGGTTTATCTTTAGTGCATGCATGGAGCAGGACTGAAAATAAACACTTGCCAAAAAGAATGGGAATGCTGCATATTCCATATAAAGGCATCTTGACAGGCACTGTATGCAAAAGTGCACCTAGGGAATGTGTCCGTATAGAATGTATTCAGAAAGTTACTATTTTGGCAGAAATCTATGTCCCACCTTACCTGTTCTTTACCTTAATGCTTCCAGGCTAGACTGTATTATATTTCCTGATATGCAGTCTTGTAAGAATCAGAGCCATATGATCTATTGTCCCAAAGTTGATTGTTAAAAGTCCAAACAAGTATGTGAAAAAGATGCTTTGTTGTAAGTCACCAATGTCTTTTTTTCTTAATGATGGCCAAATGTAAACACAGTTGTTACAGTGTTATAAAGGTCCTTGTTTTGTATGTTTTAACAAAGAGTTATAGATTTTTAACTCCACAGGAAACTCACAAATCCCTTGTGCAGCACACTTATTTTTATAATGAGGAGAAACCAGTACACATCCGGTGGGTGGTAAGGCCAGTATTAAATACAGGTTCACTTGGGTTTTATTCCAGTACCCTTCTACACTCACATATCCATCATCATATTTATGGGAAACCTTCAAATGCCTCTCACCTCTTCAAGGGAAGATGACTTGCTTCATCAGTGAGGATGGAAGAAGCTCTTATTCACTAAAAGAAGGGCTAGAATTGGAGGAGGGGGTCTCCATCCCAGGCTTTAGGGGGACAAAAATAAGAGGAAGGCAAGGCCAGGATGGGGAGCCAGTGGCCAGGAAGCCAGTTCTAATAGTGCGGAGCTGAGCGTCCAGAGCCAAAAATCTGAGGTACCAGGGAGCAGTCATCAGATTAATAGATAATATTAGACAGAAATAACCTGGGAGATTGCTTGGCAAACCACTGTTGTCTGAAGCCAGCTTTTTTTCGTGCTGGCTGCTAGACAGAGGATGAGTAGGCCAGCTCATTTAAAGGGCCAGCCTGGCATAGGCAGGAATCAAAGGAGAACATGCATCAGTGCAGAAGAGAGTGTTGATTTTATTTTGCTTCCAGAATAAGAGGCAATTTGGTGAAGTAGAAAGGGAACATAGGCTTTGGAGTCAAACAGATCTGGGTGAAACTTCAGCTCCCTTACTCGTTTGATGTGTGGCGTGACTCTGAGCAGATGATCCGGAGCCTGCGTCTCTCCTTTGTAAACGGGGGTGTATGATACCCAGCTGGGGGAGCGTAGGTAGGTAGAGTACTGAGCACAGAGCGAGCACATGGAAGGATTTCGGCTCAGCAAATGTGAGTGTGTTTTTCTTTGCAAATCTCTCCTCTTGCCTTCTCACCTTGGCATCCATGCCCTGTCTTCCGCATACCGTCTATGTCTGAGATGCACAGTGCGAAAAGAACAGGAGAACAATGGAGGAGGAACTCGCTGTGACTTTCCGTGAGCGAGGTATCAGCGGGGGAAGGAATGGCAGAGGCACGTGACTGTATTCACCTGCAAGCAGGGCTCGACCTGTGCACATGTGTGAATGTGTTCTGTGTCCGCAGGTGTGTGCTGGCTGTGCCCTGTGGGTTAGGTCTTGAAGAGCCTGTTCTGTGTGGAGAATCTCAGTATGACCAGAGACTCATCGAGGATGTGGTAGGTCCTTGAACAGATTAGCCTTCTGAAACCTTCCTTCTTCCCTGCAAAAGAAGCCAATATGGAGTTCCAAGACTCCACAAATTCTTCTAAAGTCCCTTCACTCTCTCCCTGATGCTTGCCAGAAGTCCCCTTTTATCTCAGGTTCGCTAAGTTTTTCTCTGTCATCTGAATTTTGAAAATTTCTCCCTGATTTGCTCATCCTAATTTAGAAGGTCAACCCTCTATTATGGAACACGTTATAAACCCAGTATTGTATAAGGCACTTGCCAAAAACAAAAACAAAAACAAAACAAAAAACAAAACCAAAATCAACATTGTTCTTGTTTCAAAGAGTTTATAATCCACAGGGAAAGTCAGGTATTTCCTAATTCATCATGATAGCACCTGATTTGTAGGGCTATTGCAACAAAATACCCCAAACCAAGTATCTTAAACAACAGGATTTACTGCCTCACACTACTGGAGGCAACAAGTCCTAGGTCAAGGTGTTAGCAGGGCCTCGCTCCCCCTGACCGCACTAGGGAAGGATGTGTTCCATGTCTCTCCGTAGCTCCTGGTGCTTGCAGGCAATCTGATGTTCCCTGACTTCTGCTGTATCACTGTTATCTCTGCCTTCATCCTTGCATGGTATCCTTCCTGGGAGTGTGCCCCAGTGTCTGAATTTCCCCTTCTTACAAGGACACCAGTCATATTGGATCAGAGGCCCACCCTACGCCGGTATGAGCTCATCCCAACTAAATATATCTGCAACAAACTTTTATCAAAATAAGATCCCATTTTGAGGGGTTAGGACTTCAATTTATGAATTTTGGGGGACACCATTTAACCCATAAAAGCCCTTAATGAAAATTAAGATAGGGGAAGTCTGGGGTTCTGTGGGAAATTTGTTCTGTCTACTTTCCTCACTGGTGCAAATTCCATAGGTCCTCCTCCTCCCCAAACTCCTGCTTGGCTCCTCTACTCCATGGTGACCTCCCCTCTTCAGCACACAGCCTTCCTTGGGCCTATGTCCTTTTCCCTCTACTAGACTCTAAATTCCGTAAAAGCAGAGAATATGGCTTCTCCTTCCCTTGTGACCGCCTCGGCAGTAATGAATCATCAAAGCCACAGTGCTCGATGGAGTTGGTGACTTGGTGACTTTCCAGCATGGAGCAGAGTGGTGCAAACACCAGTCTTCCCTGCTCTCACCTCCACCCCATCATTAGCCTATATCCGGCAGCCCTGGCTTCCTTTGGTCACAAAGCCAACAGGAAATATCTCACAAAGCACACACTCCTCCAGAACCCTGTCCTGTGGCAGGGACTCTGAGCAGAGCACTGGCAAGAGGCACCAGCAAATGTCTCAGCCCCCGGACCACTCCTTCCCTGTGAAAAAAGCACAGTAGCAAACTACATAATTCATTAATGAAAAATGACATCGTCAGAGATCCTAATGATATCCTTACAAATCACAGGGTGTACATACAGCACCCTTGCTTTTAGCAGGGAGATCAGATCCAGGAATATATTCACAGTACTGTTACTGTTTTGACACCTAACATGGAATGGGGGGGGGGGCCATACGCATCTTCATTTGCATCCATAAAAAGTCTAAGAAAATATAGGCACTTAATCTATAATATTCACCTATTGTATAGAATATTGAGCCTGATCGCAAGCTTATGCTTCTGTGACCTTTTCGAATAAATGATTGGGTTTTGTGGGCCCGAGGTTAGAGATCCTGGGTGCTCCTAAGACCGCAGAGCAGATGGTGCATTAATAACGGGGGTATTAGGAGGATTGGGCTCCCAATTCCAGTGTATTCATTAATACACGTTAGACAGTTTAATTGCTTCCTGAAACACTAATTGAAAGAGGTTCATTTGCAAATGCCTAGGTTCTAATAATATAAATCTGGCACGGTGCCACAGAAGCCCCTTAAATACTATTACAAGATGAATTGTGGCATTTAAATAAAGGCAGCTACATTTTTTAAATAAAATTGGCACAGTGAAACATAATGTATAGAATCTTTTTCGGAGTAGGAAAAAGAAAGCCCAGTAGGTGTTGAATCTTTCCAATGCTGGGGTTTATGAAACACTCACCAACATCACGCTACTTGAGTCTTGGGATTGTGAACATCTGGTAGACTCTGTGACTTCAGCAGCACAAAGCAGAATGTTCTCGTTTACATAAACTCATTTCCTGGAGGGATAGCTCTGGAATCTGTTATTTCAAGAGAATATGTGACTAAATGTTACACCTTTGAAAGAAGGATTTTCCCCTTAGAATCATGCTGCCTACTGACCTTCCTTAAGTTGTATTTCATGCCTTCGTAGGCATACTGATTCTCCACATACTTCTGCAGTACTTACTAACCACAACTCTGAGTGGTAGGCTAAGAAGACGTAAGGAGTTTGTTTCCATGTGAAAAAAAATTAATACAGATGGGTCAGCACCAAGATCTTAGTAGTTTTGTTTCTTTTGGTGGGATAATTCTTAAATGAATGGACATGAGTGTTGGCTGGATGCTTATTGGCTGATGGAGCTGTGGGTAATCTATGAACCTGTACTAGATCACAGTGATCACAAGTGCCAAGTCTTCCACCAATGAGTGGGACCTCTGATGGTTTCCTTTACTTCTGTGAAGCAGGAGCAAGATCCTTTACATAAATGGTCATTGAATTAACTTCTAAGAGCTGAACACAGTTTGTGCCCAGGATTGCTCTGGAAATAGTGGAAGTCTTAGAGGAAAGACGAGTGAGAGCCACGGACAGATGCAAGGCATGGCCTGGTGTTTGATGGGCCAGGAAGTTAGGGGTGCATCTGCTTCTTTTCAAGCAGACACGTGGCATTAAATAGGTGGGAGAAGGGCCTTTCTGGAGACTTTCTGATAAGGCCGAGGAGCTCTCCAGTGTCAGGAACTACTGTACTTCTCAGGGGGGCATAGTTTCCCTTGAGAAAATAGGAAATGACTTGTTGCATTTGAATTTTTTTCTCATTCCTGTTGATTGCTGTCCAGGTGTAAATCTTTCTCACTTTTCTCCTTTGAGTCCTACTCGTGGCAAAGGCTAGCTGGCTTCTGATAGTGTCTCTGTATGAAATGTACATGATTCCTGCAATACATTGTACTGATTGTGCTTTTAATTTTATTGTGCCTGTAATTCCAGTTATAATTTAAAAAGTACATTTTTAGAGGCAAAATAAATTTTTATTTAAACTATTTTAAATATAAACAACGAAATGATCTTATGTCTCCCTTATCCCCTCACCCCTTGGGCCCTAATATTCTTGACAGGGATTCAGACTTTAATCAGATATTGTAGGTAGTACCTATCACAGAAGCAGTTATTACAACATAACTTATTTTACCCTCTTCTTATCTCATCTTCTGTTTTCTTCTCCTTTTTCCTCTTGCCTTTATCCCAAGAAGTGATCCCAAGTAGACCCTCAGTAAACTTTGGTTGAATTGAATTGAATTGAATTGAATTGAATTGAATTGAATTGAAATGGAGGTAAATATTCCTGAGAATGAATTGAAAGAAAATCCACTATACTTCATCCTAGGCTAAAGAGGTATGAAGTCCAGGGGTCCCTGTGTTTGATTTGGTTGCTGGATATGTGGAAATGTTGGTTTGACATCCTGCAAAAGGACAAACTTTGAGGGATGATTTAGCCCTCTTAAATAGATACATAAATATATTGTAATCATTATTAGAGCCAGAAGGAAAATAGGGCCCTGCTGGTTCACAAAAGCCAACATACCTTTTCTTTTGTATGTCTGAAAATCATCACTTCACCCTGATTTCTTTCCATTTTGATATGGCTCCTCATGCCCTATTTCACTCATAACCACAGACCTCAGGCTAAGCTGAGGAATAAGGCGTGTCTCCAAATGGACCACGTCCCTCCTCATCCCTTTCTTTACTCCCTCAAGTGAACTCTGAAAATCCCTAGTTATTCTGAGCCCTTCCGCTCACTCATCTGACCCTTATCTCATTGGCCACTGATTTTTGCCTGTCCTGTCTCCTCTGCTTCTGCCTCATGTTCTCCTAATCCTTTCTTCACGCTGGCTCCCAGGTGAAATACCTCAGTGTGAAATCTGACCACATCACTCTCCCCTGCTTAAAATCTGCAGGATAAAGTTAAAATGCTTTAAAAAGGTGTTTCCTTCAAAGCTGTCCGGATCTTTTTCAGTAGTGGAGTTCTGTTCCCTAGTCCAGGTAAGATTATTCCCTCCTTTGGGCCTCTATAGAGACTTTTGAGTTCCTCTGTTATAATAGGATTCACAGGCTATAATTACTTGTTTATTTCTCCATCTCCCTAATAGTCGGCCCTTGGAGGCAGAGCCCCTGGTTTTGTTTTTCTTTTTAAGTTTTTCTATCCTCATCATTTGCCAATAGATGGGCGTGTATTAGGTGCTCCATAAGTGACTTTTTTTTAATTTTAATGTTTTTTTATTATATTATGTTAGTCACCATACAGTACATCCCTGCTTTCTGATGTCAAGTTCGACTTTTGACTGTAATTGAATATAACAGGAAGGCAATTTGATTTTTGGTGAGAAAAGAAACTTAACAGAGTAAGAACCATATAGTGTCAAAGAAGAGTCAAAGATATGTCACTTTAGAAGGTATTATGCTGAATATTTGTGAGCTCCGTCCGTACAAAAACGTCTATACTATAGAAACCAGACTGTTGATAGCTACGATCTGTATGATTTTGTGGCTCAGAACTTCATAGATACTTTGTGTGGAATAACTAGCTCTCTCTGTATTTCTGCATATATGTACATGGATATATGTCTCTATGTTTTCAAAGACTGAGAATGCATCTTGGAACGTATAAACAGTAATTCATTTTAATGAATCTAAAAAGTTACCCAGGTAGATTCCTTGATATCAAATGTACTTTTTCAACTTGCTAAATCCTATCCAGCCAGAGTTAAAAAGTTTCAAATTACCTTCTTTGGGAAGATACCTTTATGTAATAACACAGGTCCTTAAGTAATGTATTGTTTGCTAATGAGAAGTTCACATGATACTGTTTTAGGTAAGGACCCTGAGAGGAAAGGGTTTGGAGAACTAGATCCTAGACCTTAGGGGTAACAATACGATTAGCTGATATTATGGTGTGGGGAGGAATAAAGGGGGGTAAAGCTTTAGACATATTTTGAGCCAAGGTTTGACTACCAGTATATTGCTTTTTTAAAATTTTGAAATATTGTGAGATTGTCTTTTGTGACTGGTAATGAGTGAAAGCAGATTCAAGTGATAAGAACACATTTAAACACGGGTAAGGGCAAGGTAGGGTGAGGGTGCTTTGAGGTTAGATACTTTAGGGTTTGAAAGTCCCGGGTTTTCGTAGGAGAAATAAAAGTGTCATCTCTAAAGAGTTAACTACTATAAATGTTACTGACTTGGGTCCTTGGACTCTCCAAGTAATAGAAATTGGCTGGGGCCAAGTGGAAATTCAGGCGAGACTTTTATTGGGGCTCATGCTTGAGCACAAGGGAGACGGCACAAAGGAAGAGTCCTTCAGGCTGACTCCATGAACAAAGGCCAGGAAAAAATTTAAAGAGGCCAAGGCAGGAAAGGAATAATGCCTAAGCATGTAGAGGCGGGGAGAGACAAAGAAAGTTGGTTGTGCAGGCACAGTGGACAGAACATGCTTTGTCATGCATCACAAGTCTCATTAGCATGTTGAATCTCCAGCCCTGGGCATGATTTTTAGCATTATAATGAGGGGAACTTAGTGAAAGGTCAGTGCTGGAGTACGTCCTGGCACAGACTGATTTGGTCCTGTCTTCTCCAGCTTTCATACTCCAGTCCCCCTTTGTAAGTATCTTCCTTTTGCATTTCTGCAAGATATGCTAGTCAAGAGGCATTGAGTTTCAGCTATCAAGGAATGCTGGTTTTTACAGTAAGGATTGAGAAAACCTGATCTGTCTCATAAACACCAAATAGCCACAGTTTCAACTGCACATAAAGCATTGATTTAAGGATTTTCATTACTGTTTGAATCAGAGCAAGAAAGACATTTGAAGATTCAAAAGTTATATCCACCGGAAAGGAATCAGAGAATAAAGCATATGTCTTTGATATTGATAATAATTCCTAAAACATTCTAATAGAAAAATTTAAAGTCAGTTGCCTTAGACTTATATTCATTGATGTAGGTATGACTAGTTAGTGTTAATCATAAGGAAACTTCAACAATTAAGTAACTATTGCTCCATTCATTCCCAAACAGAAACCAATTTCCCCCAGCTCCAATCTCTCTCTGGTATACATGTATAGATATAATGTAGATCACTAAAATCTACAGTAAATAAGTTCATCTCACCTTGTTTGCATTTTCCTTTTTATGTCTTGCAAGAATTAGTCTGAGAAATCTAATATCACAATTGAGAGTGAAAGGAGGCATGTTGAGACTAGAAATAAGATTATCTTTAAGGACTTAGACTGAATCATCTGTGCGCGCAAGTAGGTACCTCTTTCATACTCATTAAAGCAAGTTCAAATGAATTCCTGCCAGGGGATACTTCTTAGAACTTGTCTCTACTTGAATCTAGTGAAATCGCTCTTTTAAATAATCTCACATTTCACACTGAACACTTAAGCTGGTTTTGTGTCGGAGACTTTGTCATATTTAATCTGCCTAAATATCTCAATCCCCTTCCTATTTTGGGGGCATTGCACTTCGATGAGTCTCAGTGGAAGGCCCACACTGGAATTTAAAGGAAGCCAGAGCCTCCATTTCCCCTTCCCATTGTTGAAAAGGTGAATCTTACCTTGTAGGCTTTGCCAACTAGCTGCTCCTGTCCCAAGACACAGAGATGGAAAGACTATTTGGAATTTATGTCCATGGCAGTGGCATCCAGTGTCAGCAAGAGTGGTATCGATCAATAGGTGCCTCACCGTACTTTTCCTGTGACTTGATTTTGGTGCTGATTTCTACTCGCTCTTCTTTCTTAATTTAGCTAAGAAGTGTTTTTTAAGATTATTAACATAAATGATCTCATGACCATTTTTGGTCAATTTATATAATTTAGGTTCATTCTTCCCCATGTGTATTTTTTATCCTTTCATATGATATGTGCAGACTAATATACGCATTCTTACATGTCCCATGTAGTTTTAAATAAATGGATTTCTATTACATTTTCCTTGGTAAAATTGTCGTATTTGTGAGCTGTCACTACTTGAATGTAATAGAATGACTTTGAAGTCATCTCAGATTTTACCCTGGCCCCTTTCCCTTCTCACAACTAATGCCCTAAATCTGGGAAAGTTGACTAGAGTTAAACTTTATAAAAGAGTACAGTTTGTTCCGTTTTATATTTTCGTGTGTTGAATTATCACTTGACATTATTATCTAATCTGGGTTATGTTTAAAAGTCAAAGTCATTAAATATTTTAAGCTTCCTTTGAGGTTTGTCTTTTCTTATTAGGGCTGGGGCATGGAGAAAAGGTACATCTGAAAGAAATTGGTAATGAAGGTGCCAAATCTCAAGTGGAAAAAGGGTCAAGTTCTTATGTAAGACAGGAAAATTCTAGCTCCTATAAAGGTGAACTAAAGAGAACTAGATTCCAAGTCTGAGACTTTCAAGGAGATTTAGAGGTCAACTTCTCCTACCCAATTGTATAGATAAAGTCTTAAAAAAAAAAAAAAGCCCAAGAAAAATGTGAAGCTGAAGGAGGGGATTGGAAACAACTTTGCAACTTATAGGTCCTGACAGTGATGTCATTGATAAATCTGCAATGCCAAATCAGTTTTAAAACTTGTTACGTTGTAATAAAAACCCAGCTTTCTTTTTGGTGATCTGTCTTAGGCTAACAGAAGAAAGGTCAAAACTGGGCTGATCAAAATCAATCAGGCTGTAAGAAAATGCTACTCCAGATTTGCCTGCTGGGGGCATTGTCTTAGATGACAAGTCAAGCCAGCCCTCCAAAAATGGTTCAGCTGTGAGGCAGACTGCCCGCCTGACAGTGTGGATGGATATTTAAAGAGTTATTTCTTCTTTTCTTTCTTTTCCTCCCTCCCTCCCTCCCTCTTGCCTTAACCAGGATTTGGCTATATTTCATGTTTTTAAATTGTAAAATACAGTCCTAAAGAACATTTGGATGACAGTGGGCAAATCCGACTTTGTACATGGCTTCAAGTAATTGATGTGACAGCTTTAGACAGACATATTGATTAATAATTCTGTCCCTGGCAGTAAGTATCCCCACCAAGCCAGTTTCCATTTTATTATGGTGTAAAAATGTAATCTGCATAAAATTAAAGCTGTTATGTGCTTGAAACATTGTCTGCTCAAAGATGCTTATTGTAAAGAACAGCCACGGCCGGGGTTGCTACCCTGTCTCTCTCTCTCTTTTCTTTATTCAATCCTAATTTTTCCTCTCTCTACTTCAGAACTGTATTCCCTTGTCATTATTCCTTCTGAACTGTTCTATTATCCATCTTAGGCATCTCTTTATGGAGCCAGAAACGGTTCTGAGTGTGAACATTCAGTGTTCATGTCACCACCTCTGCTGAAAACCCAACTGTTAAATTATGAATTTGTGGTCTCGTTTCACACCATAGTAGCCTAGGCTAGAGCACTCCCATAAGAAATGTCAGTTTTCATCTAAATGCACTCAACAGTAAATGTCTTCTCCCTGGAGCATGCCCTATTTATTGAAAAGAAACACAGAAATTTCAGAGTTCACATGTTGTACTTCAGGATCATACAGCTGGTTTAAAAATTAGTGCATTTGGAATAATGAATGGCTGACTGGAGGCATTCTGCTGTTAAGTATGGTCCAAAATGTTCTTGACAACCAGAGTGTTAGAAAATTTTTTCTAAAATTCTTAGATGTCAGGGTGTTTGGAAGACAGACCCAAACGTCCAAGCTCATGACACAGCTGTGCTAATATATTGTGAAGATTAAATGAGTTAAGAAATGAAGTATCTACAATTGTATCTCGTACACAGTAAGTGCTTAATAAAATAATCTGTTATTGTTGTTCCTTATCTTAGTCCAATGACTCTTACCTGGCGTTAGGGTTGACATTATGGTCACCCTGGAGAATAACGTGATTTCATGAACTAGGCGATTCGTAGGGCTGCGGAAAAGGATTGCTTAAGGAACAAATAACCTTATGAATTTAGGAAAGGTGCCTCTTACGCCTTTCATTCATACTTATTGGTTCTTGGAGGAGGAATACAACTCCAGGCTTGAATAGCACCCACATAGAACCCTATTTAGGAAACATAGATCCGGGTTTGCAAAGCAGGTCGTGCTCCAAATAGTAATGTCCAAACTTGACTAGTGGGCAGACCTTTCTCTGCTGGTTTAAACTTCCACGGGGACTCCCCTCTCTTGCAACTGGTGACTGAAAAAGAATAAGTAGATACACACAGAGTGATTTTCAGCAAGGCAATCGAATGCTGAAAATGCAGGAAGAGACTGCAGGACAAGAGCAGATAAGGGACACCCCAACTTGTCCAGTCCCAGCCCTCCTCCTAGTATAAAAGGTAGAAATTCTTTGAGGTCTGTTAGTTTATCTCCCCAGTGAAACTATGATTTCTGTGAGAATAGACACCGTGTCTTAGATTCACACGGGACCCAGGGCCAAGCACAGTGCCAGGCACAGCTAGGCAACTGCCAACTTCGAAGCTATGGAGACTTACTGTCAGCAGTATCAGAGGGACACCAGAGAGGAAGGGCATAGGAAGAGATAGATGATCTGTGCTCCTGTTCCTACATCCACACTTTTGAGCTTGGACAAGTTTGCTTTATGTTTAAGCCACTTCTACAACTAAGATCACAACTATATAACTTTGTACATAGAAGGTACTTATTCCCTTCTTGTGAAAGAATGAATAAATAAAAGAAATACGTTAAGACATTTCGAACTTTTCTTAGATTGTTCTGAAGTTTCACCTGAAGTAAAACGTATATCACCATATAGACTCTTGGAAACATTTTCCATAACACTTACTGCTTTGAGTCCCATTCTGTGGTAGTGGACTAGAAGGCAGGTGATTGGGGTTCAGGCCCATATTTGTGTGACCGTGAACAGTTTCATGTAGAATGATCCAGGGTGTGACAAAAGGAAAACCAAACTAAGTCACACTGACCTCCCTAGGACAGACTTGGAATTTCTGCATAAGTATCTGCTTTGGATTCTATCATGTTCAGACATTCAGTGTTTCAAAATATTTATTGGGTGCCTATCCTGGGCCAGCCCATTGTTCTAGGTGCTAGGACATAGCAGTGAACAAAATTGACTAAGTCCCTGCTCCTAGAGCTTATATTCTAGAAGGAGGAAGAGAGCAGTATCAAGTAAGAAAGTAGCTATAAAGTACGTCAAATGATAGAAAGTACTCTGGAGAACCGCAGAGTAGGGTACAAGGCAGTAGGGATGGGGCTTGGGGAAAGAGGTACTCCTCAGTGGAAAGACCTTTCAAGTAAATTGACACTTGTTTAAGGACCTAAGGGAAGTGAGAAGCAAGACTCATGGGCTTTCAGGCATCCAGGAGTTGGAGGGGGTCAATTAAAAGAGGTTGGATATTCAAAAGTCTGTGTGGGGGCAGCTGGGTGGCTCAGTTGGTTAAGCCACTGCCTTCGGCTCAGGTCACTATCCCTGACGTCCTGGGATTGAGCCCCGCATTGGGGTCCTTGCTCAGCGGAGAGCCTGCTTCTCCCTCTCCCTGCTACTCTGCCTGCTTGTGTTCTCATTCTCTCTCTCTCTCTCTGTCAAATAAATAAATAAAATCTTTAAAAAAATGAAATGAAATAAAAAGTAAAAAAAAAGAGGTTGAATATTCAAATGAAAATGTTGAATTTGAAGTTTAGTAGCTAACTATTGTAATCTTGACTTCAGGACTGGAGATAGATATTTTGAAATTCAGCCAATGGGAGGCATTTTGAGTCATGAGACTACATGTGTCATCAAGAAGAATGTGTAGATGAAAGTGGAAGGGTCCAGGGACTGAGCCCACAGGAGCTCCAGATGTGGAGATTGGGGACATGAGAGGAGAGGCCTAACAGAGACTCAGAAGGAATAGTTAGTGAGATAGGTGAAGCAGGACTGAACAGTGGCTCAGAAACCAAGGGAAAAGATAAAAATATTTAAAAATAATTAAATATCTAATTAATACTAAATCAATTAAATGTAAGGTTAATAGCTGAAATCAGATAGATTGATATCCAGCATGTCTTATTTCTAGTATAGTCACAGCTAAAAGGCTTTGTAATTTTCTATATATTATTAAGCAATAACTTCCAGCATCGGAAAAGTAATATTGGTGTCTCTGAGGCATTTCCATTGGCTTAAATGGAAACCAAATGTTTTTATCTGGAAATGATACGAGACTGGCTGAAAAGTCTTTGAGCATTAGCTTCATTTCCAGGGAGGCATGCCTGGTCCTTGACAAAGTTTGGATTGATTGATTGAATTCTCAAACATGCTTCAGTGTTAGCAGAGACTGAAACAGTTGTCTTACACCCACCATCTGGGGCTGTTGTCCCAGATGGAGTGCGAGTTCTGATAACATTAGGTGCCTTCAACTGGGGCTGTTTCTGGAGGCAGTTCATAGGAGAGGGTTCATGTCAGCACAGGAGAACTTAAGAATGAATAAGGAGAACAAACTCTGATCATAAGTGAGTTATCTGGGGAGAACATTCAGTAATTTGTTTGGCCAACTGAGAACCAACTTGGTGTCACAAAAGGTATTGCCAACCAGTATTGTCAGGTTGAACAAAAATAGAAGGGGGAATATGGTAAAGTTAAGTGAGGAAAAACAGGATACAAAGTTATATTATTTGTGAGGCATTAAGAAAAAAAAGGTAAAAAAATTCATGTATGAAGAAACTGGAAGAAAAGGAACTTAGGGAACTAGAAAATATTTTAATTCTCCACAAGTTTCCATATTTTCCCAATTTTTCTAGTATGAGTATAATTGGCTTTTATACCAGGAAAGTAAACTTTCATGACCAGAAGAAACTGGAAACTTTCTACATTTATTTCTTCTTTAACTTCCTATGGGGCAAAAAAATAGTGCTTATTCCTAGTTATCCTTTCATGGAGTTTATACCCTATTTATGAAATTCAACTTCATCTATGCTAATGGCTGTGAAAATCAGGCAGCCACCCTACTTGCTATCACTGTGGATCGCCTGGGGTGCTGCCTTCTCAAGCTGCTGTTTTATTAATGATCTTGAAACTGAGATACTAAGGGATGAAGAAGTGTTAAAAAGACTTACTGATATGCTACCAACATTTGCCAAGAAAATGAAATCCACTAAGATGAGAAAGCACTGGGGAGGCCAAGGAGAAGCCAACTGTTCCATGTTCTGAGCCTCTGACCTCTACAGTCAAGATTTCTAAAGACCAGCCTCCCCCAGCCAGACTTGGGCTGTCCACCCCTCTGCCTGCCTGCAGACAGCAGTCCTCTGAGACGTATGATTTGTCCTTGATGAAGCTTGGATTGATTGATTTCATTTTCAAGCATGTTTCAGTTGCAGCAGTTACAGTTTGGGAGGGGGAGAAAAAAAGCTTGAGGCTTCATAATACTCTCACTTTATTAATTTTTTTAATAAAGGAGAAGGATTATTCAAGATGTGATTATCCAGTGGCCCAGTTTGCCTAAGTTAAATTACATATCATTAATATGTTAAGTTTTATAAAATTAAAAAACAGTGTTAAATGATCCCAGGATTTTTTTTTTTCCTTTCAGGCTACATGCAGGTATGGTGTCACCACTTGTTTTATTTAAACTGAAGAAGACAGCGTGTGTGTGCTGAGGCTGTCATAGACACCAGCTACAAATTAAACATCAAAAACGGAATTGTGGTCAAGGTGGTCTGTGGTTGGGTATTTCTGTAGAGAGTCATTGTTGGGGCCACTTTGCAGAGAGATGCCTAGGCCTTTGGGATCCCCAAGACATACTTGGTGAAACAAGGCTATGAAACAAGGTCATTGAAGCATCAAAGGAGTTCACTCAGTTTTTAAAGTAGCAGGTGTCTTCCATGAGTAAACAACCAGACTGAGAGCAACGACCTGAAGACTTATCTTACTGGGTGGGTGGTATCAAAGCTGGGGTCCAGTTACCCTAATTTTGACAGATCTAGAGGAACTGGAGGGATGACCGGGGAAACTGGGCGGTAGCAGAGGGAACAGGTGGTAGGCATCATAATCTTTGAGTGCTTGGCAGCGTATGGCCTGCATTTTAGAAACTCTCTCTTATGTCCTGCCCACCAGTGGTCTCTTGAGTGGGTGGTCACTTCTTACCTTCAGAGACGAAGAAATGGAAGCTGAGCGAGGTTTCACTGTTTGCCTGAGGTAACAGTGCCCATAAAGCTTTCCAACTGGGAGTCCCGAATTCCCGTTAACACTACACTTGTCCGGACTTCGACTTCATTAGATTCCACGTCCTTATATTGCTGAGTTATTTATTCCCACTTTTTAAAACTTTCTTAGGGACTTTGAAAACTTTTTTCTGTTGTCTCATCCTGAGCATCTGCAAACAATCAACACCTCTAAAATGAAATTCACCCAAAATAGCAGGGCCGTCTAGTACAATGAAACCCATAAAAGGCACACCTGGTATTCTTGAAAAGTAAGTGCTGTTTTTGATGGATTTAAATTGGACTTCAATAATAGACATATTCAATCATGTTATATTTGACCTAAAAATCACCTCGAAGTTGTCAGATGTACCTTTGTGAAAACTTCCATCAGATAGTGTGTGCTGATGTGATTTACCGAAGGAGATTTGACATGAATGGCTAAATTGTCAGAAGTAATGCAGAGATTTTAAAAAAGTGTGTTCCCCCCTACCACGTGGAAATGGTGAGCTTTATTAGCATAAGTGCCTGTGCCGAGGCCATCAGGCTTTCTCCAAATGCCCAGCAGTCTAATTGGATGGCTTCTAATCCAGGACTGTTCAGACTCCTCATCACTTCCTACTCAAGAGCTCTGATTGATTGGACAGTGAGGAGTTATAAGGATTTTCTCTGAAAGTGTGTCCCTAGGCTTCCATACGTCAATAGCAGAAGGTACAGGGCCCGAAGAAGCCTGCAAGTTAGAGTCCCAGCTTGTCTCTTGTTCCTGAGAATTATACTCTCAGCTTCTCATAATGGGATAAGATGATTTTAGCGTCTCCTTTGTTGCTTATCGACCTGCTCCATCTGTTGCTGTCCTTCAGTTTCCTAACTTAGAATCCTCTTCTCTGCTTTTCCCACCAGAGGTCCTGCTTCCTTCTCTCACAGTAATTAGTTAGACTTTTCATTATTCATAATAAACTATCAAGGATATGCCAACACTGAAGTGGAGCCTGTTTTGCATTGATTCATTAAGCAAATACTTATTGAACCTGCACGAGGCACTATTACAGGCATTGACGATAAATCAGTGAGGAAAAAGACTCCTGAAGCTCATGTTCCTGGAGTGGGATCAGATAACAAACAGATAACAGACTAGAAGGTCAGACTGTGATAGGTGCTCTAGAGAAGAATACAACAGGGGCAAGGGGATGGAGGTGCTGGGAGGAGATGCCATTTTATTTTGATGATCAAGGTAGATCTCACTTACGACCCTTGAACAGAAACCTGGAAGAAGTGAGGAGAACTCATGTGGGTATCTGGGAAAGAGAGTCCCTGACCGAAGGATCAGCAAGTGCAAGGGGCCTGGGAACAGGAAGGAGATTGCTGTGGCTGCAGGGGAATGAGCAAGAGAAACAAGGTTGGAGGAGAGGTCAGGTGGAAAGCTAGATCACGCCGGGTCTTGTAGACCAGTATAAGGGCTTGGGCATTTACCACAGTGATAAATGATGCCTCTGGATGGGTTCTTAGACAAAGAGTGATGCAATCTGACTCTTATTTTAAAAGAATCACTGTAGGTGCTGAGATAAGCATAGACAAGATGAGGGTAAGGGATGAAGTGGGGAGACAAGTGCGCTACACCAGCCTATGAGAAAGATGATCATGGCCTTACATCAGGCAGAAATAACGGAGGTGGAAAAATCAGTTGTGTGTGGATGTATGTTATGGTAATTCTCTTAGGAAAGCTTGAAATTAGTTATTGCAAATGTTTTGGACTTCAGATCTCCAAATTCTCATGCCCAGCAAGAAAGTTTCCAATCTTCTAGATGTCGCTGACTGTTCTATCTCCGGTCAGGAGCTACATGATGCCATCAAGAAGAAAGAGATGAGGCTGGTGATTGGTAGTCCTAAAATGAATCCTGATTCAACAGATTCATGACTATGGGAGAATCACTTTCCTCTGCTTCTTCATCTGCAACATGGAAATGAGAGTAGCATCCATCTCTTGGGTTTGAAGTGAAGATTAAATGACATAAATTCATGGAAAATATTTGGTGCAGTAACTGCTATGTTGGCAGAGTTCAATCAATGCTAGCTACTGTTATCAAAATTATTTTTGATTATTGTTATATGCACATTCTTACTTCTAAGCCTTCAGTGAAGGTCTAACATGTTCTATTCTTCTCAGAATCCTGAAGCTTGCTTTATCAGTGTCTGAAGCAGTGCCCTTCTGCTACACTTCTGTCTCAAGTACGTTGCTTACAGCATCTGTGAATGATGGCCTCCCTGTTCTTCCTCCTTTCCCATCCCTTGTGAGTGGTCCTCTCTTTTTCCATCTGTCTCTCTCTCTTTCTCCCTCCCTCTCTCTCTCTCTCTCTCTCTTTCTCGATCCCAAGTAGTTTTCACTTTAATGAAGGTTGCTACTCTCTCTTTCATTTCCAGGGTACATCTGGGACCCGCTTCTTCACTCTTATTTCCTGGATTTCAAACCCATGCCAACAAAGCCTAACTCTGAGAAATACTCATTAGATCGTTGTATCTGTTTAGTTTCACTAATGCCACTAATGCCTCTTTCCCATCCTTTACTCTTTCCAAGCTTCCCCTTCCTGTTTCTGTCTTTTCTTTTCAATTCATAGCCAGTCCAGAGAGGCTGCCAGAGCCTTGCTGGTTCACCCCTCCCAGGCCCTGCTTGCTCAGCTACCAGTGCAGCCCCTATTCCGTCCCCTTCTCTCAAGTTCTGGGTGCAGTTCCTCTTTGCTAAGCTTTGGCTGTCTTGTATGGGTCGGTATTTTGAGGGTTGATGCCTGGGAGGAGAAGCATGTCTGGTGTGTCTTTGCCTGCCAGGTGTTTTCTTGTACCAGTGAGGAGCTCACTAAATCCTAGAAATGTCCTGATGAGCCCCCACCTTCTTCTTTGCTTGCTGACAGAATCAAATGTAAGTGCTGCCTCTGGGCTTCACCCTGCCTGAGTCTGATCGCCCCATTCCACATTTCTGCTCCTTAGGGACCTAATTACTCTGATGGACTTGCAGTTCCATAAAGCTGGGTGTGATCCTTTTAATCTTGTGCTTTACGAAGTGTGCTCTGAGCCTCCCCAAACTTTGGGATTCATCCATGAAAATAGCAACACAGTATTAACTTTTCTCTATTTCACATTTTTGTGATTTCCTGATGATGGCCCTTATATTCTAGATGCGTTCCACAGAGGACTCAAGAGCACTAATACACACTCAATTTTTATTAAAAAAGAAGATAAAAGAGGGTCCTCAGAGAAACAGGATGTCATTAAGAATTATTATAGGCGTAAAACTTTATTTTTAGGATGTGACATTGGCATCCTGAATTTCCCTGTTTATTTTAATTTAAAACCTGCATTTTTTTAACTTTATTTTTTTTGTAAACAGACAAAAGCATTTAAATAGCACTTATCATTTGTAACGTGCATTTATTCCCATTCTGTTATTCAAACAGTACCTACAACACAGAAATCTTCATGGAGAGAGACAAAAATAAATGCATTTTCTCCCCTCAAGGAGTTTCCTCTCTGGCAGGTTAAAGACAAAATCTTTAAAATAACTCATGATTGTGCAGTTGGAATTCTCACTATTCTGTGGCTGAGGTAGGGCTCTTTAATAGATGATATATCTAGATCAGTGGGAGAAGGGCTGAAGAAGCTTCTGGTGCATCACTCTCTTTGCTGGCTGAGCAAACAGCTTAATCCTCAGCTTTTCCACCTGTCTTCTTCAGAGTGCCAATAAGTCCCCACCCATTCCCCCAACCTGGCCAACTGTGCTGGGCTGGGTTTGTGAACTGATTGCATATGTTACCAGAAAATTATTGGGATGTCAAATGGTGGTGTCATCTTTCTGGCAACATATTCTTGAGCAGATTGTGGTCCAGCGACCTACAGGCACATCATTCAAGATGCCCATCCCACTGCTGGTCCATCCCCTACCTTTGTCTCCAGGCTGGAACCCCATTTGGCAAAGGAGAAGTACCAATAGATCCAGAATTCTATTTCTTTAGCCTTTTTCTAGAGCTGCTGCTCCAAGATTTTCAGCCAGGCCCAAAACCTGGCAAGGTGACGCTTGACCCATATAGATTCATTGCCTCTGTCCCCTTCTTCATCAACTTTTCACATCCTGCACAAGAGCAGTAAACTCTACAAAGATTGAAGAGGGATGACAATTTTCTTAAAATACTTTGAATCATGACTTTTTAAAAAATATTTTAAACCACAAAATAAATAAATACCTGACATACGTTAAAATATTTGCTTGGAATAGTTCCTCTTCACCGCCCCCCGCCCCCCATTGATATCAAATACTTCCCTGTCCTTTTCTCTTTTCTTGAGATAATTGTGTATTTGTGTTCTTGTATTGCCCCAGGTTTTTCCTGTCCCTTTGAAGTAGACTTAGTTTGATATTCTAGATGAATATTGTGTTTATTTTAATTACATAAAAACATAATTCTTTTTAAAAGTCAACAAACATGTTCGAGTTCATCAAAGCCTGCCTTACACACATTCAGTATGAAAGTCTAGCTTGTGTAATTTATTGTTATGTAATCTTCCATTAATTCCCTCTATGGATTAGTATTGTCTATCAAGTAAGGTATGATGTTAAGCGGCAAGAGGCTAGAAAGATATCAAATGGATCTTGTATGGTATGACAAGAAACATACAGTGCAAAAGTTAGTATAAAGTTGAATATGGCAAATGCCCAAAGAGAGATACTTAAAAAGTGTTACAGAGAAAAGTGGGGTAGTTAATATTCCTTTCTTTATTTAAGGTAAGGGAAACCTTTCCATTTTTCTTACTAATATTATTGTTTGCCTGTAAAACTCATTTTTATGAACTCATTTTTAACATAACGACTGCATATACATTTGAGCAGGAAAACAATTTCAGAGCCATTCTCTTAGGAACATAGGCCTAACTGATGACCAGTGGTCGTTGCTGCTGTGACACCTTATTGATTAACTGAGTAAAGAAGAGTTGTCCTCCTTGACACTATTGAACATCTTGAACATGGTCCCCATCCTCACAAGCAGAATAAGACACCCCCTTGATGCTCAAAGAGCTCATGTGGAAGCACACAACCAAAAGTTCAGTTTCAGACCACGAATGGTCTCCTGTGGGACCAATTACTCACCGTCTCCTCTTTTTCTTATCTGTAAGTAGGGAAATGCTGTCTTTCTCATGGAATTCTGCTGCTGTTCTTATGAGATCGTGTAATTAGCAGGCATTAGGAATTAGAGACGTCCGTACCTGACGGCCACCTTAGGAAGCTCTGCCAACCTGTGGTTCACGATGGCTTATAAATTGTGAAAGTATTGTGAAAAATTTCACAGACATAGAGAGCTTGAAAACACAACTGGAGGCGTCTCCGTTGCTCTGGGGGATAATAAAACATTTTGGATGCTTAGGATTTTCTTAGTGAGAAATTGAAAATTTAAGGAATTCACATGCTTGCCCTCTGAGGGGTCAGATTTTTAGCACTCCGCAAAATGCATTCTGATGGCATTCCTTGGAATGTATGTTGTTTCCTTTGTCTTTCACCTCTAAGAATCAGGCAGTCTTGCTCCTTTGATACTGCATGAAGCACCTTTGTCTAAGTCTCTGTCTGGAAAACTTTGCTTCCTTGCTGCCTCTTTCTGATCTCTTCCCTCTCCTACTGAGTCAAACGTAAGCACTCATTTCTCTGTGCTCATGTCAAGCTCTTCATGTCTCTCTGCTGCGGCCCTACAATAATCAATTGTGATTGTTTATTTGTTTTCAGATCTTCCTAATATGCACTAAATATAGTGTCCTTATTACCTACAACAATAACCGGTCCATAGAAACCATCCAATAAATGTTGAAGGGCGGCACCTGGGTAGTGCAGCTTGTGAAGCATCCAAATCCCTGTTTCAGCTCAGGTCGTGATCTAAGGCTCCTGAGATGGAGCCCCATGTCTGGCTCTGAGCTCAGCCCAGAGTCTGCTTGAGATTCTCTCTCCCTCTCCCTTTGTTCCTTACCCCCTCCAAATAAAATTAAATAAATAAATAAATAAATAAATAAATAAATGTTGAAGGAATACAAGGAGAAAAAGAAGGACAAAAGGACTAAGAAATATAGGGAAAGAACAATAAAGAAAGAGAAAGGCAAGAAAATATTCTTTGGTCAAATTATGTCAAGTGTGCTTCTTTACCTTTTCTTTTTCTTTGGATTTAAAACAATATGGAAGAAAAGTATGATCATTGTAAAATAGTCAACAGTATTATAGAGAGTTAAAAATTAGAAAGTGGGGTCATGATTTGTTTTTTTCCACTTAAAAGTATATACTGGATCTCATGCAATAACTCTACTATCAATCTATTCATTTATTTTTGCAAAGCAGCAAAGCATTCTGTGAGTGGATCATAAATTAAATTTTCACTTGTCTGTCAATGGATATTAAAATAGTTTCCAATATTTCCATTTTCAAACATCATGCAAAAATATCTTTGCAGATAGGAGTCAATATTTATGTAGGATTCTTAGAAAATGAAGTGATGGATCTAAGCAGACTTCCTTTACCTTCTGATAGATCCTGCCAAAGCGTCTGCCTCAATCAGTGGGACATTTTCCCTACTTTTGGCAACATTGGCCATTTTTAACCTCAACTTTTCCTCTAGGCCAATTTTATAGATACAAAATATTATTTAATTTTTATTTTAATTTGCATGTACCAGATTACTAATGAGGGAGAATATCATTGTATATGTATTCATCATTTCTAGGAATTACTTTGTGCCTATCATTTATTCATAGTTAGGCTATATCAAAGATTTTACCTTTGTGTCTATTGTGTATGCAGTAGATACTTTCTCTTGGTCACTTACTAGGATTTTGGATAAAATTCTTATAAAGATCCACTGTGTAATGCAATCTAATTTCTTTATAGTTGTTGATTCATGTGTCATTTGCACAGCACTTCTGTGTCAACAAGAATTAGCCAGAGCCCTCCAATCCCCAATGGTGCTGTATAACAAGGATTTCACACTGCTCCAGTCCCAAAGGGAATCAGATCCTATATGTAAAGCAAGGAGTTCCTCATGATGCTGAATATTTAATGAAATTGTGCTCTAGGCTGGACTGATAGGATATGGATGTGCTGCTTCCTTCCTGTTGAACTCTTTAGTGTTCTGAAAAGCATGATAGTGATTCTGACATGCCCTTCATGGTTTAACAACTTCTTTCAAGAGAAACTGCACACCTGCAAATTGTGCTTGCATCTGATCTGGCATGATCAGAACCCTCATTATTCTGAAGCAGGTAGATTCTCTTAAGGGTAATGTATAGTGTTGAAGCTTTCCATTTTATTTTTGTTTCAGAATACTAGGTCAGAGGATATTTATTATATTTGCAAGTTCATTTTCCTTTTGCTCGTTTGATTTGAGTGTCAGATGTAGGAATTTAGCCAATTCACATCACCTTTAAGGGAATATATTAACTCATTACTAGCTGTGGAAGATTACCTCCACCTGCTGCCATCCTGCATCACCAAGCAGAGTTTTATGATAGAGCTTTTACTATATAAGTGTATGTATTCTATAACATAATAAAGATGTTGTTATAACTCCTTTTACTAAAGAATTTCCTAGAACTCCGCAGAACTAGAAAAGAAGAAAACACTTGTGTAGAAAAGCAATCCAAGTCCTTGTAAACCTCAGGAGCGTCATTCATTTAGGCCACACAAATACACGAATCTTGTACTGATATTGTTCATCACCAAGTTCAGATCATCTGTCTGCATTTTAAGAATAACATTGGGCTCTACCAATCAATCCTCACTACTTCCTTTTGTTTTTTAAATTAAGTATAATTTACATATAATAAAATTTACCATATTAAGATATACAGTTTGATTAGTTTTTATAACCCTCTGTAATCAGGCAACCACTACCACAATCAGGATATATATGGAATATTTTTATCACCCCGAAGTGTTTCTTTTTGGCCCTGCCTAGTTAAAAGCACCCCCAGGGCCCCAGGCAACGACAGTGTTTCCTGTTCCTATAATTTTGGCTCTTCCAGAGCATCATAAAAATTGAGCCAATAGTAATAATAATTTATATCCAATATCTTGTACTTAATATGTTTTCTTATAAAGTACATATGATTCATCCAGGTTGTCACATATATAAATATTACTGAGTAGTGTTCAATTACATGTGTATAATGCAATTTCTTAATTTACCAGTAGATGTGTGTGTGCATGTGTGTGTATATGTATATCTATATCTATATATATGTGTATATGTGTACATATATGTATATCTATCTGTCATCTATATATATCTATATATAGATCCAGATATATATATATATCCATATATATATATATGTATCATATGTGTGTGTGTATATATATATATATACACACACAATTTTTGGTTATTGAGAAATAAACTGCTGTAAGCATTCTAGTAAAAGTCTTTGTGTGAGCATATATATTTATTTATATGTTTAAATACCTACTGGTAAATCTGCTGAGTCATATGGTAAAAGTATATTTAAATAGTTGAGAACCACCAAGTTATTTTCCAAATTGATTGTATAATTTGCTCTTCTATCAGCAAAATATGAGAATTTTAGCTTCTTCAAAACTTCCCTAGCACTTGCTTTTGTTAGTCTTTTTAATTTCAGCTACTTTGGTGGGTGTGTAGTGATATTTTATTGTGGTATTAAATTTGCATTTCCCTAGTGACTAATGACTTTAAGCAATTTTTTTTCATGTGCTTATTTATCATTCATATATCTTTGGTGAGGTTTCTAAAAATCTTTTACCCATTTTTAAAAATTGAATATTTTGGATTTTTATTATTGATCTGAAAGTGTTCTTTATATATTTTGTATGCAATATGATGTGAGGTACATATTTTGAAGTATTTTTTCCCTAATCCATGACTAGTCTTTTTATTTTCTTTAAGTGTCTCTTGAAGAGCAAAGGTTTTTAATTTTGAAAAAGTGTAATTTATCACTTTTTGCGCTTGTGCCTTTTGTGTATTTTGTAAGAAATTTTTGTGTACCAAGATTGCAAAGATTTTCTCCTTTGTGTTTTTTAGAATGTAATCTCTTTAGCTCTTACATTTAGGTTTATAGTCCATTTCAGGCTAACGTCCGTATAATATGCGAAATAGGAGCCAAGGTTTATCTTTTCGCATATCCAGTCGTCTCGGAATTTGTTGACATGTGTCACTCCACTTCTGGACTTTCTAGTCTCTTCCAGGGATTATATACATATAATCACACTAGTATAACACTCTCTTGATTATGTTAGCTTTATGGAAATTTTTGAAATCAGGTTATGTAAGCCTTCCAACTTTGTTATTTTTCATATTATTTTGGGTACTCTAGATTCTTTGCATTTCTATATAAATACTAGAATCCACATCTCAATTTCCCACAGAAAAAGAAAACAATCAAATAAAAAACCAAGAGCTCTAGACCAATTTAGGGAGAATCAACATCTAAAAATATTGAGCCATCTGATCTCTGAACATGGTATATGTCTCCATTTTTTTGTAGTCTTTAATTTCTCTCAACAATGTTTTGTAGTTTTCAGTGTATAGTTTTGCATATTTTTGTTAAATTCAACAAAATTTGGTTACATTTTTCAGACATAAGTAAACTAAGGGTCTTGAGATGGAAGAGTATCCTGGATTATCCTGGTGGGCCTAGTGTATTCAGGAGTATCCTTTTAAGAGGGAAAGAAGAGCATCAGAGTCAAAGGAGATGTGGTAAATGGGAGCAATGGTAGAGTGGGGCCGTGGGCAAAGAAATGCCTTATGTACTGTTACACCCACCTTTTAATTTCTCACGAACAGTTTTCTTAGTTCCAAAAGTTATATTTGAAGATTTATTTGAAGGTTTAAGTTTTATAATCTCAATATCATCATCTATTTTCTTGACCTTATAATATTGGTTTGTTGAATAATATTAATTTTTTAAAGATTTTATTTATTTGTTTTGAGAGAGAGAGAGAGAGACATTGTGAGTGGTGGAAGGGGCAGAGACAAGGGGAGAGAGAGAAAGGGAGCAGGGGAGCAGGTTCCACACTCAGTGCTCAGCAAGGGTCTGACATGGGGCTCAATCCCACTACTCTGAGATCATGACCTGAGCCAAAATAAGAGTTGGATGCTTAACAGACTGAGCCATCCAGGCGCCCCAGAATAATATTTATTTTAAAGCTCATATTTGAAAACATGAGAACCTAGGTCACCCATGAATCCATTTTATTACCTGTATTATTTTCCATGCGTCCTTTATTTATTTATTTATTTCTGCATGGAAAGTTTTGATTGAATGTAAGACATTGTGTAAAAATGTTATAGTTTCTGGCTGACGTTATCTTCCTCTCGCAACCGTTCTCTTTGTTTTCTAGTAGATAGCTATAATAGAGGAGATCATCTTTAATCACAGTCTGAGCTTGTTAAAGGCTGGGTTGCCATTGACATCAGGCTAGAATAGGTCATTTTAGTCCTTAGATACAGCTCTCCAGAGGTAACAATTTAGGGCCTGGGTTGTTTGCCAGGATCACTCCCCCTGGGGAATTCTAGTATTTATCTCCTCAGCACCTCATGACTTGAACATTCTGCTCTGTTATCCAGGTATTTTTCTGTCTTACTCTGTCCACCCTAAGGATTTGGCAAATGCTTCAAGGGTCTAATCTAGTGGTTCTCAATCAGGGTGATTTTGCTCTTCAGGGGATAATGGACAATATCTAGAGATATTTTTGTTTTTCACGACTCTGGGGGTGGGGGGCAGATTGCTACTGACATCTAGTGGGTAGAGGCCAAGGATGCTGCTGAACATTCTACAGTGTTGTATAGGATAGCCCCCCGACGGAGAATTCTCTGGCCTGGCATGTCAGTAGTGTGGAGGATGAGGAGCCTGGGTCTACACTACTCTACCTCTCTTCTCTCATAGACTTATTTCCTCCAGACTTGACTGTGTCTTGGCAGCTGCAAAACTCCATATTTAAAAAAAAAAATCCTCAGCCTCACAAGGTATTAAATATCTTTGCTAGTTTTCTGTCTTGTAGCAGTGAGGCTCTGCCAAGCATCGCAGCTTCACCTCCCGTGCCAAGAATAGGTAAATCCCTAAGGGTAAACATGGCTTACAGAAAATTGTGCTCACTTCAATGTGCCTTCTTTTCTTTGTGATCAGGCTCCTCAAGTCCAAGTTTGTGTCTGTTTTTTCCCAAATGTGCTTGACCAGAGCACTGGCCTCTACAAGCTACCCTTCCATAGCTGGAGGCCATAGTATTCCTAGCTGATAAGAAAGCACGAAGGGATAGACAGAAGTTCAGCTCAGAGAGGTAACTGAAGAAATGTGTTCCTTATTAGACAGGAAATAGGAAGTAGGCTCAGTGTCTTCTTCACAGCCAGAAAAAGGAAGCTGAGAAATCATTTGCAGAAGATCTGCTTGATCCATAGCTTTACAGGAAGATGTGGGCTAGCGAGGTAGAGGGAAAAAGAAAGAACCTCATGACAAAGAAAGCAGTAAAACCATCAGCTGAATCTGTAATACTCTCAAGAATCACTATGTGGCAAAGCCCTGACGTCCCATTTAAAACCTAGTTCTGGGGTCTGGCATGAGGCCGAGTCTGACATTTTACACCGAGAAGACTGAGTACAGAGGGAGAGGGTCCCTGCACCTCAAATGAGGCTGAAATACAACTCTTCACCACATGAAGAAATCGAATGTTCAGAAGGAAAGAAGGCTAACAAAACTAGTGATTCTAGTATCAGTTTATTCCTGTGAAATAAATTTTGTTATTTAAAACAATGCAAGTATATTTAGAACATCAAAAGATACATAATTGGTTACTATCCATTGAAAAGAATGAGAAATTATGACAAAAGTCAATTTAAAAAAATGTAAAAGGGTCAGATTAAAATCTTGGAATTTATAAATATTGAAATTAAAGAACTTAATAGATTAGATGAAACATGGAATGGACCCAAAGGAAAAACAGTGATATGAAGATGATACAGAAGAAATCACCCAGAATCCAGTAGTGATGGGAAAATAATAAAAACTGGAAAATCTTAAGAGAGTGAACATAGATTGATAAGCCCCACCACAGGTCTGATGGAAATTCTGGAATAAAAGAAGGATGGAGTGGTGGAGAAGTAATATATGAAGACATAATAGGTGAGTTTTCTCAGATTTTAGGAAACTCTTATCCCTTAGGGAATACATAACAAAAAATACACAACAAATGCCATGCAAGAAAAATAAAAACAAATCCACAACTTAACACAGAGAAATGAGATTGTAAAACATTAAAGAGAAAGAAAACAATCTTAAAAACTAGTCTCTAGAGAGAAAAGACGAGTTATCTGCATATGAAGTGTCTTTTGACTGAGAGCAGACTGATCACCCAGAAGAAAGTCCAAAAGACAATAGAATCATGTATTCAAAATCCTGAGAGAGCTTCACTGTTAACCTAGACTTTTATACTCAGCTAAATCTTCATTCCCTCGTGAGGGTAAGGAAAAGGCATTATTCAGTCATATAAAGACTGTTGACCAGTTATAGAATGATACCAGAAGGTTTATTATAATATGCAGGGTAGGTAGTGGAGATAGGAACACAGAGCATGGACAAGAGGATAAAAGTGAGCACAGAAAAAATAAAAATCTATCTGTAAATTAAAAAGCATTTTTGGTGTTTAAAAAGGCAAAACTAACCATACCGACAGCAATAACATAATGGTGGTGCTTTTTTATAAGGCGTGCTAAGATTTTTGACAAGTTTTGCATAGGAAGAAGCATTGAATAACTTTTGACTTTCTTGGAAAAATGTAGAGCTAAATTTGGGTAAAGTATTTGAATATTAGGAACATAATTTATAGCTTCAAATCAGTGGAAAAAAACAGATGATAAAAATCTTTATTTGCCCAACAGAAATCAGAAAAAAGAAAACAAAGAAATGGTAAACAAATCAATTTTAAAAGTCCCTATCATATATAAATTACTTCAGAAAATAAAAAGAGAGAAAATCATCCAATTTATTCTATGAGACTTTTGTAACTTTTATACCTAAACAAGAAAAGGCTAATAAAAGACAAAAAATGAACCAATTACACTTTTGGTTACAAGTCCAAAGATCTGAAATGAATGCCAAGGAATAGAATTCAGTGGTGTTCTAAACAATGACAGATTATGACAAAGTAGATTTTATCAGTAATGTGAGGCTGCCTTCATATTAGGAACTATATTAATAGAAAAAAAATCAGAAACTTGCCAATAGCACTTGTTGGCAAGCCAACACAATTTCTCATGATAAAACAACCCTTATGATATGACTGGAATAATTACTACAAATAATTCTTTTTTAATGAAACAGCACAGTACACAATCAAAAGTCACCAAGCATCAAAGAACGAAACCACCATGAGAGTTTACCCTAGGCATGCAAAATTATTTTAATATTAGAAAACCAGTCCATGTAATTCATTACCATTCAAATTAAAGATAAAAATCATATTGACTCACAGGAAGCATATCATCAACCTTACATATGATCTTAAAAAAAACTTAGGAAATTAGGAATAGAATTTATTTTTAAAATTTACAATAGATTCTAATGTTAGATTGTCAGCTTTCAGACCATCTACACGAAACATATTGCTTAATGATGAAGTGTTGGATATTTCTTTTTGAGACTGGGTTCAGAGTGCAGCATGTCACCAGTGTTTCCCACTTGCGTTAGGGTGGCATCCTTCTACAGTTCTCCCTAAGAAAAATTTAAAACGTTGTCGGATTGTGATAGTTCTCTGCTCAAATCCCTATGGTGGCTCTCCATTTCAGAGTGGGGTGGAGGACTCTGCAGGAGCTGGCTGTTATGTCCTTTCTGCTTTCTTATCCTGGTCATGTTTCAACCCCACTGGCCTCACTCCATTTCCTAAGCATGCCAGGCACACTCCTGCCTCCGGGCCTCTGCCCGCACTGTTTCCACTGCCTGGAAAGCTCTTACCCCATCTTTCAGGTTTCCCCACTTGTCATCTTCTCTAAAGAGATGCCCCTATGTGATACTGCAGCTCCTGCCCCGAGGTCCCCCTTCTCTGATCTATGTGTTTAGGTCCCCCAGTACTTACCACCATAGAACATATTATATAATTTTTGTCAAATGTATTATGTATTGTTTGTCTGCCCCTGCTACAACCTATGTTTCCCCGGGGCTGGGATCATGTCTGTTTTTATCCCAGAGGCCTAGGAATAGTGCATCACATTGAGTAGGCGGTCAAGCAATATGTGTTAAATGATACAGTGAGGAAATTTTGTGGGGAAGCTATATCTGTTTAGAAGTGTGTTTTGGGAAAAAAAATATAGAGGGAGTCACCTTGGGTCTTTTGAATTAATAATCAGTATTCTAAAAGGAGTGCTTTTTAATATATACATTAATAGTCTCTATTTTATTCATTTTAAATAAGTTTTTCCCCCAGCAGGCCTTGAGGATCCTTATAAGAATTACTGTATCTGATACTACTTGTATTTGTTCCAAAGGGGTATGAGAGCCTGCTTTCTTAATGCTTTTTTCAACTAGAAGGCCAATCAATCAATATTTAGTTGACTTTAAATACCAAGCACATAGTTTCATAGGGTAGAAACCACCAAATTACTCACTCTACTAAATGAACACTTTCAAGATACATACATACGTACAAATACATGTAAACACACATATGCATATCTATATAATGTGTGTACATGTGTTTGTATATACATGTGTATATACACATTCATGGACACAGTATGAGTTTTCATGTTGCTGAAGGTATTTAGGTTCTAGTCTTAAAACGTCCATTTAGCACATTTACTATGAAGGGAGAGTCACTTAGCTTTGCTGAAGTTTTGCTTTTCTCATTTAATGATTCAGTGTACCCAGTCCTTTCCCCTATTTGCTTCCTTACTTCTTTGTTTGTTTGTACTCATTGGTTTTGGCGGACTTTGCAAATGTATACACACTGGAGTGAGGAGCACCACCATTGCTTCGGCTCAGATCTGAGATCTACACATTACTGGTTGTACAGCCTGGAGAAGAATACTTACCCCTTCCTGGTGTCACCGTCCTCATATGCAAAATAAGGCTATTAGTAGTATGTATCTCATTGGGTAGGATTCAGTAAGTTCATAGGTGTAGAGCACTTAGAATGATATCAGTCCCAGATGAATTTTTTTCTTCTTTTTAGTTTGTGGGGGAATGAAGATGGGTCCTGAGGAAATAAATGAAAGGGACTTCAAATTAATTCTCCCACATACACCTTTTCTCCAACAAGCCCGACTGCTGTGTCTGCAACATCCTGCTGTCTTAGGCATCTGTGTCTTCATGCACGTTGGCCCACTGGGAAACTTCCCATGTTTCTAAATTTTCTAAATCCTGTCCTCCTTCCACACTTACCCTAATGCTGACCCCCACAAGCACTCTGCCTGGCCACCCCTCTGAAATCCTTGTCCTAGCCCCTTCATGTGTAATCTAAAAGTGTCAACAAATACACACAAAAAACAAAATACAAAATTTAACAAATACTTTAACAAATGCTTATTAGATTTTCACTCTATATTCAGCATTATGCTAATAAGTTTGTTTGTATCACATCGTTTAATCCCTCTCAGTGATGCTCTGAGATGTTAGGTGTTATTTCCAGTATTTACAAGTGAGAACACTGAAGTTCAAAGACGCAGGTTGACTTCTCTAAATTCTCAGACAGTAAGTCGGAGAATTGGAATTATACCGTTTGACTTCTTCAAGCCAGGGAATTTTAGGTTGAACTGTTGATGCAGGCAGGCTGAGTCCGAGAGCTCTGGAGAAGGTCCCACAGGACCAGCCAAGAGGATCCTCAGCTTCATGCAGGGTAGAAATCGACTTTGAGCCAGAGAAAGTGGAAACAGTGTGTATTGAATAATGTAAGTGACAGGTAGAGAATAGCAGATGGAGTGTCTGTGAGACTCTGAAAGAAAGGAGAATGAGTCTCGTTGTTGCTTGGGGCTAGGAGCTTGAATTGGAAAGAGGTCTGGGATATGTGTTCCTTTAGGAATCCAGAGTAGGGCCCAATCAAAGGCAAGTGTCAGATGAACAATAGGAGTTATTCCATAAATTACCAAAGATAGGGGATGTTGATGCCAGCATTGGCTGAGATTGGTTCAAAGCTAATGGAATATGCTTGGGACCTGGCTCTTCTTGGATGTCGTTAGGTGTTTGGGGCCTAGGACAAAACACAGAGAATGATAAACTTTCTTGCTTCCCCCTTCAAGAGGGAACATAGCTTCTTTGGAGTATGCAGAGGCAAAATACAGAACATAAATTAAATGGGGCCTAACATAAAAACAGCAGAGATGGAACCTTTCTAAATTTGAGTCCCTTCAGCTTCCCTACTTCACTGTGATAGTCGATTAAATTGTCTGTCTCTTCAACTACATTAGACGTCTATTAAAGAAGAAATGTTATCATTTAGATTTCGTACATATAGTGCCAGAATAATTTCTGGTAAAAGGCATTAGGTAACTATAGGTTGAAAAAAATAGATGAACAAATAATTTATGAAGGAGGTGGCAAGAAATTAGGAAACATATGGTAATTTGAAAACAATCCTGGAGAGTTTTTTACAATATTTAGTGAGTTTGGGCTTCATCCTATAGGTTTTTAGTTGCTAATACCACATTTGATATTGAAGAATTACGTATCAAGATACACATTTTCAAAAGATAACAATGGCAGGCAAATTTTGAGGAGAGCAAACTGGAGGCAGAAAGAAATTTTAGGAGGCTGTTGCACTAAATGGGGGCCGGGGCATTCACCAAGACCCAGGTATGTCAGCAAAGCAGCTCAAACTCAGTAAGTCACAAATGAGTCAGGAGGCTTAGCTGGGTCTTCCGCTCAGCGTCTCCCAGGACTGCAGTCAAGGTGTTAGCCAGGGTATGTCTTACCCGAAGCTCAGAGTTCTCTTCCAAGCTCACGTGGCTGTTGGCAGAATTCAGATCAGAATTCGTACTGAGGTCCCCTTCTCTTGTGAGCTGTCAGCTGGAGGCTGTGCTCAGGTCCTCACGATGTGGCCTTCTCTTGGGTGCTCTCATAACATGGCAATTCACTTCTTCAAACCCAGTAGGAGAATCTCTCAGTCCAGGTTGCTAAGGCTCCAACTTCTATAATATAACATAATCATGGTGGACCGTCCCATCACCTTTGACGTATTCTATCATCTGGAAGCTGTCTCAAGTTCTTCCTGCACTCAAGGAGAGGAACGTGCACAAGATGTGTCACCTATTATGATTCACCTTAGGGTACATCTGCCGTGGGATTTATTTTAAACTCAGACACTGAGGTGCGAGGGTTGCCGACCTACCATACCGGCATGCTAAGATTGTAGACTCCAAAGCCAGATGGCCTGGACGCTTTATAACCATAGGTAGGTAACCTAGCCTCTCTGTGTTTCAGTTTCCTCATCTGTAAATGAGGAAAAGAAAGCATTGCTATGAAACGAAGTAGTGCGTGTGAAGAACCTATAACTTACCAAGTGCTCATTGTATGTTCGCCAATAGATTGATCAATATGGCCCTAATTTTCCCTTTAGCTTGACTAAACTTCAGACTGGGCCCTGATCTCCCTTTTCTCAGAGCACCTATTTTATTTTGTTTTTTTTTTAAACTTGAATTCAGTTAGCCAAGATAGAGTATATCATTGGTTTTTGATACAATGCTCAGTGATTCATTAGTTGAATATAACAGCCAGTGCTCATCATATCACATATTTTAGAAAACTCATCGTTGTCAATTCTTTCTCTGCTCCTTTGAGATATGAATCTTTCCCCAGCCTTTTGCCAGTTTTACTATCCAGGAATGTCACAAGGATCTGGGAGCCATCCCTTTGAAATGTAATTATCAAGAAAGATAGCACCCTTATCTTCCAGTGTCTGTGGGAGGGTGGGAGTCTAACTCTGATAAGGGACAATCAGCAAATGCAGGTGACTTAATCACACTGACCAACCTCCTCCCTAATGTTCTCCAGTACCTTTCTCCCAGCTCACCCAAGTGCTTAAAAACTTCCTGTTATTTGGGGCACCTGGGTGGCTCAGTGGTTAAACACCTGCCTTCCGCTCAGGGCGTGATCCCAGGACTGGGATCGAGCCCTGCAAGCGTGATCCCAGGACTGGGATCGAGCCCTGCATCAGGCTTCTTGCCCTGCTGGGAGCCTGCTTCTTCCTCTTCCACTCCCCCTGCTTGTGTTCCCTCTCTCGTTGGCTGTCTTTATGTCAAATAAATAAATAAAATCTTAAAAACAAACAAACGAAACCCCAACTTCCTATTATTTGACACTGAAGAATTTTCAGTGGACTTGAATGTCTCTCTCCTATTGCAATAGTCTTAAATAAAGTCTTCTTTGTCTGTTTAATTCTGTCTGGTACAATTTTTCTTTGGCAATATTACAGCAATCCATAGGAGAACCCTCCTTTTCTGATCTGGCTCATGGGTAGCAGCTTTGGAATATGGTCAGTGAGCAAAGAAGAGAATCAGTTATTTTTTGGCACCATTCTTCCTTCCCTTTTCTCTACCTGTTTCTCCTGAGTGACTGTTGCCCTGATGGATAATTAAGGCCCTTCATGTAATGCCCACACTCCAGACCCATTTCTCCCCTTTGCTACTTGGTCCATATAACATCTGCCATATAAGAAATGATGTTATACAGATTTCCTCAGAGGGGTAAATGTCAGATAATGACTTCCTGTATTAACTTCCAGGAGAATTTCTACTTTAGCAAGGGGAGTTTTTTCACTCAAAAGAATTTTCCTGAATCATGGAACTTTATCATTAATTCCAGCCCGAGGAAAGAGGCATTAATAGACATTGGCACTTCCTAGAAACTTGCAATTAACTGAAAAAAAAAATTGCAACCTATTTAACCACAAGTAGGCCCTGGTTTGCAAAAAATGGACAGAGTATACATTTACACAGAAAAGAAATGAACGAGCAGATCCACAGTGAAACAGAGAGAAACCAAATTTATGTGGGCAAAATTGAATGACTCATTAGTTCTTTTCTGTAGTTTAGAAACAAATAGATAAAATGGCATATATTTTCAATTAAAATTGTCAGGAGGTTTAAAAATAATTTAGCATGTCTGATATCATATAAATGTCACAGAAGCTTTATCTCTAGTATACTAGAAAGTCTTATCAGTTTAATACATGTCCTTCCGGAGAGTTGCTCCCTCTCAGTGGCTAATCATAATTTCAGAGGACATTGATGTTCAAATAAATATATCTCTTTAATTGAGGCAATATAGGACCACATATCAGAAACCCTGTGTGTGTGCATGTGTGCATGCGTGTGTGTGTGTGTAAAATAGTGGTATGTGGAAGAATAGGGTAAAATACTGCTCTATTGGCTCTGCTTTCTCATTTAGGAGCAGTGCGTGTGTGCACGCATGTATGTTCATGTGTGTGTCTGTGTGCACGTGTGTGTGTGTGTGTGTGTGTGTGTGTTGGGGCTTGTTGCTCAGAATGCCTGTGTAACAAGGCAGAACTGCAGTGGGTCTTCCAAGCTCAGGAAGGAGGGGTACAGAACCTATGGGAGGACATTCTGTTGACCGAACAGAATATTAATATTTCAGAATATGGTATCTGCGTTTCTGGAGGAAATGTTGATTCTGTGTGATTTCCAATTCTGGAAACAGTTCGCATGGCTCCCTGCACTTGTACCATTGTGAATATTGACTGGCTTGCCAGAAACTACCTGCTTCCAGAGGCTTGTTTTTGCAAAACTACAAATCTTATTTCTAGAATGAAGAGTCTAGTAAAACCAGCTATAGACTCATCAAGATTTCATCTTTCATTTTAATATTTTTAAGTTTTAATAGAGTAAAAAAAGTGGTGCATTTCAAGCATGAAAATAAATTGAAGAAGCAAAAATCCAAATGAGTCATAAAATCCAGTTCTCTTCAAACTCAGGAAGCGGTGTTTTCTTGATTTGCCTTCTACGTGGTGTCAGAGGATTTCTTGGCCGTTCAGGTGACTTGTTCTTGCAACACCAGGCTCTTTCTGTCTGTTTTTGAGGCCTGGGATTTGGAGTGCAAAGACAGGTTGTTACGTAACCCCTTGGGCATCATGTGCATTTCAGTACAATAGGACTTAAGAGTTCCAGAGAAAAGCTCCCCCCTTGCTAGGGGCTGTGCTATCCTGTCCAAGACGGAAGTGCGGGGAGAGGAGAGTTATGTTTCAGTGGCAGAGCAAGTTAAGTAGCGTGTTAGGCTCCGTTCCACTAAAGGAGACCTTGTGAGCAAATGCCAGCTCCTTAAATCTCCTTGCACTTTCATGCATGAGACGATGTCAGTGATAAATGACGTGGAAACTAAACCACCGTGAAGTACTTCAGACAGCCTCTCTAGAATTAAGCTGGTCACGTATAGATCTAGGAGTCAACCTTTTCAATCTGCAGGGAGCAGCCAAGATCATGACCTACAACCAAGGCAGGAGGGAAGGCTTAACTTGAATAAAGGGAAAAGAGCTGTGAGATAGACAGCTTCTTACTTTATTAAACAGAGAGGCTGGGGCAGGAAATTAGATCCCAGGTTAGTGTGGACATAGATTTTTGATACATTGCAAAAGTCCTGAGCTTGACTTCCTGAAATTATTCACACACACACACACACACACACACGCACACACGCACGCACATACATGCACACCCCGCCTCCTTCTCATGGGCCGGGACTGGCGGGGAGAAGCATGTAGCAAGCATTGCTGGTCTTTGACTCTCAGTGAGACCTTGAAGAGTTTAAGCAGAGAGCCTCCCCTCCCGGTGTTGTCTTCCTTTGGTCTCTGAACAGAGTAGGTGGCCCCCTCACCCGTGGGTGGTCCTGTGGTGCTGGGGGCCAGGAGTGCGCAGACCGTAAAGGTGTGATATCTTGGCTGTTGAACATGATGGTTTAAATTGACAATGTTCCAGATGCTCTTCCCCAGTCCAGCTCTCTGACACAGGAGTTAAACCATTAATTTTGCGGAGCGATCAGGGCTGCAGTTCTGAGTCAGCCTGGGAGAGAGCAGAGAGATAAGCCCTCCTAAATCAGACATGTGAGGCTGAGAGGGGAACAAGAGGAGAAACTGGAAACAGAGGCACAGGGCTTAAAGGAACCTAGGATGGTGATAAATTTGCAAATGTGTGCTCAGGAGAAAGAAAGGGAAGTACACAACTGCACACCCTCCTTAAGCTCTCCTGGCACCAGTGTGGAAGAGGTTTCAGTGAAAAGCCCTGCATGGATAAGGAAATCCTTCCTGCTCCAAATGGCTCCCCATTTCCGATGGCATCTTTCAGTCTTGCAACATTCACACCTCCAACCCAAACTGACAGCATCCAAAGTAAAACATGAAGCATATTTCCTATAACCTTCAGAGAATCAGTACGTCAACCGTACGGTCCCCAAGTGCACAGACTGCTATTTACAGTCATTGGAGTATAAAGAACACTTGGTACAGGGAAGAGAATCCTGGAGGAGCTGTGAAAATCCTGACTCATGTCATGGAGCCATTATTTCACCTCCATGTCCCAGTGAGTGAGAGGTTCCTGAATATTCTGTACTTCACTTGGTAAGAAAGTGGTGTTTGGAAGACATATAGGATATCCCTGTCTTACTTAAGTATCAGATTAAAAGTGGCATGTGGGCATGTCTTGTGGACCACAAAGCCAGTGATTACTACTAATGTTGATTTTCTTTGTTAGTCTCCCTTGTTAGTCTAAGTGGCAGGGAAATTATAATAAGGAAAAATATTTGTGAAAAGTCATTGCCTGTTCTTCCATGGCACTTTTCTTGGGATAGTGACCACAGTGTATTCTGACATTCAGTTCTGATGTTTTCCTGTCAAAACAACAGGATATTCCTTAAATCTATAAAACACCACCCAGAGTTGTACCAGCATAACATTAGTTCCTTTTATATTAACTTTTTAAAAATGTTTATTTATTTATTCGAGAGAGAGAGTGTGTATGTGTGTGCAAGTCGGAGTGGGGTGGGGGAAGAAGGGAGAGGGAGGGGGAGGCACAAGTGCACTCCATGCTGAGTGTGGAGCCTGATGCAGAGCTCGATCTCAGGACGCTGAGATCATGACCTGAGTTGAAATCAAGAGTCTGACGCTTCATCGACTGAGCCGCCCAGGTGCCCCTTTTATATTAACTTTTAATTTTCACATAGATTTATACTGTAAAAAATGCCATCATAGGGTGTGTGACAGTTAATGTCATGTGGCAAACATTCTAGGCATGCTCCTGCACTTCTCTCTGGTCCTCCGAATTACTGCTTTCATGGAGGCAGGATGTTGCGTCCCGTTGATGCATTCACACTTAATCAACCCTCTCTTACAAGTTGTTTATATTACTACCACTGTTTGGTCAATGAAGCCTGACAAAGTGCTTTGTATCATGAAAGAAGATTCAAAGTAGAGTAAGCATGGCTCTCAGGATCATTTTAAGATGGAGTAGAAGGCTATAAGGCAAATAGGACGATGCACGTCCACAACCAAATAGGACTGGGAACTGGTGACTTTTGCCAACGGTAACCCACCACATTCCAGAAAACAGCCTTGTATCAGGACTGAAGGAGAGATAAGCAAACCATTAGCTAAATAGCCAATAATGTATCAGATGTTCAGCTTATCTCACCAGTACCAAGCATAATTCATTAAAAAAAAAAATGGGGTAAGCCTATGGTTTCTGCCTTTAAAAACCCCGCCTCTTGCCTATAACTTGGAGCACACTTTCAATCAGGCTGGACTTTGTGTCTCCTGGACTGCAATTCCCAAGACCCCACATAAAGACATCCATTAATTTGGCAGCTTGTGGTTTTGCCATTCCTTGGTGGGCAGCATCCATTCTCAAAAATGGGGCTATTGATTCTTGCAGCTCAGAAGCCTGCAGTGAAATTTGTGCATATGGGTTCCCAGCTTAAGGAGAGGGTGACCTGGCTTCATTTCAAGGGCTGAGCATTTGAGATTGAATACTGCACACCCCTCTTCCTCACTGTCCTCTTTTAGATCCCTCTCCATGAAGAAATTAGAAAGAAAAGCAAGTACACCATGCATGGAACTTGAAACCTATACTCTCTTCATAAGAAATCTAATGTATTTGAATGGAAAACTCCCCATAGCATCAATTTGATTTAACAGAATATATTAAGGAGCCACTATGTGGTGAAACTCTCATCCCAAGGGAGTGAGTAATGAATGGTTAAGTTCAAAGACTCCGACCCAAAGACCTGGGGTGACATCTCTGCTCTGTTACGTAATGATTGACTTCATCTTTTTAAGATCCAGTTCTTCAGTTGAAAAAATGGGGAACATGTGAAATAATACAAGAAAAATATTTAGTACATCTCTAGCATATATGGGTCAATGTACCAAAAAGCATAGCTATTGTCATTATTATGATTATTATGTATCTTTCGGGCTAAGCCATGGAGGCAAGTTATTCAACTTCTCTAAGCCTTGATTTCCATACCTATAAAATGGAGTTCATACTAAGATTTACCTTATGGTCTGTTATAAAGTTTAAAGGAAGCAATGCATGCAACTAACTCAGACCAGTGCCTAGCACATAGCAGTCCTTCAAAAAATGTGAGTTATTCCTTTTTTTTTTTTTTTTCTTGTAATGATCAGAGCAGCTTGGCTAGGCTGCTCTTACTGCCTGTCCTGGTACTGGTCAGGACATGAAGTCCTTGAGGGGTTAAATAACCTAGGTCAGTCACTCACCTATTGTAAGTAAGTGTCAGAGTTTAAACTAGCTCTTCTTGACTTCACACTTTCCCAAACTCTGGGGGGATTCTAGATCAAGGAGACAAGGTTCTTGATGATCAGAATCCCATAATCTCGCCAAGGAAACCAGCAAGCGTGGCTCTCCAGGATGGGAGGCAGAGGCACCTTGAGGACTGAGGGGGGTGTGGGAGCCCCTGCTGGGAGGCCCAGAGCACCGTGAATCCTGCCTGGGTATGGGGGGCTGGGGAGACCTGTCCTTATGCTCCCTGAACTGATATCAATTGTGAATTCCAGGAGAGCAGTGTCGAAATGAACTTAATATTTCTCCAGATGAGAAAAAGTGCCCTTGGGGAAGAAAAACCTGGTTGGGCTTTGACATTCAATTTCCAAGCACTTTAGCTTCTAAGAGAACTCTAAAGACGCCTTCCTAACCCACTTTTCTGCTACATTTCCTTGAGCCCCCCCTCCCCCACCCTTCTCCCTGTAGGCTGCTGCTCAGACCATAGGCCATAGGTTCTCTCCCTCTTCTCAGGGCCCTCAGAGGCAGAATTCCTGACCTAGGCTTTTCTAGCAGGAAGGCTGAAATAGAGGGTTGAAAAGTAAAAACATACAATGAATGACTAAATGAGGAATGAGGAAAAACCCATAGTCCTGCTTACCTCTTCTTGAATTCATTGGCAGCCAATGTAATGGAAATGCATTGTGTTTAAAAAAAAAAGTTAAAATCCCAGTAAAGTCCTCATAGTTTGGAATATAATTTTGTATTTGATGGAGGGTTAGAAAGCATCTTTCTGTTTGAATTAATACTTGGAGTGACATGTCTTTCAGCATGTCTTTCAGCACTTGCCTGGAGGAAGTCCTTTGAACATTTCCAAGTGCTCTCTTTTGAGTAAGTTGTAGGTTGGGGAGGTGCTGGACAGTAATCCTGGTATTTCAGCAAACACCAAGGACTTGTTCAAGGTGTCAGGGCAGAAATGGGCTGCCATTTCTCCTTTCACCCAGAGGGGTCTTTTTCTTTGTCCAGCTTTATGGAGAAGCAGCAGGCCCTAGGTCAGAGCTGATCTGCTTGGAAGTAGGTGGGCTTGGCCATTGGATGATGCCAGAAGGTTAAATGGGGCTCAGAATTCCAGTCCACACACACACTTTTTTAAATTAGTACAGAATTTTGTCTGTGTAATGGCATCAACGGTATCATATCGCACTCATCCCCAGTGGATACGCCTCTGCCTCTCTTCGTTTGGCTGTGAGCTCCCTGCGGCGAGATGTGTGTTAGCACAGCCTCTGGGTGGGAAGGCGGCTCGGGAGCAGAGTGGTGGAGTGAGCAGGAAAAGCAAGGATTCCGGTGGGAGGCAGCGTGGGTTGAATGCTGGTTCTGCTGCTCATCCTGTGATGTTGGCCAAATTACTTGACTTCTCTAAGGCATTGGCTTCTTCCTCTATAAAATCAGGCTGATTTTTAGTGCTTACCTCAGAGGGCAGGTATTTGGTCAGCTGAGGACCAGATGTACTGGATCCTTTGCTGGACAACTTGAACCCTTTCAGTCAGGAGGAGGCATTGCTATAGTTACTTTTACTGTTGTTGTTTTCATGTTTAAAACCCATAGAAAAGAGAAGGGGGAAAAGGCTTGTGTTACAATGAACATTGTTTTTGCTTTGTTTCTTTTCTTTCCTAGTCTGAGTTTGGATATCAGAGGTAGTGATTTCTTTGGATAGGGGGTTTCTGGCTTACCACATAGGACATACTTTGCTTTTACTTGCATATTTATTTGTCATGTTTTCCTCTACTAGCACGCAGGGACTTTTGCTCTAGCTCTTCACTGCCCCGTTCCCAGCACATAGTAGTTACTTAGCAAATATTTGTTGAGTTAGTGGTTTGATGATGGAAAATATACCTGGAGTTTTATGTTTTCCAGTTTCAGACATCACCAGAGACAGGGTCTGTCGGTTTCAAGTTCAAAGGTTCCAAGGTAGGGGTCCTCAGTTTAGTTTGGGTCAAATGCCCACTTGCTGGGCATGGGACAGGAGCACATGGTAATACGACCCTTGTGGAGATAGACTGGAGGGAGATGGGGCAATTCCAGAACAAGAAGGCGATCCTGAGCGGAAAAATAGCAGATGCCGAACAAAAATTATACAGTTCCTTCTGTAAGGAGTTTACCTAGAGCAATTTCATCCTTTTCTCTCTAGTTTTGAATTTAGGAAGGCCAAGGCCATCTTGACCCAGAAAAGCCCTTTATGCGTTTACCTGAAGGAAGATTACTTCCATCTTATCCTACAATCAGGCAGCAAGTATTTACTGAGTAATGAGTGCCTGCCAACAGCATGCAGTAAGTACCCTGTGATGTAGAGAGATAGACATGCAAAGTAGAGAAATAGATTTGGGAGTCATTTACATCCTGGTGAGAGAGGAAGCTCTGCAAACAGATGAGCTCTCGGAGAAGACAGGTGGAGAGGGGAAGGAATAGAATCCACAGTCCCAGGAGGCACCCCACAGAGGGGGGGAGGCTGGCACTGATGTGCCCGTTGGAGCTGAGTGAGGACAAACTTCAGAGAGCCCGGGTTCTCCATAGGCCTGGGCCAGAGAGGTGCCGATGGAAGGAGGAGCCTCTCCCACAAATACCACGTAGGCAGAGACGGAAAAGCCTCTACATACGGGCACCTTGTGGACGCAGGTTCTGCCTCAGTTCTGTTGTCTCAGTCTCTAGCACAGGCTCTGTTTCTTCTGCAACTGCAGGTGATAAACTTGTTACTGCAAAGTTCAGTTCTTAATAGACACATTGCAGCCTTGAGTGGTCATGAAGAAAAACCGCCCATCTTTCTCTCCTCCAAAAAGAAAGGACAAAGGGTCCAGGGCCAGTATACTTCCTTGTCTACTGTTGGTTACTGTTAGTTATCTTAACAAGCCTCTGTCAGCTCCCTTCCATGCTCTTGAGAGATCCGTAAATGCGGTAATCTCGGGAATACGTGGTGTCCTTAGGGATACGCAAGCACACAGGATTCTAGCAGCATGCAAGCTAAATTGATAGACTTTTTAAAATGATTGACGATTACCAATAGCTGGAGGTTTGAAAACTCATTTCACGCGCTCCGTGGATACAGAGCTTCAACTTCTGTCTCTTAGAGGGCTCGTGATGCATCCACTGCAGAAGGGACATTTTAAAAATTGTTCAAGGGGAATTTGGTGAACAAAATTACCCAGACCAGATCAGATACTTATTTGGTAACTGAATCGCATGTTGCTGACTCGGTTTGCCTTCTGTGAGCCCTCCTCCCAGGCCAAAGGCAAGCGTGTTCATCCACTTAGCATGCATCATGCCCCACATAATGGTAAGGGCACATCTTTGCACTGGAGGAAGTTTACGGCTGAGAAGGGATGATAAGATGGATACACAGATAACTATAATACAGGGCAACAGGTGGTAATCACCAAACATCTGCATATTTCCCAACAAGATAAAATGTTTCTGAGTAAACGAATGAATGAAAGCATCAACTGGGCGAGTGTATGTGAGGTTGTGGCAGGGAGAAGCAATCTCCCGAAGTGATAGTATATAACTTCCTGTTGGATATGGACTTGGACGGAAAGGAGACGGTTTGGGCATGTAGAGATGAAGAGGGGAAAGGATAGCATATATTTGAGGGAAGAGCGTGGGCAGAAACATTGAGACAGGAATCAGAGAAACTAGGGAGGCCGTGCGGGCAGGTTTGCGGCAGATGGTAGGCAAGCTTGCTCAGAGGACGTGAAGGATCTTGGAGAGTCATGATATTTACCACGGCTAAACACAGTGTGCTAGGGGACCTGATTCTCATTTGTAAAATAGATAATGAGCTCTCTCTGGACACAATAAGTCCTACCGAGGTCAGGCTCTCATATTTCAGTAGTATCTCCTTCTCCTGGGGGAGTACATTCCCAGACCCCCAGGGAATGCCCGAAACTGCAGGTAGTATTAAACCCTGTGCATTAATTATGCCTTTTCCTATACAAACATACCTGTGATGAAGTTTAATTTATAAAGTAGGCACAGTAAGACGTTAACAAAAATAACTAATAATAAAAGAGAATAGTTATAACAATATACTGTAATAAAAATTGTGTGAATGTTCTGTCAGAACATCGTACTGAACTGTGCTGACCCTTCTTGTGATGATGTGAGGTCATAAAATGCCTACGTGGTGAGATAAAGTGGGACGAGTGACAGCAGGCAATGTGATGGGGCATTAGGCTGCTATTAACCCTACGATGATGCATCAGGAGGGCAATCTGCTTCCAGACTGCAGTTCACCGCGGGTAACTGAAACCACAGAAAGCAAAACCACAGGAAAAGGGCGACTACTGTATATATAAATTAATATATTACATTGGGGCTTCCACAAATTTTGTGCTCTTTGCATCCATAAAATTACTGGAGATAATCTATAAACAGCATTTAAAAATAATAAAGAGGACAACAATGTATATAATTGTGTATATGGTATTTTGGATATCCTCTCACATATATAAAATGTCTACGTTAAACAAAATGGTCCATGGTGGCCAATGCACAGTCTCACTGAAGCCTTTCGGTGTTAAGAAAATAACTGTTCTTTAAAAGACATTTCATGATTTCAAATATATCAAATAGAGTTAAGGGAAATCACTCTTGTTCTCTTTCTGTTGTGAACAAATTGGATAAATACTGAGAACTTCTTTCAAGCACATGGTGTCTGGACATTCTGAGGTGAAGGCTCTTTGGAGGCCCTGACTTTGCCCACCATGTTGTCATGTTGTGATAATCTGGAAACACTTTCCTTGCTGTATGATAATTTGCTTGAGGTTCAGATATTAGTACTCATTGGGAGAGAGGTGCAGAAATAGGGCTGACTGATGGAGATGTTAAATTTGAGTAAACCAACATGTAAAACAGACAATTTTCTTGGCTTATTTCATGATAGGTCACCTCCTGCATGTTGCAGCCTGGGCCATGGGTTGGCTTTTACAATATTTAACTACTTTATATTCTATTTTAAATAAATGGAGGTATAATAAGTAAGTCTTTAAATATGACATACTAATGAGGTGTCAAATTAGATTAAATGAAAGCTGCTATCACTCCATATCTGCAACAAAGTTGTGAGTTTGTTGCATGCTAAGCAGGGCAAGCTTCATGGTTGAGCCCTCCCTGAGCAGAGACCTGACCTTGTATAAGGATTCAGGAACTGTGGAATTCAGGGATTGGTAGAATTTCAAAACTAAAAATGTTTAGATATTGGGTGATCTTTAGCTGTGAAAACATAGTTACTGGAAAATCATGGTTATGCATTGGCTGATTTTCAGAAGCAAGGTTACTGATGTGAAGTCATCCTTGATCAATTAGGACGGATTTAAAATTGGTTCTGGTGATTACTTGCTGCTCTGGCTGAAGGAAAAAAAAAATCAGTCTTTTCCCATGAGGATACAAACTTTTTTTTTTATCACTGGAAACCATTGTTATCATCCTTCAAGCCTAAAATTTCAAATTATAGTCTGACCTTTTTTTTCCCCCCATGTTGAGAAATACAGTGAGAAAGGGATAAAATTCTTTTTACAAGATAAAGTATGAAAAAATACTAAATATTAAAATGGGCTGTCAGAAGTGTTGACAGGTGAAGATAACAAGTGATATATGAATCGTTAACTTTTGAATTAAAATTTTATATCTCTGGTTATATTATAGTCCTGGAATGGTCTAAGTTTGACTATGTATTTGCATTGCCTTCCGTATTATCTCGAGCATATTCATTTACTTCAGATCTGTGTCTTCCGTTGAAGAAAAATGAACATGATAAATTGAATTAGTTTGACATATTAGTTTGGAAAAAATAAAGGTATAAAAAGTGTCAGGTTTAAATTATTCTTTTTCTTTCCTCTTTGTGAAAGCTCTCTTTTTGTGGGGACCTTCCATTCCTGGACTCTAAAAATGAGGGTGGTACGAAGACCATTGGCTTAAAGAAGAGTGTGGAGCAGGAGAAATCGTTTGAGAATAAGGAAAGAGGTTCTGCCAAAAAAAGATTTTACTTTTTAAATTCAAGAGTCAGTCTGGAACTAAAAGTTCGAATTTCCTATATGTATCAAAATAAGCACATTCTCTTGTGAGGATATGGACCTCATCTCATGGTGCCTTATTTAGTACTACCAGAGAAATTTGTCATGTCATGCCCTGAGACCATCCTCAGAATTACTAAAATATCCTTTCATTTAAGGGGCGCCAGCGTGGCTCAGTCAGTTAAGCGTCTGCCTTCAGCTCAGGTCATGATCTTGGGGTCCTGGGATCGAGCTCCACCTCGGGCTCCTTGCTCAGCAGTCTGCTTCTCCTCCCCCTGCTTGTGCTCGTGCGCTCTCTCTGTCCTCTCTCTCTCAAATAAATAAATAACATATTTAAAAAAATAAAATATTCTTTCGTTTTAAAGCATCTAAGACTGAGAGGCCTGTGTATGGCCCTCTGGGGACCCCCACAAATTGGTTAGAAAGAAAGCAAAACGTGTGTCACCCAGGTAGGATAAGATGGATTCTGGTGGGAAGCATAAGAAGGGAGCGGTTGGCAAGGGGAAAGGTGATGAGGGAGTCAGCTGGGTGGGGGGTGTTGACACCATCATGAGGGAAGTTGGAAATGGGTCAGTGAAAAGGGAGGTCAGACAGAAACGAGTATCAGCCCAACAGAGCTGGCCAGTGAATGGAAGGAATGAGAGCTGGGGTGGGGTGGGTGGGGGTGGTTGTCGGCAGTGGTGAAGCAGGCGCCATGTCTGAAACCTCCTATCGCTTCCGTCAATCCTAAGCAACGCGGCCAGGAAGTGGTGAACAGGGTGATGATGTAGCTGGGAGAGAGCATCCCCTCTCGTTAGTGGAGACACACCTTTGAGCCCTTCAAAGCACTGATGATCACTCTACTGGAAGTTTTCCCTGCTTAATTGCATCTGGTCCTGTATTGTCTTCTAATTGTTTCAGGTGTGTCTAAGTCAGGTTTCCCAGAGGGCAAACTGCACTCTGCTCTCGTGGTTCTTCACAGCAGAGCTGAACACATGGCTGAGAGCATAATTAAGCAAGCTCTCATTTCAGACTTGATGGTTGGCTGATGACAATGGAAGTAAACAGCTCAGGTAATCATTTTGACCATTGGTGAGAAGACTGGAAGACATTCGTTTCCTAACTGTTGCCACATGGGTCTGAGAAAAGTGATGGCGGCCTTCCCTCCTTGGACCTCAGTGTGACAATCTGTAAAATGTGGTGGATGAACTTTGGCAATAGCAGCTTTTCTCCAGATGCCTGGGAGTTCCGTGGCCCGGGATTCCAACCCACTCTTTGTGAAGTGTTGGTAGCACCCTGCGAAGTGATGCGAAGAGTTTTGTGCTTGGAATTTTAATGCCTGGGAAAAGCTAGTGTGAGTTATACTTCTTTCCTTGCATTTAAATTCTTTTAAAAAATGGTGAAATGGTGAAAGCATCTTGAGAAATGTTTTACTGTTTTACTTTTGGTTCCCAAATTATGCACTGCCTGGATTTGTGTACCCCTCGATAACGAGGGAACATCACAGGAGCACAACAATAACTCCTCCATAGGGTGAAAAAGTCGTTTATCTTTCTGTTTCCACTCTGCCGGCAAGCATCTGAAAATCACTAACATTCCTATTTGAATAAATATTTTGGTAAGATATGTTCATTTGAATTTTTACCCTCAATAACTTAGATCGTGATGGGAAGAAAGGAAAGAGATGAAATAGTTTTTATTAAGAATTTCAGCTGCATTTCCGAAAGTGCTGTTAATACTAGACTATCTTTTTTCTATTTGATAGTTTTCTTTTTCCTGAACAGGCTTGACGTGAACAGTTAGAGGTATACGGCTCAGTAGGGATGTGTGTATGGGGAATGGCAACAGAGAAAGATTGGAGATACCCCTTATCGTCCTTGTACATTTATCACCTGCTTCCTGCAGTGTTGCCAATTAAGCTATAGCTTTTGCTACCCCAAAGTCTTTTTTTTTTTTTTAATTTTCTCTTTTGGATTTTGAAAGGTAGATACTGGCGTATCTAAACTCAGTTGAATTCTGTGCCCCCTTGATACTCAATGCCTAACTTCTCCAATTAAGGCATTTAAGAGGCTGCTAATGATAGCACATCGTGATGGCCCATATGGAAGATCAGGAGGAACAGCTAAGGTGGAGTAGAAAGGCTCCTCCAGATTGTGAACAGTGTTTAACCTAATAGCAGAAAAAGTGATGCTGGAGGAAATCAACAAATAGTCACCGAGGGCCTCCTGGAGTTCATCCCATTTGTTGTGGGAAATAGAGAGCTGAATGTGACAGGATACCTGGCCTGGGGCAGCTCACAAATTTGAGGTAAAACAAGGTACAACAAGGTAAAACGACAATAACAATAACAATGATGACAACAACAAAAAATACCGAAAACCCACCAAACAAACCCAAAAACCAAAAACCCCAGCCCCCCCCCCAAAAAAAAAACCCACAAAAAACATGGCAGCCGAGCCCAGCTGGAATACATAGTTTCAGGGGAGGTGATGTATCATGCAGTAATCTGGGGTTTGCTGCACTTGACTTGAGACTGCAATAACACAATAAAAAATGTCCATACATTCAATTATTGTTATCAAATTCATATAATTTCTCCTCTTTTGTTCTCAGGCATCTGTCGTCCAGCTCATATTTTCCAGGTTCCTACTTCTTGCTCACATAACTTCTTTTAGAAGTGTGTACCTTCCCATCCTAATATTTTCTGCTATCTGTGTATAAGCTGCCTGAATTCTAGATTATATCTCTCCAGCACAGAACGTATTCTAGCTCTCACTTCCTGTGACCTGGACAGTCTTTCTCTTTTTACACTTCCCAAGATTACATCACATTTTGTCATGCAGCATCACACTGTAGTCTTCTATTAGCTTACGGACGGCTAAGGCCTATGCTTCATTTTCCACATGAGTTTTTATTAAGTCATATCTCAAGGGAATTGGGAAATTGAAATTTGGAAAGCTGTGCAGGATTAACTTTGATTTTTGTTAAAATTCAGCCAGGTTTTTTTTTTTTTTTTGACCTAGTATTTTAACCAATCACATTTTTCTTAGATCCTGTCAATATCATCTTATGTATCAATGACTCTTCTCAGCCTTTAGGAGACCATTATTGAAATGCTTTAGAATATCCATGCAGTTTTCAAAAATCTCATTTTATATTGCTTGGAAAGATAGAAAAATTAGACTTATTCACTCTCTTTAGGAAAAAGTTACATGTTGCAAAAAGGCCATTTATTCTTTTCACCATGGCATCAACCAAATTTCTAAATGGTCTCTCATCTCTTTTATTGTTCCTTCCACAGACGATGGCTTCTTTGATTTGAGTTTGGTTCCTAAAGAGTTTGCCTTATCTTAGATAAGGTGTTATCTGGTGCAGAAATAGACAGCTTAAGTATACAAACTTGTAGTTTAATACATTTCTGAAAAGGAGTAATAAAAAATACCATCTCCCCCACTGCGCCTTCCAAAATGACTTATGTTGCTTTATGCTAATATTAACGGGCTGCTTTGGGCTGGAGCAACATGCTGGAAAATTGTGGTCTGTGAACCATTGCCTTTGATGTCATCCCATGCCGGGTCAGCAGGGGGTTCGCCTGCTTTGGGCTGGGGGTATCTCTCAAAAGTTGAGAACTCTCCCTTCAGCCCCACTTTCAGGACAACTCCCTGCAGGGATCATCTTCTATTTCATTTAAGATTCTTCTGCAAAGGACAGCTCATGGTTTCAAAGGAGATACATTGTCATTGCTCCTCTTTTAAGTAGGACTTGCTTACTGGCTTGTTTGAATAGAATGACATTATTATTATATTTTAAGCACAATGAAATTTGAGAGGAGGAATGGCGTATCAACCATAAAAGATACATTATTAGATGGCTATAAAATGCTCTGTAATATTAAAACATCAGATACAACTTCCACTCTGATAACACCATTATCACCCCCTCACTATAAAACACTAAAATTACTACCAAAGTGAAAAAACATTACTTAATGAGCCTTAGCTTAATAATAATGTAATTGCTGAAAATATATGTGCTAAATGCTTTACCTGCATTATCTCATAAAATCCCCATAATCTCACGAGGTTGGTGCCGTGATCAAGGTTGCATGCTCAGGCTCTGAAGTTAGGGTACCTGGTTCAAATTCTGATCCACTTATCTCCTGTATTAAATTGGTGAAATTTCTGACCCTCTCCTAGTCCTAGTTAGTTTCTTCATCTGTTAAATGGAGCTAATGATAATATGTATCTTATAGGGTTGTTTTAAGACTTAACATAAGATAATGGCTGTAAAGTATTTATCAAAGTGTCCGGAAAATGGCTATAAAAACAGCTAACGTTTAGTGAGTGCTTTCTGTGTTCTAGCCACTGTCTTAAGAGCTCTATGGACAACATTAATGTAGTCCTCACAAAGACTATGATCATCTCATTTTCCTATTAGGAAAATCAAGGTTAGTGAGGTACAGTAACTACTCCAAGGGCACATAACTTACTGGGAAGTATGTAGCAATATTAAAGAATCAATAAACATTTATATTCATGGTTGTTGCTACTGTTAGCAGCTCAAATATAAGAGTAGAAACCTTTCTTTAACATGAGACAGAAGATGGTTCAACAGTTGTTCACAGAACTGAATTTATGGAATTTATGGACACAATCTAATGAGCATGACTATTAGTATAATTAAACCACTTACTGAGCACTTAAAAGCTACATAATACCTTTGGCTTGTTTCTTCTAGAAAAATCCCATATAGTCTCCGTCACTGTGGCCTCTGTTTTATGAGGCAAGAAACCAATAGCAAACATCAGGAGGGAAGTAAGACATGGAGTTTGTATTCTAAAACTCTCTTACCTGCATGATGCTTCCCTTGAAAATCACACACTCAATAAAGGGAGGGCTGTCCTGTAGAACATTCTGTGCTGATGGAAATATTCAATATCTACGTTCACCAACACAGTAGCACCTGACACATGTGGCTATTAAATACATGAAATGAGGCCCCAACAACTGAAAACTTATACTTTTAATTTAGTTTTAATTATAGTGATTATGACCTCAGTTCTTTTCATAAGGGGCAACTTTAAATCATACAGTCTAGCTTCTTCTCAGGCCACCTCCCCCCTTATATTTTCCCCAAAATCTTTTTTTCTCAGTCTGGAACTCAGGTTTAAAATCATATTATGCCGGATGCAGGTGATTGAGAAGTAGCTTTCATCTAATAATAACACAAAATATATTCTTTCCTCACTCTCTATCAGACACACACCATCCAAAGCTACATTCTATTCATTCATTTCCCTGTCTGGGTGGTTATCTTACAAATGATATATGTAAACCATACCATAGAATTGAGAATGAGCAACCTTAAAACAGCATTGAGCAATAGAAGTTTTGCTACCTTTTTCTGAATCTTTACTTTTGGTGCTTGCTCCACATTATGGCGTTTTGGCTTGATGCACTTGATGTCACATAGCCATCAGCATTCACTATTGACAAGCTGTCAGCAACATTGTGGAATTATCCACCAGTTGTATGCAATTTCTTGAAGACTGTGTTTCCAGAAACAAGGAACAAAGCATATGCCTTGGAACTCTGAAGATATAAAATATTTTTCTGCTTAATTTGCAAAATCCCCATCCCAAATATGAATTAAGGGAGTATTAAAGGACAAAGCTGGAAGAGTTGAAGAAAAGAAATAAAATAACATATGCACCCTGAGATCAGTTATATTTTTGAATATGCTTTCTTTAGAAGTGATAGGAATGAATTCAATCAGATGAGACTGTGAGGACTCTTTCAATTTGGCAGAGACTCAGCGTCCTATTACAGAACAGAATTTAGTGTTGACAGACAGCTTGGAGAAAAGAGGGAATGCACATCTTCTGTTCTTGAGTTCTGGTCCACAGGAAGACTAGATTTTGTGCTCTCATCATTTACCTGGTGTCGTGAAAATTTCTTAGTCGTCATTCCAACAAGACAACATATTATAAAATTATTGCTTGTTTTAGAACAACATTATGCCATAACAAAAGGCAGCTTATCAACTCAAACATTTTTTCTGACCCTGAATTCCATTTCACCGAGTTCACCAAATGGAAGTAGATAATTCTAGCCTCAGAATCTTAAAGATTTGCATTTGAAACATAGCATATCCTTAATAGATGTCTACTTTTCTCTTGCTCGGTGGTAAGTGACTTTTAGAAACCTTTAACTTCCCTGTTGTGTCTTAAAAGATATGCCTGATTTGGGAGAAAGTAGGTAGAAGATGCATTATCAATAACAAGCCACACAGTGAGAGGCCATCACTGAGGTGACAATGGAAGATAAGTAATAATGAGGAAGGTCTTCTTTTGTTGCTTTGCCCCAGCTAACAGAATGTTGTAGAAAAACAAAAACAAAAACAAAAACAACCCTCACTTTGTAGTTAAAAGACCAGGGCTCAACCCTGATGTGAATAATCTAGGTTACTTTTTTTTTTTTAACCCCTCTTTCCATGTCTTTGTTTGCAAAGAAGAAATGATAACTTTTCCTACCCCTATCTCAGTGCTATTTGTACATCAAATAAAATAATATTTGTGAAAACACTTTGAGAATTATGCTGATTTGAAAATACTGTGATTTGTTCACAGACAAAAGTACAGATATAAATTTTCAGCAGTCTGATATGTAGAAGGACGACATAGGGTCATGTAAGGAAATGTTTTTGGGGCCAGAGAGGACAATGCCAGAAAAGGGGTGTTGGAGGGAAAAAGGCATGCCCAGGCTTTGTATTACACTTAATTATGGAATATGATAAAATTGTTCTGGGTCTGAGAAGGGGTCAGTTATCAAATATATTATAGAAATAATTCCAGTAACAACTCCATTCCATAAATAATAAAGTTATGTGAATTCAGTTTGGAAATTGTTAAGCTTACGTAAACCAGGATGGTTTATATTCATTATTTCTGTAAGCATAAAATCTAAGCAGAAAGTAAAATCCATATGTTAAAGTAAAATCCATATGCTAGGTTGAAAGAATAGTTTTTCCAAAGGAAAGAAGAAGGTCTATAATGAAGTGCCCTGATTTTTCATGATGTGTATTGTGCTTGGACTTATCTCCCCAAATCTAGAAAAACATGATGTCGGGTTCCTGGGCACCAAGGTACAAGCCATCGTGAGTTTTCCTAGAAAAAATGTCTGCGTGTGCAGCAGTAATAATAATGATGAAAAAAAAAGATTGTAAAATGAAAGGACAGAGTTTCCTGTTTGTTATTTTTCAAAATAATGACTGTGGGTTCTCTCCCCACAGAAAAGATGCTATTTATTTTTTAATGATGAGCTGTTTCCCAGAGAAACAAAGTGGCATTCTGTCGACACCATATGGCGGCGGAAAAACAGATTCCACCGTGTTCCATTTGTTAGACTGTCTTCTGCATTTCTGTATCCATAATTTATGTGGGGGCCTCTGTGATTGCCAAAATATTCAAATGGATTTCTCTTAGCAGGGCAGCCTGCATGGGGGGAGAAANATGTCGGGTTCCTGGGCACCAAGGTACAAGCCATCGTGAGTTTTCCTAGAAAAAATGTCTGCGTGTGCAGCAATAATAATAATGAAAAAAAAAGATTGTAAAATGAAAGGACAGAGTTTCCTGTTTGTTATTTTTCAAAATAATGACTGTGGGTTCTCTCCCCACAGAAAAGATGCTATTTATTTTTTAATGATGAGCTGTTTCCCAGAGAAACAAAGTGGCATTCTGTCGACACCATATGGCGGCGGAAAAACAGATTCCACCGTGTTCCATTTGTTAGACTGTCTTCTGCATTTCTGTATCCATAATTTATGTGGGGGCCTCTGTGATTGCCAAAATATTCAAATGGATTTCTCTTAGCAGGGCAGCCTGCATGGGGGGAGAAAGGTTTTCAAAACAGCAGGACCTGAACAGTCTCCTGCTGCTCAGAGAAGAGAACACTTCCAACTTCTGTCCTTCTGGCGGCTTTCATTGTAATACTAATTTACATCCTCGGTTTAGGGACCATGTTTGCATTCAGAAAAAGCAGCTTATGTTCTTTTATGCTAATACAGTCATACTTGAATTATAACCCACACCCTTAAAGTCATATTACTCCTTCTGTCTCGCTGTAAGCATAGAACCTGGCCTTTAAGAAATTAATGGTGGCTGATACGTAGCAGTGGCTGAATGATACCACTTTGAACCATTGATTCTGCAGCTGGTTTGCAAAAAGACATCTGAAGTGGTTATAGATACATTAAAAATAGTCATGAAAGGCTTCCTTTGCTGTCTAAGCATGTGATTACCATCTACATATTCAGAGGCTGTTTTCAGTGGAAGTTCGAGTGGTGTTCTCTGGTGCGTAAATAGAAACATGTCCCATACATGATACAGAATATAAGGAGAAGATTCGATGAGTCAGACTAATTGATATTTTGGCAAAATGGAATGTCTGAAAACAGTTGCATGTTCATGGGCATACAAGATAACAAGAATCTAAATCATAAGCATTCTATTGCAAAAATATATATATATATTTTTTTACTCCAGAGAATCTCAGATATTCTTTCAGTGGGTTTAGCCATTGTGTGTACCACTGTAGTGCATCGGGGAAACATCACGTAATTTCATATGGAGAAAGACAACACACGGAAGAAATACTGTTCAGTTACAGATGGGAAGTATAACAATAATGCAATAATACTACTAGAAGGGTCTTTTCCTCAACTGGCACTAATATGGCTAAAAGTTCAGGCTGCCAAAAATAGGTGGATCATATCTGGTGTTTGTTAGTACAAATGGAAGACTAAGGTTTTGAGTAACAAGGGGCAGAACTAAAGGCCTAGAAACATTGACTGATATCCATTTCTTCAAAATCAATTTGGACAGCCTCCTGGGAATCTATACAATTTTTCAGGATAGAAGGGAGGGGATAACTGAGTTCACTTTGCTGATGCTTATTCTTATTAGGAAGTGGAATTCCCGTGGTGCCACCTATTGGCCTTAGGGGCATAAGTGTTCCACCAACTTGATCTCCCATTGGAGAGCCTCCTCATGNGCATGCCCAGGCTTTGTATTACACTTAATTATGGAATATGATAAAATTGTTCTGGGTCTGAGAAGGGGTCAGTTATCAAATATATTATAGAAATAATTCCAGTAACAACTCCATTCCATAAATAATAAAGTTATGTGAATTCAGTTTGGAAATTGTTAAGCTTACGTAAACCAGGATGGTTTATATTCATTATTTCTGTAAGCATAAAATCTAAGCAGAAAGTAAAATCCATATGTTAAAGTAAAATCCATATGCTAGGTTGAAAGAATAGTTTTTCCAAAGGAAAGAAGAAGGTCTATAATGAAGTGCCCTGATTTTTCATGATGTGTATTGTGCTTGGACTTATCTCCCCAAATCTAGAAAAACATGATGTCGGGTTCCTGGGCACCAAGGTACAAGCCATCGTGAGTTTTCCTAGAAAAAATGTCTGCGTGTGCAGCAATAATAATAATGAAAAANGTAATAATAATGAAAAAAAAAAAAGATTGTAAAATGAAAGGACAGAGTTTCCTGTTTGTTATTTTTCAAAATAATGACTGTGGGTTCTCTCCCCACAGAAAAGATGCTATTTATTTTTTAATGATGAGCTGTTTCCCAGAGAAACAAAGTGGCATTCTGTCGACACCATATGGCGGCGGAAAAACAGATTCCACCGTGTTCCATTTGTTAGACTGTCTTCTGCATTTCTGTATCCATAATTTATGTGGGGGCCTCTGTGATTGCCAAAATATTCAAATGGATTTCTCTTAGCAGGGCAGCCTGCATGGGGGGAGAAAGGTTTTCAAAACAGCAGGACCTGAACAGTCTCCTGCTGCTCAGAGAAGAGAACACTTCCAACTTCTGTCCTTCTGGCGGCTTTCATTGTAATACTAATTTACATCCTCGGTTTAGGGACCATGTTTGCATTCAGAAAAAGCAGCTTATGTTCTTTTATGCTAATACAGTCATACTTGAATTATAACCCACACCCTTAAAGTCATATTACTCCTTCTGTCTCGCTGTAAGCATAGAACCTGGCCTTTAAGAAATTAATGGTGGCTGATACGTAGCAGTGGCTGAATGATACCACTTTGAACCATTGATTCTGCAGCTGGTTTGCAAAAAGACATCTGAAGTGGTTATAGATACATTAAAAATAGTCATGAAAGGCTTCCTTTGCTGTCTAAGCATGTGATTACCATCTACATATTCAGAGGCTGTTTTCAGTGGAAGTTCGAGTGGTGTTCTCTGGTGCGTAAATAGAAACATGTCCCATACATGATACAGAATATAAGGAGAAGATTCGATGAGTCAGACTAATTGATATTTTGGCAAAATGGAATGTCTGAAAACAGTTGCATGTTCATGGGCATACAAGATAACAAGAATCTAAATCATAAGCATTCTATTGCAAAAATATATATATATATTTTTTTACTCCAGAGAATCTCAGATATTCTTTCAGTGGGTTTAGCCATTGTGTGTACCACTGTAGTGCATCAGGGAAACATCACGTAATTTCATATGGAGAAAGACAACACACGGAAGAAATACTGTTCAGTTACAGATGGGAAGTATAACAATAATGCAATAATACTACTAGAAGGGTCTTTTCCTCAACTGGCACTAATATGGCTAAAAGTTCAGGCTGCCAAAAATAGGTGGATCATATCTGGTGTTTGTTAGTACAAATGGAAGACTAAGGTTTTGAGTAACAAGGGGCAGAACTAAAGGCCTAGAAACATTGACTGATATCCATTTCTTCAAAATCAATTTGGACAGCCTCCTGGGAATCTATACAATTTTTCAGGATAGAAGGGAGGGGATA
>NC_048221.1:127063664-127104236 GCF_002007445.2 Ailuropoda melanoleuca
GATAGGTCAAGATATCAGAGGCAGAGTTGTGAATAGTCTCAAGTGGTTTCCCACATGACTCCCGAGGTACTGTCATTCTGACCTGGCTGGAGCCCTGGTTGTAATAGATAACACTCACTCATTTCTCCAAATCCCAAAATGCATTTTTGGTGCCATGTTGATACCTGCATATTACGACATTTTTAAGAACCTCAATTCTTCCAGTGAAGCTTTTTGGAAGAGAAGGATTTCAGTTGCGTCCCACCCTTTTGTTAGAACTCAAATCTCATACTTTTTCCCTTTTCAATTAAAAGTTATACATTCAATTAGACTACATCTGTGAACTTGCTTTATCAGTAATTAAGATGAACATTATGATATGGGTAATAAAAAGTAATAGGCTCCTTCAATCTCTTGGGTTTTTTGAAATACATTTTCTCAATGGAAATCAAATTATTTTATTGCATAGAAGTGATTCCTCTCTTCAATAAGGTGAAATGATGCATGAGCTGTTGCTTGTAGAACTACTAACTTGGAATCATTAAGAATGAAGTTTAGTAAATAAAGTTATTGGGTGGCTGCTTTTTAACAAAAGGTTTGGAACTGTATTAAATTAATAGGAAATAGATCTAGAGTTTTCTCTAACCTATCCTCAGTGGAGAAAAGAAATGAAATGGCCTTATTCAAGGACATCCATTTGAAATCCATAAATATTTTATAAGGATGGAATAAATTGCTTATTTTAAAACAGGTGCTATTGTAAAAATTATTTTGATTTTTCTTTTGCCTCAGGGCCCTTGAACAAAATAACAATATATCATGTACATAGTGCTTAGACATTAGGTTATGTCTGTGTTTTCCATAATTGGCTCAGGTGGAGGGAAGCTCACACTAAGGGTTCCTCTGCTGTCTCCCCAGTGTCTTTCCATAAGGAAAATCATGACTTAAATAGGACCTGCATCTCATTGCTCATTCTGCAAATTGTCAACTAAAACGGTACCATTTCCTTCAAGATAATGACAATAGATTGAAATGTGTTCTGCCAACTTATTTGATAGATAATTTCTACCTTCCATCAACACATTCAAATGTTCCCTATATTTTGTGGGTGATTTTACATTTAAACAAAAGCAGAAGCCTTTTATTAGGACAAAATATTTTTCTTCTTTATTTTTGATTTTGACCTCATTTTTCTTATAGATTGTAGGCTTTCTTTAAGTAATGCATATATTATGGAAGTTTGAGATGGAAAAATTTGCTCCTTCAAAGAAATATTGTAAGGAAAGATGGTGCCATTTCCGCACCATGTATTTACTTCTGGTTGTATTTCTGGGAGGGAGAAGAAGCTGAGTTGAGCCATCTAAATTCTCTGCTCTGTCTTATAAGACTAATGATCTCAGCAGCAAGCTTTTTCAGGCTGAAGTCAGGATCTAATGTGTGGTTGGGTCTGGAATCAGTGAGTGGACAAACACATAATTCATTGCATGAAGAGTATTAAGATGTTGTTGAGATAAAGACTAGATCATTTTCCAGCCATGATCAGGTGGTCAATAAGTAATTTTGAAACACCATAAAATGGAAAATCTTGAAAACAAAGATATGCATATCTCAAGGGGAAGTTGCCCGTACAGCCAAGTGACTCGAAACCAAGAGCACTGCCAACAACACAATGACGCAACCACAAGAAAACTATTCCTGTGTGTATGTGATCACTATTTCCCTACTTGCGTCCTTTTTAAGAGGATTTGTCCTTGATTGAAAGGAGGAACTCCCTGACCCTAGAGGAACCAATGATAGGCCATGCTGATCCAGTCAGATTTTTCCTTTTAAAAATTTGAACTACGAGACAGAAAATATACAAGTTTGCGTCTGAGTCAAGATCAAATCATTGTGATACCCGAACAAAGGTTCAAAAACAGCCCGTTGCTACTGCCGCCACTAGAGTTTCTTACAGCAGTCCAGATAGCCATCGGTGGTAGATTGCATCATCAGCCCTGATTCTATATTTCTCTCTATCCAAGTCCTTTGCCATGTAATTTTGCGATTCCTTTTATGAAAAGAGCAGGGTATATTTCCCTTTCCCTTGATGTCGTGTTTGGCTGTTTGACTTGCTTTGACCAAAGGAATGGGGTAGAACTGATGATATTCCCATTCTGAGGTGAGGCTTTGAGTGGACTTGTGTCTTCCCACTCACCCTGGTGTACCGTTTCTTTAGCAAGAAGAAGAGCAGGCCCCAGCTCATTTGGTGGTTAAAGGTGTAAGAAAGACACCTGGAGCAGAGCTACCAAGATCAACAGATACACTGCAGTGAGAAATAGTCACTCCAGCCACTGCGGCTTGAAGCAGAGCTGCCTTGCTGGACCCAGTTTGGAGCATTCAAACATCACCAAACCATCAGGCTCATAAGCAACTTAATAATGCTGTTTAAGCCACTGATACATATAGTCATTTGTTTGCAGCAATAACTAATCAATAGGTGACAAGTCCTAAGTTCTGACCATTTTCTTGGATGGCATGGGATCTGGTTCCTTCTAATACAGCCTTTTTATGGAGCCACTTCGAGTGGATTTCCATTCCTTGAAAACATATTTCCTGCCTTGGGCAATCACAAAAGGACCTTTAGCCAAGTCTGTAGCAAAGAAGAGTCTACTGCTTGGATCTGATGGCATAACACTGAGAGATGCCACAGGGAATGAGCAGCTTCTCCCTTTATTCCCAAATTCTCTTATGGCAATTGTCTTTATTTTTTTTTTTAAAGTTTTTATTTATTAATTTGACAGAGAGGCAGTGAGAGAGGGAACACAAGCAGGGGGAGTGGGAGAGGGAGNCTTGGATCTGATGGCATAACACTGAGAGATGCCACAGAGAATGAGCAGCTTCTCCCTTTATTCCCAAATTCTCTTATGGCAATTGTCTTTATTTTTTTTTTAAGTTTTTATTTATTAATTTGACAGAGAGGCAGTGAGAGAGGGAACACAAGCAGGGGGAGTGGGAGAGGGAGAATCAGGCTTCCTGCTGAGCAGGGAGCCAGATGAAGGATGAAGGGCTGGATCCTGGAACGCTGGGATCATGACCTGAGCCGAAGGCAGATGCTTAATGACTGAGCCACCCAGGCACTCCGGCAATTGTCTTTAAATAAGAAAAGATAGGGAAAAAAAATAAAAGAACAAAAAGCTGGGATCAAAACCCTGTCTCATAGTGAAGGATTTGCAGTAATAAAAGTCACACAGGTGATGGATAGGTCCAAAAGCCAATCTGGAACTTGTCCTTCCCAGTATCAGGGAGACTTGGAAGCCAAGTTCATAATTAGAAATCTCTTTGTGAACATGGAATTAGAATAACAGAAAGCTTCCTACAGGATTTACATATTTAAAGATATTAAACCTGATACAGCAGCTCCCTAATCCCAGCAGTGGGGCCTGGTGTGCCTGAATCACTGGGGAGAACCCTGCATATCTAATGGCCCTGCCAATGCCTCTACATAGAACCGACATTACCTTCCTGCCTTAATGTTCTTCAGCCACGTTAATATCTTGAATTTCGTGTTCTACCCTGAAACCATGTTTCTCTTTAGCATGACCTATGTATCTCTCTTCTGATTGAATATATGTTGATAAAATTTCATACTCAAAGTTTATAATTTTTCTTTTTAAACATATCTGGAAAGCACACTTCTATTGATCCCAGGAAAGTATAGAATGAAACTATGATCAATTTCTACATAAATAACATTTATTGTTGAACTTCTTTGAAGACAGCAATTTTCCCTAATATTTCCGGCAAAATGAGGGGACATTATTTTATCTCGTAAGCAACCTAATATCTTGCTTTTTTTTTTCCCCCCTTCATGGTATTCTGAGTGTGGTAATAGAGTTGAAAGTGTTATTATGTAGGAGAATTCTGACCTCCTCCTTCGGGGCTGAGAGATCACACAGAGAGCAGGATGCACGGGGCCAGTGATCTGTTCCTGGTGGAGCTAATTGATAAGGAGCATATTTTATGAATGAAGTTACAAGATAAAACCTGAGACTAATGAAATACCCCAATGACTCCAAAGTAATTAAGGAAGGCATTCCATACACTACCTCTAATTAGACACTGAGCCTGAGAATTCACAATTGACTCGATATTCTCCAGTGGAGCTGACCCCTTGTTTAATATGACAGCAACTGAGAATATTCATAACCAGGAAAAGTAAAACCTTCCTTCTAAGGTGACAATGGGCCATTTAAGTGAGGCTGGGATGGGTACTTGACAATTACAGGCATAGAAATTTAACACAGTCTCTGTGTTTTTCAAAGGATTCCTTTGAGCCAAACAAGTTTAAGAGGTGTTTTTAAAAACAATTTTTATAGAACAACTCTTTTCAGCTTTCAGAAAAATGATTAAAAATAAGGTCACACAATGTGACCTATTAAAAATGTGTTTACCTGTTTCCCCTTATCAGGCTTTTCTTCAGTTCTTCAATCTAGTCTTAGAGTTTCCTATAATCATCATTCCCATAAAATATAATATTCTAAACTTGCATCGGATCTTATCCATTGAACAGTGCTTGTTCCTCAGTTCTTACCTCTCTTTCAAAAGATTGCCCTTTAAATTACCCTCACTGAGATCTTCCTGTTTCTCAAAGATGTGGTGAAACCATCAGAAACCAAAGAATAAACTTTAATTCAATAGGTATTTATTAATTTGAGTGTGTGATGTGTGTTACAACATTTGGGAAAGCAGAAGAAAATTTAAACAGGTACCTAAAATTGAGAATATTACAGTCTATTCTCAGAAAGAAACAGAGAAACTAACAGCATATGACAGAATATAATTATATGTGGAACTGTGCACCAGACTTTGTTTTGCAGGAGTTTGAATGAGAGGAGAGGAGCAAAGTCTAAAATACCTGGTAAGGTTTGTGAGTGGGAGGAGAAACTCAGAGGGTGCACAGAAGGCACTGATTTGGACAAGTGGAATGGGAGGTAGTGGGCAGCAAGTTGAGTGAATGTGCCAGAGAGAGCATTTTCATGGGTTGTTCATGACAAAGGGAGAAAGGTGTAATTGTTGTTGTTTGCGGGTTTGTTGCCGACACTGGCTCTCAGGAAAGCCAAGCCAAAATCATATGTAATTATTTTGCTTGCGATAAATCAGGGTCATTTGCCAGCTTATGAATAATTAGAGAGGTAGGATGGAATAATTTCAAATAATTTTTAATCCTTCTTTATTTAAAAAAATCTTCCCTAAAGAGTAATAGAATCTAAGAGCAGACAGAGACTGTGAGGGTTATCTACTTAAAGATTCCTCTCAGTGCGGAAACTTATTCTGAACCATTGATGAGGTTCTTGGGATCAATGAGCCCCCAATATGCTATGTAATATTTTGCTTAATATACATATTTTTGCACAGAGACCTTTATCATTCTATTGTATTTCTGAAGGCATTTGGAGCTCGTGCCCTTTTGCTGAGCACCAGGTGATGTATGGAAGCATCGAATCACTGTATTGTACATCTGAAACTAATATTACACTGCATGTTAACCAGAATTTGAATAAAAAGTTAAAAAAAAAAAAACAACCTCTTTCAAGTCTTAAAAACCAGTGGTTTATAGCACCTTTGCCAGGTGATCATCAAGAAAGAGTGACAGGGAGCTCACCACCCATCAATTTAGCCAGTTGTAATTTCAACGGCTTTGCCTCTCCCTAAGTTGCCTTGAGCCAGGCTCCCAGTCAGAGGTCATATTTTGGCTCTAGTTTGTGGGTGCATAGCTGCATCCAGGAGGGGTGATTTAGTTAGGAGCCTGTCAGGATGAGACCCCAGGACACAGTGTCAGTATCTCTATCCACAGCGTTGATAACTAACGCATCATCCTCTGTCTGAAGGATGTGAAGATTGAATTACTTGTTTTAACTCCCTCGTAAGATGAAATTAAAATGAGGAATCAGACCTAGGAGACCATTTGACTTAGCTCACAGAGCTTGGGATACATTCAGAGCCTTGGACTGATGATCAACAGGCAGACCCATCTCCACGGATCCCTCTTTGCTTCGCTGAATAGATCTGGGAGGCATTTTTCCTTTGGGTTCGTAAGTTTCCTCCGTAACGAGGAGAAGATGTTTAAAATGACGTACTGATTAAGAGTTTTCTCTGAATTTCTTTTTTAACATGATATATTAGAATCCCCTTTCTACTCACATCTTTCAGAAGTGGTGCCAATAATGTGGGGGACGATAAATTTTTCAAAGTGGGGGAGCCATATAACAAACAGGAAGCCAGCAGTTTATTAAAGATAGCTGCACACAAATGTGCATTTGCCAGCAATGTCAACAACAAATCAGAAATGATATATGACCTTTCTCACATGCCTGCAACATTTAATATCTTTGAAAGACATTAAAGATGTCAAATGTTTAGACCACAATCTGAGAAGCAGTGAAAATATAGTATCAGTGTTTGCAAACAGGCTTAGAGCTGGGTCACAATTCCCCGTGCCTGTCTTTTCCTAAAGGGTAAACATCTTCCACATATTTGTTTGCTAGTGTACTTTGCTTTGCAAAATAGTTCTGATCCTGAGGTGGTGTTTGTTAATCCAATCCCACTTTACCATAAACTAGAATTATCATTTCAAAGGCAGTTATACTTCATTTATGTTCAATTTCCAACTCGGGTAGGCTCCCATAATTCACATTTGTTTATCCTCCTCCCCCTGCCCTGTGTTTAATATTGAATGATTTATAAGGCAACCACTTTAAAGCATTGAAGGAACTGTCTCCTTTTAAGCCAATAATATGAATACTTTTTGGAAGTAAAATTATCATTTTACTAATTCTTTTGCTTTATAAGTTGGATTGTGGTTTGTGTTCATTTTTTTAAATTAATTTTATTATAACATATAAATGTCAAAAAATAGAATAGTATAATACACCCTATGTGCCCATCACCTAACCTCAACAATTATCAACTCACGATCAGTTATGTTTTAACTGTACCCCCTATATTGTTTATTTTAATTTGAAGCATATTAAACACAGTGTGATATTGTTAAACTGTAAATATTTTCTTGATGTGTCTCTGAAAAATATTTTATCAATTCTTCCTCTATTTCTCTTTCCCTTGTTTTTTATTTGTGCAAAAAAAACCCAAAATGTTTGTCCTGTAGAGTTTCCAAAAGTCTGTGTTTTGCTGTTCGAATCCATGTTTTAACATGTATTTCTGTCCCTGTATTTCTTGTCAATTGACAGTAAGGTATAGAAGCTTGATTAGATTCAGATTCAATTTTTTTTTTTTGGCAAGACTTTCTTCTTCATAGGTAATGTTACATGCTTCGATCAGAACGACATGTCTGCTTAGCTTTCTGTGATGTTAGCAGCCATTGCTGTATCTGTATGTACAGATAGTATGAAAATCTTACGACTGTATACTTTCATTTCTCTTTTCCTGTCCTTTTGTATTCTTATTTTCAAATATTTTACTTCTACTCTAAAATATATTACTTTTGCTTTAAATGGTCAGTTTTTTATTTATTTTTTTTTAAAGACTTTATTTATTTGACAGGGAAAGAGCAAGCGCACAAGCAGGGGGAACGACAGGCAGAGGGAGAGGGAGAAGCAGGCTTCCCTTGGAGGAAGGAGCTGGATGCGGGGCTCTGTCCCAGGACCCTGGGACCCTGGGACCATGACCCAGGCAGAAGGCAGATGTTTAACCAACTGAGCCACCCAGGCTCCCCTAAATAGTTTTTTAAGGGTTATAGGTAATAGGAGTAAAAGTGTGTCTGCCAGTGGGCTTTTCACAGCCTGTTCTCTTCATTCCTTTTCATCAATTCAGGTATCCATCTGATCTCAGTGGAATTCCTCTAATGTTCCTGTAGTGTAGATCTTCTGGTGGTGAAATTTTTTTCAGTTTTATGGGTCTGAAGATTTTTATTCATCTTTTTTTTTTTTGGAAAGCTATTTCTTAGGCATGGAACTCTTGGTTTACAGTTCTGTTCCTTTAGGCACCATTGCAGATTGCGTTCTACTTTTGCTCACTTGCATCGTTTCTGAAGACACCTCTGATCTCACTTTTATCTTTGGCCCTTTGTACCTAATAAGACATTTTTAATCTGGCTGCCCTTAAGATTTACATCATCATCTCTGGTTTGAAGCAATTTGATTAAGATGTGACTTGATATCATCATGGGTCTTAACGCTTATGGCTCCTCGAGCTTAGATTTTTGGGTTTACAATTTTCATCAAATTTGGAAAACTGGCTGCTGAAGTTGCCTACTTTTGCAAGTATGTTAGTGTTTTCCAGACTTTTCTCTGTGTGTTTCACTTTAGATAGTTTTTATTGCCATGTTTCCAATTGCACTAATTTATTCCTCTGCAATTCCTAATTTTCTGTTAATACTTTTTAGTATACTTTTATATTTATGCTTTGCTGTTTCTTTTTGACCCAAATCTCCATGTAGCCTCAATACTTTCATGTGAAGAATTCTTTAGCATTTTTGCGTGTGAGTCTGCTGGTAAAGAATTCTGTTTGAGAATGTCTATTTCCTCTTCATTAAAAAAATCCTTTTATTTAGAAATAATTTCATACTTTAGGACATTTATAAGAATATTAAAAAGAATAATTACTTTATCAAGATTCACTTCTTGTTACCATTTTGCCAAATTACTTTATCATTTATGCTCTTTCTTTTCTCTTTATTCCTAAATTTTTCAGTGTCTGTTTACTAAGATGAAGGATATTCTCTTATATAACCCAAGAACAGTTACCTATTTCAGTAAATTGAACATTGATACAACACTTTAGTGTACTGTCCTTGTTCCGATTGCTTTTAAAGCATTTTCTTCCAGAAGAGGATCTAGTCAGTGTTCCAGGATTAGATTTGATGTTCATGTCTCTTGAGTATTCTTCAATCTGAAAGAGTTTCTTGGCCATTTTTGTGTCTTGGGGTGTGTATTTTTTAGATATTAATGATTTGGGGGAATATAATATTCGCCACTTTGGGTTTGGCTGCTATTTACTCATGATTCTATTTACTTTATGCATTCCAGGGAACAATATTACATAAGAGATGTGTCATTTTCAGGGGATCACGTCTGACGCATATGATGGCCATATGTCCTCGCCCTAGTTAGGTTAATTGTGATCACCCAGCTCAGGTGTAGTTTGATTTTTCCAGTGCATAACTTCTGTTTTTTTCCCTTATAACTAAACTGCAAATACCCTGATGGTCATAGTTACCTCATATTAGATTTAGAATCAGTTGATGATTTTTGCTTGAATTGACCTTTACTTTGACAACTGCACAATAATTATTTTCCAACTTGAGTACATTTTAAATATTTACCTATCAGCCCTCTACATTGTATTGTAAACAAGTTCCCTCTATCTTTCCTTCCTTCCCTCCCTCCATCCCTTCCTTCCTTCTTTTTTTTTCTTTCTGCCTTCCTAATTAATTATTACAAGAATTTTGTAGGTTTCTATTTCTTGCTTCCTATGCTGTATAATTTAATACTGACTTATTTTGGGGCTCACAATGTTCCAAATTTAGTTAGTAGAACCCTCTTCAATCTATTTCCTTTATCTGTCTTATTTTGCCTTCATTTTATACATTTTTTCACTGAATATAGAATTCTGTCTTGAAAGTTTTATTGTTTTAGTACCTTATAAATGTTGTTGTACTCTCTTTTGACCTGTACTGCATCTGATGAGAAGTTCGCCATTCATACTGTTATTCTCCTGTAAGAAGAAGTGCTAGTTTTCTCTAGCTGCTTTCATAGTATTTTCTTTATCTTTTGTTTTTAGCTATTTGACTATGATATTCTTAGATATAGTTTTCTTTGCAATTATCCTTCTTCAGGTTTGTTGTAATTATTAGATTTGGAAGTTGATGTTTTCTACACCATTTGGGAAATTTTCAGGTATTACTATTATTTTTCTATCCAATCTCTTTGTCTTCTAGGATTCTAATTACATATATTTTCGATAACTTGATATTGTCCTATAGATCACTAAGGGTGTGTTAACATCATTTTTTACTTGGTTGTTCAAATTAGATAACTTCTATTAATATCTTTTTAAGTTCCCTGATTCTTCATTCTTTAATCACCAATCACTCTTAATGACATCTAATGAAATTATTTATTTCAGTTATTATTCTTTTCATTCTAAAACTTCCATTTGGTTTTTCTTTCATAGTTCCTATATTTCTGTTTATTTATCACAACCATATTTTCATTTAAGCCTTTGAACATATTTATAAAAATGGCTTTAAAGTCCTTTTCTGCTGGTTTCAATATGTGGAATCTTTCAAGATAAATTGCTATTGATTGTTTTTTCTATTAATTTGGGTTATATTTTCCTGTTTCCTTACATGTCTAGTAATTTTTTATATTATACTAGATATGATGTGTGATATATTGTAGAAACTTTGGATTCTATCATCATCCTCTGAAGAGTGTCTATTTTTGTTCTAGCTGGAGTTATGTTGACTAGACAAACTCCAAACTCTGTGTTCCATGTGGTGGGTAAGTTCCAGAATCTCTGTTTAGTTCAGTCAGTACCCTACCTTTTGCTTTCCTTTGGGTGGGTCCATTGCATGTCCCAAGATATTCACCATCAAACAAGGATGGGTAGAATTTATATACAGATATTGAGGCTCCCTCTCTTACTGTGGATCTTTTCTCCTCACTTTTGAAGTACTTTGGAAGCCCTAACCTCCATTCTAAGATGTCTCAAGTTAATAACACTCTTTCTTCCTGAGTTCCTGCCAATCTATGCTACACTTACTGAGAAGATATTTCAGGAGAAGAGCCATTAAATGCAAACCTTACCCAGGGTAGTTCTCTTATAAGTGACAAATCCCTTTCCAGTCTCTCTGGAGACCAGTCTCTCTCTCTACCTGATTTTTGGCTGCTTTATTTTCAGGTACTTTATATTTTGTGAATTTGTAGTTATTTCCCATGGAGGGATTAGTCCAGTACAATCTACTTTACCATTAACAGAAACAGAACTCCTACTTTTCTTTTCCATCCACCCAAGTCAGGCTATTGTCACCTCCAGTTTACTAACAGTGCTCTAATCAAGGTCATTGGTATTTTCCACATTGACAAAATCAATGGTCATTCCTGAGTCCTTTTATTACTTGATGTATGAGTGGCATTTGACCATGGTGTTTTGTTTCTTCCTCTTGACTTCACTTGGTGTCAGGACACAATACTCTTTAGTCTACTTCTGTTTCACTGGTTGCTATTTGGTGTCCTTCTCTTTACCAAACTCTTATTTGTACCTTAACATTTTGGAAGGCATCAGGGTTTGGACCTGCGGCCCCTTTGGTTCTCTATCTATAGCACTTCCAAGTTGACCTCATGTAGTACCAGGGTTGTAAATACTATGTAACATTTTCTTTTTCTCTGACTTGATCTCTCCCCTGAATTCCAGCATCAAAAATCTCACTGTATTCTTGAAATTGCCCCTTCATAGTTTGTTAGGCACCTCAAACTCATCCTGTTCACATATTAACTCTTGGTCTTTTCCCAGAAGACTATTTTTCTTCTCTCCCCTTAGTAAAATAATCTCCCCTCAGTAAAAATTAACTTCATTCATGCTGTTGCTTTGTCCTAAATGCGTAGATGATTGTAATTATTTTTTTTAATTCAAATTCTACATCAAGTGCGTTTGAGAATTGTCTCTGCTTTACCTTCGGAATATGTTCAGACCTAACCACTGTGTGCCACCTTCTCTCCTTCTCGCCTACGTCTTCTCTTCAAGATGCTATCAGCTTTCACCTGGATTACTTTGAATACTATCTTCTGTCCTTGCCCTGTTATATTCTTAGAGTCTATTATTCATACAATAGCCAGAGTAATATTTATTTATTTATCTACTTATTTAAATTCAGTTAATTAACCAATGGAGGATTATTAGTTTCAGATGTAGAGTTTAGTGATTCATCAGTTGTATATAACACCCAGTGCTCATTACATCACATGCCCTCCTTAATGGCCATCACCCAGTTACCCCATCCCCCCACTACCCTGTCCTCAAGGAACCCTCAGTTTGTTTCCTGTGGTTAAGAGTTTCTTATGGTTTTTCTCCCTCTCTGATTACATCTTGTTTTATTTTTCCCGTTTTTCCTCTATGCTCCTGTTTTGTTTCTTAAATTCCACATATGAATGAAATCATATGATAATTGTCTTTCTCTGATTGACTCATTTTGCTTAGCATAATACCCTCAATTTCCATCCATGTCATTGCACAATGGCAAGATTTCATTTGTTTGATAGCTGAGTAATATTCCATTTTATTATATATATACATATTATATATATACATATACACACACACACACACACATATATATGTATGTATGTATACACACACACACACACACCATGTCTTCTTTTTCCATTCATCTGTCAGTGGACATATGGGCTCTTTCCATAGTTTGGGTACTGTGGACATTGCTGCTATAAATATTGGGGTGCAGGTGCCCCTCCAGATCACTACATTTGTATCTTTGGGGCATACACCTAGTAGTGCAATTGCTGGGTCATAGGGTAGCTCTATTTTTAACTTTTTGAGGAACGTCCATACTGTTTTCAAGAGTGGCTGTACCAGCTTGCATTCCCACCAGAAGTATAAGAGGGTTCCCCTTTCTCTGCATCTTTGCTACCATTTGTTGTTTCCTAACTTGTTATTTTTAGCCATTCTGACTGGTGTGAGGTGGTATCTCATTGTGGTTTTGATTTGTATTTCCCTGATGCTGAGCGATGTTGAGCATTTTTTCATGTGTCTGTTGGCCATTTGTATGTCTTCTTTGGAGAAATATCTGTTCATGTCTTCTGCCCATTTCTTGACTGTTGTTAAGTAAGTACTAGAAGTCCTAGCTTCAGCAATCAGACAACAAAAAGAAATAAAAGGCATCCAATTGGTAAAGAAGTCAAGCTCTTACTCTTTGCAGATGACATGATACTCTATGTAGAAAACCCAAAAGACTCCACCCCAAAATTGCTAGAACTCATACAGGAATTCAGCAAAGTGGCAGGATACAAGATCAATGCACAGAAATCAGTTGCATTTCTATACACTAACAATGAGAGAAGTGAGAGAAATTAAGGAATTGATCCCATTTACAGTTACACCAAAAACTATAAGATACCCAGGAATAAACCTAACCAAAGGGGTAAAGGATCTGTACTCTGAAAACTATAAAACACTCTTGAAAGAAATTGAGGAAGACACAAAGAAGTGGAAAAACATTCCATGCTCATGGATTGGAAGAACAGATATTATTAAAATTTCTATGCTTCCCAGAGAAATTTATAAATTCAATTCAATCCCTGTCAAAATACCATCAACATTTTTTGCAGAGCTGAAACAAATAATCCTAAAATTTGTATGGAACCAGAAAAGACCCCAAATAGCCAAAGGAAAGTTGAAAAAGAAGACCAAAGCTGGTGGCATCACAATGCCTGACTTCAAGCTCTATGACAAAGCAGTAATCATCAAGACAGTATGGTAATGGCACAAAAAGACACATAGATCAGTGCAATAGAATAAAGAACCCAGAAATCAACCCTCAACTCTATGGTCAACTAATTTTAACAAAGCAGGAAAGAATATCCAATGGAAAAAAAGACATTTTCTTCAACAAGTGGTTTTGGGAAATTTGGACAGCCACATGCAGAAGAATGAAACTGGACCATATTCTTACACCATACACAAAATAAAATGGATGAAAGACCTAAATGTGAGACAGGAATCCATCAAAATCCTGGAAGAGAACACAGGCAGTAACCTCTTTAACCTCGGCTGCAACAATTTCTTGCTAGACTCATCTCCAAAGGCAAGGGAAACAAAGGCAAAAATGAGCTATTGGGACATCATTAAGATAAAAAGCTTTTGGGGCGCCTGGGTGGCACAGCGGTTAGGCGTCTGCCTTCGGCTCAGGGCGTGATCCCGGCGTTATGGGTTCGAGCCCCACATCAGGCTCCTCTGCTATGAGCCTGCTTCTTCCTCTCCCACTCCCCCTGCTTGTGTTCCCTCTCTCGCTAGCTGTCTCTGTCTCTGTCAAATAAATAAAATCTTAAAAAAAAAAAAGATAAAAAGCTTTTGCACAGCAAAAGAAATAGTCGACAAAACGAAAAAACAACCTACAGAATGGAAGAAGGNGCTACAGCTCAATAGCAAAAACTCCAAATAACCCAATTGAAAAATGGACAAAGGATTTGAACAGACATTTCTCCAAATAAGACATACGAATGATTGACAGATATGTGAAAAAAATGCTCAACATCACTAGTAATCAGGGAAAAGCACATCAAAATCACAGTAAGAAATCACCTCACATTTGTGAAGATAGCTATTATCAAAAATACAAAAGATAACAAGTGTTGGTGAGAATGTAGAGAAATTAGAATTCTTGTACACTATTGGTGGGAATGTAAATTGTTGCAGACACTATAGAAAACAGTATGGAGGTTACTCAAAACCTTAAAGTAGAACTACCATATGACCCAGCAATCCAACTTCTGGTTATGTAACCAAAAGAATTGAAATCAGGGTCTCGAAGATATATCTGCACCCCCATGTTCATTGCAGCATTATTCACAGTAACCAAGATTTGGAAACAACCTAGATATCCTTCAACAGAGGAGTGGATTTTTGAAAAGGTGGTGTATACACACAATGGAATATTATTCAGCCTTAAAAAGAAGGAAATCCTACCATATGAGACAGAAACAGATGAACCTGGAGGACATTACACTAAGTGAGATAATCCAGTCACAGAAAGACTAATAGTGCATGATTCTACATATATGAGGTATCAAGATAAATTCATAGAAACAGAGGGACTAATGGTAGTTGCCAGGGACTGAGGGAGGCAGAAATGATGAGTTACTATTCATGGGTGCAGTTTCAGTTATATAAGATGAATCAGTTCTAGAGATGTGCTGTACAACATTGTGCCTAAACTTAATAAAAATGTTTTTATTGAGCTCTTGAGATATGTTGTTTGTTTAATGTCTGTCTTTCCAGAAACAAAAATGTAAGCTCCCTAGTCACAGGCATTAGGTCTTTTATGTTCACTGCTATATATTCAGTACCTCAGTCAGTGCCTAGACCATAGTAGGTGTTCAATAACATTAGTGAAATGGATGAATGTAGTGAAAAGGAGCATAGTGCATCTTAGGAAATGAAAGAGGTCCAGTAACAGATATTGATGTCATGGGAGCAAGTGAGTCTGGCAGCAGCCAGATTGTACAGAGTTTTGTAGACCACATAAGGATTTTTTAAAAGCACTAGGTGTAGCCACTGGAGGATTTTAAGCAGATGAACTGATGTTATCTGATTTAAGTTTTGATAAAAATCACTTTGATCTGGAAAGTGTGTGATCATTAGGGCAGTTCTAAGCCCCAGACTAATTAAATCAGCCCCTCTGAGGTTGCACCCCAGGTCTCGGTGGTTGCTAAAGCCTTTTAGGGTGATTCCAATGCATAGCCAAGATTGGAAACTAGTGGGTTTGGGCAAGATTCCTGAGAAAGCAGGATGGACAAGATTCAAAACACAGGTGGAGGGATTTCTGCTTTCAGCTTTGTTACATTAAGAGCTTGGAAGTCAGTCCTCTTGTCCTTAAAATGAGAAACAGCTGTACAAGCTGCAAATTAATGAATTTCTTGGACCAGAGAATGAACATTTTGGGGCAAACCACTGCCCTGAAATCTGCAGAGTCAGATGCATCTGTAAAGATGAATCAACTGAGACCTGCTTACCTAGAGCAGAAGCCACTGGGAGCATAAACTGGTAGGAACACATAAATGGCAATTTTGACAAATTGCTGGAGTCTAAGTCTGGATGAGCATGAGAGTGAAAAGCTCCTATCTGTCAATAAGGGGGACTCATAGTTTTCTAGGATTTTCCTTCAGGAAGCCTATTAGTTTTTCATGGGGAGGATCTGAGAAAGCTCTTTACAGTCTTGGCAGGGCCAGGCTGGGGGAAGGAAGAGCAGCTATAGTACATTTTCCCAAGCAAAGGTCTAATCTCCAGGGTAGAGGACTTCACCAGAAGGCAATTCTGAAACCTTATTCCGGCTTGGAGAAGGGAAATCTGCCTCGCTGCCTCCTACTTCAGCCTTCCTATCTCACGTTAAAGAAAAATAAAAGTCTGGTAAACAGGGGAAAGGGTTTCAAGGATTTAGACTGGGATCAATGGAGCGGGGAAGGAGACTAAGGGACAGTAGGGACGGGGTTCCACTCCTGGAGGAGGGACAGACATTTCTGAAGTCCACACCCCAGACTCACTGAAGACTCGGCCTCAGTTAGAAGGTTATAGGACACCCCCTTCCCCACACCTTACCACCACGTTTGAACAAACTTTCAGTAATAATGACAGTGGGGGTGTCTGGGTGGCTCGGTCAGTTAAGCATCTGATTCTTGATTCAGCTCAGGTCACGATCTCAGGGTCATGGGATCAAGCCCCACATGTGGCTCTGCACTCAGTGCAGAGTCTGCTTGTCTCTCTCCCTCTGCCCCTCCCCCTGCTCATGCTCTCTCTCTCTCTCTCTCAGTAAATAAATAAAGTAAGTAAGTAAGTAAATAAATAAATAAATAAAATCTTTTTTTTTTTAAAAGAATGGATGATAGGGAGCACATATTATCATGAACTATCTATTGAGCACCTATTATGTTTTGAATTATGTTCTATACCAGATATTTTACATAACTTCAATGCCACTTTCAGTAAGTTTTTTAAAACCTTCATTTTATATTTGAGGAAGCAGAAGGCCAGAGAAATAACTGGTAAGAGGTGCATATCCCATACAAACTCATGTATTTGTTTCATTTTTTAACTTCCTTCTCCAAATCCACTGCTTGTGCCACTACACTATGTTGTTTCATATCATTTCCAAACATGGCAAAATTTAGAAGTAGCAGAAAGAACAGAAATGGGTCCTGAAATGAAAGAAAAGTTTTTATGGCACAGTTATTAAAGGTATTTTACTTGGGTGTTTTCTATCTAAATAATATTTAAATCTACATATTTTCTGTGTACATAAGGATGAGACTATTTGCAAAGTCAACCGTCAGGGAATTCCTGTACTTTATTTTCTACCAGAATTAACTGGTGGTGTGGTTTTTCACACCAATGTCTAGAGCGTCATTGAGGTGCCAGAGATAAATATTATGCAACAACTTCTTGACTCTAAGACTCATGTTTTGTCTTCAAATTTTAGCAGTTTGGAAGCTGGGATGCATCTTATTATGTCAAGAGAAACTTCCCAGTGGCCAAGCAAAGGAGTAAGTTATGGTAGACATTTTTTTATTGCCTGAATAAATAAAAACTTAGTCCATTTTGGAGGTAACTATTTACCTGATTTGCACCTCAGTTAAATAATTTGCATTGGTAACGTTATACTCCATTGATTTAAATGTAGATTTGGATCCTTAATGATTGCTTTTAATACCGTATGAAGATTATATTATTAAAAAATTGCAAATAAAGTTATTGTGACTATGGAAGATTCCTTACCAAATTCCAAAAAGTGAAATTAAGGGCAATGAAAATTGCTAAGTCTTTTAGAATAGGTCATGTAATTGAAAGCTTGAGAGAGAGATGTAACCAAGTGATGCATCAAGAAGGACTCTGACGTGGGACCGGAACTTATATTTTGTTGAAAGTTTCCGAGCAATCTGTAAACAAAGCTGTTTAGCTTCCAGCACTACATAACAAATTAAGAAAACTAGAGAAACAAATGAAAGTTTGACCAGATAGTCAATGCACATGTAAGTAAATGCCTCAAATGTATGCTCTCAATTGTAGGGGAGCTAAAATGGCCCCAACAGAGACAGAACGTATGATGTGGGGAGAAAGGAAGAGATAGAGATGGAACTCTCCCCAGGAATACTCAAAAACAATATGAAATTTCACTAATGCTGCACAAGTATCTTGCAAAAGAGTTTCCAGAGAAGTCTTTTTATATGCCAGATAGTTGTTATGGGTACCAACTTAGGAGGCACTTGAAGAAGGAAAAATTATGCATAATTGTGATCAGGGGAGACCTCTCCAGAACAGAAAAGGTGTTGTTGAAGAGTTAGGGATGGGGACTATTTCATATATGTACCTTCCACCCAGCTGGTGCCCATGACAGAGTCTTCCACATTGTTGCGCTAAAGAAGGGTTTGAACAGCTTGGAAAAACTGAAGGACGACACCTCTTAATGGATATAGAATGTTTAGGGTCGTGGAAGAGCATTAAAAAAGCCGACAGAGACCTTCTCACTCTTCCCACATCCATTCCAGATACATTCTCGGAATCAGCACCATCCTATTTTTAAACATTTCATTTGTCAGCTTTTTATTATTAAAAAAAAATGTCCAATTTGCTTAAAGCACCTCAGGCAAAATATGATCAAATTCATGGATGACAGTGACATTGAATAAGAATGGACAGAGACAGAAAAACTAGGGCCCATTAAAATGGACCTATGGATAGAGAGGACGCTCAGCTCTACACTCTACCACATCCAGGGTTTGGTGACATAAAACCAGAAACAGTCATAGACTGATTCAGGATCAACCACAGAGGCCATGCTTTTACAGCCTAAGGGACTGAATTGTGCTGAGAACAGACCATGAATTCCCAGGTCATTTTCTGAATAATCATCTTTTCTCCACGTGGTATATCAGCTTAAACTGTTACCCTCAAGAATGTGTCAGGAAAGAAATGGTCCTTGACATTCTTTTGTGGAAATGTTACCGCAGCACACATAGATTTAGATGATTTTAAATCAGGGCTGTTTGTATTCTGAGAGTGAGTACAGCTGTGACCTATATGATAATTGGGAAATGAAGAAAGCAGAAAAGTTCCCACATGGTTTCCTATAGCATATAACAAGTATTTGTCTATTTCATGAGACAGATATCTGAGCATGACAAATTCTTTCAATATGGTAGCCATAAAATGAAGTAATAACAAGGAGCCAGGACACAGTCTGACATACTGTGAAATTGGGGAACCAAGTCCAGGGAAATCCAGAAATGTTCGATTAAAAATCTTTTTTCCACAAGTGAGTTGTCACATCTAAGCAAGGTTGATATTTCTTTAGTTAAGATGAGGGTTTTGTGAGGGGTGGTGGGGCAGAAGGCAAGGCAGTTGAGCCAGCAGTAGAGGGTAGTTCTAGTTGAAATTCTTGAGACCTTTTTAAGGTTCATAGGCCTGTCCCTATGGATGTACCTAGCTTCTTGAAGAGACACTGAATAGTCAGGAGGCCCCAGAGACTGCAGGCCATAATTAAGCCTTTTCAAGGTCTGGATGAAAAAGGAGGGGGCAGGAAATCATGAAAGCCAGAGAAAGGATGCCTCACCTGATAGGGAACCAAGGGAGGAAACAAAATGGAACCACCGCCATTTACAAGTTTCTGCCAGGCCTTTTCGACAAAGGGTGCTAGGGCACTTGGACATTTGTTGGGTGGGGGATGTGGTGGGGAAGACAAAAAGGAAAAGAATAAAAGACCCTTGATCTAAACCTTAACCTTTTAAAAACTAACTCAAAATGAGTCATGGACCCAAATGTAAAATGTAAAGCTATAAATCTTCTAGAAATAGAAAATATTTGGGATCTAGGGTTATGCAAAAAACTCAGACATGGCACCAAAAACATAGACTATAAAAGGAAAAATTGATAAATTAGACCTTATTCAAAATTAAAAGTTTTTCTCTGTAAAAGAACCTGTTAACAGTATGACAAGACAAGCTACAGTCTGCAAGAAAATATTTGCAAATCGCATATCCAATAAAGAATTAGTATTTTTTTTTAAAGATTTTATTTATTTATTCGACAGAGATAGACAGCCGGCGAGAGAGGGAACACAAGCAGGGGGAGTGGGAGAGGAAGAAGCAGGCTCCTAGCGGAGGAGCCTGATGTGGGACACAATCCCAGAATGCCGGGATCACGCCCTGAGCCGAAGGCAGACGCTTAACTGCTGTGCCATCCAGGCGCCCCAAGACTTAGTATTTAGAATATACAAGTAACTCTAAAAGCTCATCAGTTAGAAAAAACCAAACAGTCCGATGACAATATGGGCAAAAGACATGAACGGACATTTTATCTAAGTGAGTAAGAAGTAATGAGTGCATGAAAAGATGTTCACCAACATTTGTCGTGAGGGACATATAAATTAAAACCCCAGTGAGGTATACTACATTCCTATTAGAAAAGCTAAAATTAATTTATTTTTTATTTTTTTTAAAGATTTTATTTATTTATTTGACACAGTGAGAGAGACAGGCAGCGAGAGGGAACACAAGCAGGGGGAGTGGGAGAGGAAGAAGCAGGCTCCCAGCGGAGGAGCCTGATGCGGGGCTCGATCCCAGAACTCTGGGATCACGTCCTGAGCCAAAGGCAGACGCTTAACAACTGAGCCACCCAGGCACCCCAGAAAAGCTAAAATTTAAAAAATATAGTGACAACATCAAATTCTGGCAAGGATATAGAGAAATTGGTTCACTCATACATCATTAATGTCAATATATAAAATATTACAACCATACAGGAAAACAGTTTGGCAGTTTCTTATAAAACCAAATATGCAAATACCATACAGCTTAGAAATTGCACTTGTGGCCAGTTGTCCCAGAGAAATTAAAACTTACACTCACATCTGTACATGGATGCACATAGCAGTTTTATTTGTAATAGTCAAAATTTGGAAATGACCCAAAAGTCCTTCATCAAATGAATGACTATACAAATTGTGGCATATTTGTGCTATGGAATATATCTCAGCAATAAAAAGGAGAAAACTATTGACACATGCAAAAACTTGGATGAATTTCCAGAGAATTATCCTGTGCAAAACAAAACAAAACAAAACAAAAAACAAAACAAAAAACCCAAAAGGTTGCATACTGTATCATTTTATTTATATAACACTCCTGAAAGTATAAAATTATAAGAATGGGGAATAGATTAGTGGTTGTCAGAAATTAGAGAAAAAAATTGGGGGAGTGTAGGGAAGTAGGTACATATAGCTATTAAAGAGCAATAAAAGGGATTTTTGTGGTGATAGAAATGTTCTTTCTTTTAAGTGTATCAAAGTCAATATCTTGGTTGTGATATTGTACTCTAGCGTTGCAAAATATTACCATTATGAACTGTGTAAAGAGTCAAGACAAGTCTGCCTAGTATTTCTTAAAACTGCATCTGAATCTATTATTATCCAAAATTCAAAAGTTCAATTTAATCAAAGCATTATCTCTTTTCAAAAGTTCAAATCATATATGTTAGCTAGATTCTGTGATACAGAGAGAAATGGATCTGAGGAGACACTTGGACTTTATTTTCTAGGTATAGAATAGCTTTGAAGTATTTTAAGCAGAGGAATACTATGGTCAGATTTTTTAAAATTAATTTAAAAAAAATTCTGCTGTAGTTAATGTATAGTGTTATATTAGCTTCAGGTATACAATACAGTGATTCAATAATTCTATACATCATTCAGCATCTATCATAAGTATACTTTTTAATTCCCATCACCCATTTCACCCATCCCTCCACCCACCTCCCCTCTGATAACCATCAGTTTGTTCTGTATAGTTAGGAGTCTGTTTCTTGGTTTGTCTCTCTCTTTTATCCTTTTCTTATTTGTTTTGTTTCTTAAATTCCACATGAGTGAAATCATGATCTTTGTCTTTCTCCGACTTATTTCGCCTAGCATTATATTCTCTAGCTCCATCTATGTTGTTGCAAATGGCATGATTTCATTCTTTTGATGGCTGAATAATATTCCTGTGTGTGTGTGTGTGTGTGTGTGTGTGTGTGTGTGTGTGTAAGCCACATCTTCTCATCTATAGATGGATACTTGGGCTTCTTTCATAATTTCGCCATTGTAAATAATACTGTAATAAACATTGGGGTGCATGTGTTTTAGAAAAGTCATGATTTTTCTGTGTGATGTAGATTTGCAGAGGTGGGGTGTTTAGGGCTTGGGTGGGGACACCTGAGAGAGTGACACCAGATAAAGGGTGATGACTACCAACCAGGAGAAACAGAAGGGACTGGTCCACTAAGGCAAAAGCACTGGGGATGGTAAGGTGGGGAAACACACAAACACACAGGTGGTGGATCAGTAGTATGCCATGGTTGGTGTGATTTGAGGCAAGTCTTGGGCAAAGAAGAGCAGGAATCAAGGACCATCTCCAGTCTTTAGTCACTAGAGGCAGAGTGGAGCTTTCAGTGATCAGGTTGCAGGAAAGCAATTTTTGAGGGTGGGGGACAGGGAGGTTTGCCGGAAACAGAGTCCAGTTGAGTTATCTAGTGCTTAGTCATTTCACACCCCCTCGACCCCCATTATTTTTCTCTTGGGGAAACTGTGGTCCAGAATTGGTGAAGTCACTGGTCTAGCATATATACCTTGACTTCCTAACGCCATGAATTTGAATTCTCAAAGAAATATCATACTAATTGTCCAGAAATCCCATCATCCCAAGAAGAGATCTATTTCTTCACCTATTTGTGAAATTCAATGTAAGCAACCATCTGTAACCACATAACTGCCCTCAAATTTTGGAAAGCAGGGAGAACATCATATTCCTTGTGAGTCCACTCAACTAGCAAAGGACCCTGCCCTGAGATGGTGTTCAGGGTGAATGTGGTATGGGATAGGCCCACCTACAGTTAGGGGAGCTCTGACTCAAGCAGGCTCCAGCCAGACTGTGGTGTCACCCGCAGCCTTGTGTGTGGAGTGTTCATTGGAGACAGGGACTAGAAAGCTGAGACAGAAGAGTGTGTGCCTTCAGAAGCTGCAGACATTTTCCGGTCCTTCATCCAGAGTCCTATGGCCCAGAAATGATTCCAAGGTTTTCTGAGAAATCATAAGACGCTCTTCTGGGGTTTCTCTGCTTGGGAGAGTGAATTCTGCCTACCTTACCCATTCTGCATAATCCCCTTCAAACAACACTGTTAGGAGATGGGAGATTAGCCATGGCTTCCTTTTTTAGAAGCCCTCACTCCTATTTCCTCAGAAACTGTGGGACTCTGCCAGTGCCTTCCATGGCATCAGTGCCCCATAGCAACTGGCCTGCCTCCTGGTCAGTTCCTCCTAGTGGCCATTGGCTAAGCAGGTGGGCTTGACATGAATTACTTTTTGCCGAGTGAGAACTGGTGTGGGTGGGATGGGTTCTATTCATCATGGGCACTTACCTCCTGCCATGAGCCTTTTTTATCTGTGCTTTCATGTGAGGAGAGAAGAAATACCATAAAAAAACAAGCCACCCAAGTTGCCATGTGAACACTTCCTTGCACAGCAGAGACCTAAGGGAGTAATTAAATTTCGCTGATGCCCTATCATCTTTAAGGTTGGGTTTTATCCTTACATAAATACCGAATTACCCTGTGGTGTTTATTTAACAAAATACCCAGAAGATCCTAAACGTGCTTTCACATAAGACTTTTTTCCCTTTCTCTACATCTGTCTCACTGTTTCTCCAGGTCCACTCAAGGGATTCAGCCGAACCCTGGAAAGTGCTTCCTGATGGTGAGAGCAGTGCTAAGTTTGGCCATGGGAAATGAAGCTCTTTCCAGGGGAATACTATTTTTGTTTTCATATCTGCTTGAATAGACATGCATAAAAAATTAAATCTGGCCAGGGGGTTGATGCTGGAGCTTGTGGGGGATAAGGGCATATGGAAGGGTCAGGGGTAGAGAGAAGAGCCTGGTTAGGATGTAGCCCCCACGGTGATCAAAGGAGGTCTGGAAGCTTGCCAAAGAAGATCAGTGTGGCATTAGCAGCAGAAGAGATGTGCCAGCAGCTGATGAAATATGATCTTAAGGGAGAGCTCAAATCCAGTTATTAGTGCAAGGAAAGAACCAGCCTGGGCCAGAGAAGTGATTTGAAGGAGAGGGACCTAAATAGAAACTGTGATTAGATAATGCCAGTCACTTACCTGCCACCCAAAGATACCGGGAGGGAGAACTAAGCTACATGCTAGGCTCCTGACAGACACACCAGGTTTGTCATTGTTGCCATCACATGCAACACAGAAAGAAAACTCGTGTGCACAGACCGGTCCATCTGTGCATCGGCAGATGGGATGGGAGCTGCATGAGTGAAGAGCGCGGTATGATTGAGTGTGGATATGAATGAACTTGGGATAGTTCAAATACAATCGCATTAATGTGGCTGTCTCAGATTTTTAACTGAATGAATAGTTTCTGAATTGATTTTATTGTTTAAATTCATGCTAGTTAATGGCTTTTCAAAATAAAATTGACTTTGGGTGACTTAAACATCAATAGAAGATTTTTTTTAAAAAAATGAATTCGATTGTATTTTAAGCCCCAAATCAAGATTTCTATAAAATTGAACACGTCCCATTTCCCCTTTTGTAAACTGGCTCATTTCCGAACGTGCAATAAGCAAAAACAAACCAAATTACAAGTAGATTCTGACAAACCTTAGCTCAAACTTCAGGTAAATCCTCTACTCTATGAGTCATTGGGTAAGCTGCTTAATTCCTCAGTTTTCTCAATAGAAAAAGAAGGAGATAATATTATTTACCTTGCAAGACTATTGTGAAGATAATTGTTAAGTGTCGAATATAGTGCTCAGCCTGTTGTAGATATTCAGCAAAGATTTGCACACAATTGTGTTTGTTTTTCATGGAGTCCTTATGTGTGTATATGTATAATGTTGAAAAACACCTGCATAAGAGGACCACAGCCTTCTGGTTATATCCAGCCGTGGGAAAAGGCACAGAATAAATAATAGGCATGATATATTTGGGGATATCTTTCTGGATTATTACTCTTATCAGTAGAAAAATTAGCAAAATTTAGATCATGGAGAGTCTTAGAGATAAAGAGTTTCAACTTAATTCCTTAGGCCAGTGGCTGACAAACGTTTTCTGTATAAAGCCAGATAGTAAATATTTTCATCTTTTTGGACCACAGTCTCTGTTACAAATACTCAACTCCACCTTAATAGCATGAAAGGGCCATGGAGAAAATGTTAATGAACGAACGTGTCTGTGTTCCAATGAAACTTTCTTTACAAAACTAGGATATTGGCCTAATTTGGCCTGTAGGCTGTAGTTTGGCAATGCCTGATCTAAGTGACAAGAAATAAATCCAGCATCCTATCTTATCATTTCTTCATTTAGAAATACACAGAGATTTTGCTTTTTGGATTGGTTAGATTACAGCTAACCCCAAACTATGTTCATTAATGAAGTCATATAATACATTTTTGAGTGTCTACTATCATTAACTATTTCTCCAGGTTCTGGAGAAGTAACCATGAGCAAAACTTTCAGAGAAACATTCCTGGCTGTAAGGAGCTCATGTTCTGGTGGAATGACAGAACTCTGTCACTACCTTGTTCTAGAAATCCTGCTCTGCATAAGCCATATTTATCAATGTTTGCAGTGCTGCTCATAGATTTTCTGCACCTAGTCTCCCTATATTATTAAAGGGGCATTCTAGCATAGTGTATCTGGATAGCAGCAAGATGTTTGACAAAGTACCCCCTGATATTGTAGTGGACTCGTGGAGAAATGTGAGCTGGATGATGACGTAGCCCAGTGAACTGGAACCTGGATGAAAGAGAGTACTCAATGAATGCTGATGGATTGATCACCGTCAACCTGGAGAGCAATCTCCAGTGACCTAGAGGGCTATGTCCTTGTCTCTGTCCCAACTCTTCCATTGATGACTTAGGTGAAAACATGGAAAGCATGATGATCAAATTTGCAGAAGACATAAAGCAAAGAGGGAGACAGCTGACAGGGCCAAGATCCAAAATGATCTGGACAGGCTGGAACAATGGCCTGAATCTAACAAGATGAAATTTAATAGGGATAAATGGAAGGTCCTGCACTTGGGTTCAAAAGTCAGATTGTACATGAGGAGGGGGAGGAGTAGTTAAACTGCAATACATGGGATAAAGCCTTAGAGATTTCACTGACAGCAGGCTCAGCGGGAGACCACAGTGCAATGTGAATGTCAAAAATATCAGGGCAAACCAATGGCATTGCCATGAGGGCAGAGTCCAGGGCAAGGGAGGAGGCAATGCTATCACACTGGGCAAGATCAGATCTCACGCGTGTGTGGTCCTGAGTGTCAGGTGTTCAGAGGGATGTGGACAGACTCTGTCCTTGTCAAAAGAGCAGACACCTAAGAACATGGAGATTGATTAAGAAAATAGGGTTGTAAATGACACTACAGATAAAGGACTGGTATCCAAGCTCTACAAAGAACTTCTCAAACTCAATACACGAGAAACAAATAAACAAATCAAAAAATGGGCAGAAGATATGAACAGACACTTTTCCAATGAAGACATACAAATGGCTAACAGACACATGAAAAAATGTTCAAAATCATTAGCCATCAGGGAAATTCAAATCAAAACCACACTGAGATACCACCTTACGCCAGTTAGAATGGCAAAGATAGACAAGGCAAGAAACAACAATTGTTGGAGAGGATGTGGAGAAAGGGGATCCCTCCTACATTGTTGGTGGGAATGCAAGTTGGTACAGCCACTCTGGAAAACAGTGTGGAGGTCCCTTAAAAAGTTAAAAATTGAACTACCCTATGACCCAGCCATTGCACTACTGGGTGTTTACCCCAAAGATACAGACGTAGTAAAGAGAAGGGCCATATGCACCCCAATGTTCATAGCTGCATTGTCCACAATAGCCAAATCATGGAAGGAGCCGAGATGCCCTTCAACAGATGACTGGATTAAGAAGCTGTGGTCCATATATACAATGGAATATTACTCAGCTATCAGAAAGAACGAATTCTCAACATTTGCTGCAACATGGACGGCACTGGAGGAGATAATGCTAAGTGAAATAAGTCAAGCAGAGAAAGACAATTATCATATGATTTCTCTCATCTATGGAACATAAGAACTAGGATGATCGGTAGGGGAAGAAAGGGATAAAGAAAGGGGGGGTAATCAGAAGGGGGAATGAAACATGAGAGACTATGGACTATGAGAAACAAACTGGGGGCCTCAGAGGGGAGGGGTGGCAGAATGGGATAGACCGGTGATGGGTAGTAAGGAGGGCACGTATTGCATGGTGCACTGGGTGTTATAGGCAACTAATGAATCATCGAGCTTTACATCGGAAGCCGGGGATGTACTGTATGGTGACTCGCATAATATGATAAAAAATCATTAAAAAAAAAAGAAAATAGGGTTGTAAGTGCTTAAAGCTGGTTTAGGGATTCCACAGAGCACATTCTGGGGGAAATGGCAAAATCCACTCCTGTTGAAATGTTTCTGCTTCTCTTGTAGCAAAGCTCTTATCTGCTCTGAAGATCAAAGGGGAATGGATATTTTAAGGCAGCACCCTCAGGGCAAAAGGCACTCTAGGGAACCCAGGGGAGTATATGTTAATACTGCTTTGTTTCAGTGAGGCTCCTTATCAGTTTCATGCCTTTGTAATCCAGGAGCCAGTTTTGAAAATAAGCATCAACTAACCCCAGCATGATCTAGGTGAGCAGAAAGGTATGCCTTCTGGCCTGCTGAGAAGCTTAGTACTGAGGGTCATAGGTGTACTCTTCAAAGAACTGATTCCACATGCACCCCCAGAGAAATGTCAGGGAATTAGGGGCTCAACGAATGGAGAATTTAATTTTTCTGGTTAACTCTGAAAATATGTTTTTATGCAACATTGTTGTTGATGCAAATCATTCTAAAACACATCTGTGTACTTTCTTATCTTGGTGAAGGGAGGAAAGGGAGTAGAATTGATCTTTAAGGTAGTATCCTAATTTTTAAGAGCAATGTGGCCCACCCATCTGATCTGGCCTTGACTTACCTCTTTTGCATCGTCAGCATCTCTTCAGTCCAGTGGCTCTGACCTCTCAGTTCCTCCAGACATTCCACGCCCATGCTGTCCCTTAGATTTGGAACCATTTGTCTCCCTATCATATCTAACATCCTTCAGTTCTTGCCAGAAAAGCTGAGAAGTCACAATTTCTGCAGAAACTTCCCTGATTCCCAAAGTCTGGGTAGGGCCGCATTGAATGTTGTCTGAGCACACCCTGTCCTTGCTAGGGTGTGATGCTTATCTCACGCCGTGGTAACTGGCCATTATTTCTGTCCTGCTTATGAGCCTGAAGAGGACAGAAACCATGACTGATCTATTCATTGTTATATTTCCAGCATTTAGCATGCCTGACATGGAATGTGTGTTTAATAGATTTGTTAAATTGAATTAATTCATTGGAGGTATTAAGAATTGTAGGGACATCATTTTAGGCATAAGTAACAATGTCCTACACAAAAGATGGCACTAACACCATAGTCGTGACAAGAGCCATCTGTCTAGTGTGCTTCTCTGAGAGAATGAAGAAGCTGAGTTCTGGTATAGGAGACCAACTTGCCCAAGGCCACATAGCCATTGAGCAGTTAAGCCAACACTAGCCCCCATTTATCTTCTCGAGAAGCTCTTCTCTGCCTCACCATAACTGCCACTGCCAGACCATGGAGTCACAGAGCTGCTCGAGCAGCGTTGGTATAAGAGGAATACATTATCTCCGAATCCAGTGAAAGCTGGGGAACCAGACTTGGAAAAAGAGCAGGAACGAAGATGGTGAAGCATTTAGAAGGACAGGCTGGAGCAGATCGCAGTCCGAAACAAGTCATGCTTTGGAATTCTCTGGTTCAGCTGCTGCCCTGGCGCGGGACACTCACCACCCCTGGACCTTGGACTCTTCCCCGTGGACCCACAGACCTGGCACCGCTCTGCTCTCTTACTGAATCATTTCTCAACTATGCCTGCATTTTAATTTGTGTTCCTTTAAGATCCAAAAACCAGGTAGGAGCAGCTGACTGGTTGAGGTGAGGTGGTAGGCCTGAAACTTAGATGCCCGGAGCAGGGAGATGGAGAGCACCTGAGCCCGCTCTGACCTGCTACGTGAGGCCTGTGTGACCAGGACTCACTCAGTCTAGCAAAGGCGTCCAGGTCCAGGGAGCCATAAAACACCCAAACAAATCCCTACCAAGTCACTGCTGGTTACATCATTTCTGTCTTTGGTGTCTTCCTCTCCCTAGGTGACCCATGGCTCCCACAGAGCAGGTTTCCATCTGGCACTGAGAATAATGACCCAAGAAAAGGTACGGCCTTCATTTTCACTTTTTTTCTTTTGAAAGAAAAGTCCGTAATTGTTCCTTTCGTTGCTCACCATGTCTCCATTTTCCCATCTGTGAAGTGAATGCTGTGTTTGGGTGACTTCTCAGAGGGCTGTCCTTCCTCTAATGCCCAATGGTTGCTTCAGGGACCCGCTTACCATGACGTGCTGGTACCTTTCTGTGGAAAAGTGTGTTTGTTAACTTCCCTGCTCAGTAAAGGAAGTATGACTGCTGAAACTGGCTTGCTGATGGAGACTCTTGCAGAGTTTCTGGAGTCATTCTGGATACCCACCTTTTCGAGAACTTCAGATGAATGGAGATGACTAGGAGATTGGGCTGATGCCCTGGTCCCAGGACATAGTGAGAAAGCTCTGTTTCTGGCTAATACTCTCAGAGTGATTATCAACTTTGGTTAGAGGAATATAGGAGTGATCTCCAAAATGGACTGGCTTTGAACATGAAATAGGAAGTGGACTTAGAAAACATTTGGTCTCAAGAATTGGCACTTCCCAGCTTAGAGCTGAGGCAAACTTGGGTTGGGCTGGCACCTTTACCCAGTGTCCTCTTGATTAGGAAATGGCCCTTTAAATCCACTTAGCACAAGGCAACATTACAGTTTTACAGTGACTTCCAAAACTTCATAGAAGGCAAAATCTCAATGTGACAGCCAGAAAGCAAATTGTTAGTAATTTCTGCTGAAGCCTGCTGCTCCTCCGTAGCCTTGTTGGAACATAAGTATTCATGCCAGGCATAGTATCTTTTTTGACCTGTTAAATGATTTAAAACCTACTAACAAACAAACCAAATGGCAACCCAGGAAAATTCTCCTCTTTGAGACAATGTGGAGCCATTATTCATTTAATAGTATAAACATTACTCTCTATCCCAGGGTTACTAACTTCTGAGCCTTTAATGGACTTCACATTGTACTTAGGGGATTAACAGAGAAGTTTGTAATTGATTCTCTTTGTTGAAGGAAATAAAGAAGACGAGTATTTACCTGGTCATGGGTTATGTTACTGATGGAATGTAAAAAGGCTCTCTATGTTTAGAACTAGGGAATTGTTTATTTCCTCCTTCTAAAACACACTTTGTGTTTAATACTTAAAGACCAAATCAGCAAGTGTGTGTTCCTTTAAGAGAATCCTAGGTTCCAAATCACAGTTCTATAAATGTATTTACTTTAACATATTCATTGTACTTTGTTGTACACCTACTGTGTGCCAGGCACTTTATAGTCTCTAAGTAGAGAGTGTATATGGTGTTGAACAGTCCAAAGGTGATGCCAACCTTCAGTGGGGTACCAGGGAAGAGCCAACATTGAATTAATAATCACACAAATAAACGTAAAATTTGCAAATTGTGATAAATGCCCAAAATCTTAAAAATGAGTTATGCAAAAGAAAAACTGGGGGTGGGGGAAGAGGTGGGAGAAGAGGGTGGTAGAAATAACTTCTCTGGGGAAAAAGTGGTTGAGTTACTTTTCACCGCAGCACCTGGGTCACTGTTGTTGACTGTGTAATTAGGCTCCTGATGTATACTTCTGACTCCTGAGCCGTGAGTATTTGGTACCGCACTGTGATTACTCAGCACTCAGGCGCGTCGGTCAGAGCTGAATCAGGAGAACTGAGCCACCACAACTATTATGGGAATAAGGTATTCAACAGAGGAATTGGAGCTTACGTAGAAGTAGGAGGAGCTGAGAAGTGTAAATTCTAGAAGGTGAGCAGCAGAGGATCAACGGTAACTTCTGTCCGGAGTAGCGGTGCAGTTGGGCAAGTCAGAGCTCGCGGGAATCTCTAGGACGCCATGTCGCGTCTGCCTGTGGAAGCGGAACCACAAAACGGAAGCGTGCGGAGTGTCTGTAGGAGCAGTTAGCCCTAGAAGCTGCTGCCTCTACGGCGTCCCCTGCCCTATGGGCACGCTACGTCTGTGAGTTTGCAGCCAAGCAGTGGTGCGAGGCTTGTGGCTCCCACTCAGAAAGCGGGTAGAGCAGCTGGAACTCAGGTAGGAGGGGAGCAAGGACAAGCACAGTCCTGCCAGAAACACCTGCATCTTTTCATCACTCTGACCCCATGATGTTCCAAGATAATCTTGAAATCACTTACGTTTCTAAATCTAGGGTGACCCACTTCTTGATTTGTACAAATCTTCCCCAGTTTTGCCACTGAATGCCCTGTATGCCTGGCAACCCTTCCATCCTGGGCAGGCTAGAGTAGTTGAGCCCCCTAAAATCTCATGTGAACTCATGTCATTGACCCATTCTCCCCCAAAACCTCATAGAACAGGGAGTCAGGGGAACATAATTCCCAGCCTTAGGCTGGTGCCTCAGCCGGGTTGACCCAGGCAATCTCGCATACCAGATGTAACCCATTTCCAAGATTTGTGATGGACAGTATCCAGACTGTACTGTCTTAATCAGTATGGATCCATCCATTTGGTGTCCCCTTAAGGATTATGACGTAAGTTTGATTCAAATTTAAAATAACACTACTTGGATGATAGGAGGAGTTTTACAATAATCCTTGAAACTAAATGTAAATAGTTTGTGGGTTGTCCTCTCTTTGGATTACTTTTGGTATCACTCTAGCCAGTTAGCTTGGATAAGTGGAAATCAGAGTGTTCCAGGTATGTCCCCTCTCCTGGCTCTAGAAGGGAGAACCAGTCCTACAGTTAGGAGTATGCAGGATGAAATGAAATCTTAAATCTTTCTGGTGGAGAGTTTGCCAGGTATGAAATGAGGAGAAGGTGGTGGAGCGCAGTGAGTTTACATTATGATATATTGCTGGGTCTTCCCCACAGAGCAGTGTTGACTGCAGGGTAACCAGGCTATGTGTCAAGCATAGTACGAATGTGAACATTAGAAGCCAGAATGAGGGGTGTTGCAGATAAAGGTAAAGGAAACAAAGTTAGTGAGAAAAGGCAACTATAAGATTGGAAAAGAGAGGAGAAAGGAGATACATGCTGTGTGTATGACTGTCAGAACAATTCAGTAATGTCTGAGGAGGACTTGGATTTATTGGCAATGAAGCAGGCAAGCTTGGGGCCATTTGTTCGGGCTCAGCCCTTATAAATGATTTGGAGGACTTTGTAGCGTGGTAAGTAAGCATAATGGTTTTTGTATTGAACTGTGGGACCCTCAGCCAACTTGAAAGAACCAAGATTCTCTAGAATTCAATTTACTTTGCATTAACGGGAGATCTGTTCCTCATCTGCTCTAACTGCTTCTTTTATCTAAGCTGCTAAAGAGTCACATGGTTTAGGAAGAAAATTAAGAGATTTCACATTTGTTGCTCTAAGCAAAATCATTTTGTTATCTACTTTAATGAGCGTGTGGATGAGTTTTCCTGTTTTAATAATCACTGTGTCTTAAACTTCTCTTCCATGAAGGCAATATCAACAAAAACTCTCTAGAGGCTTTATCTTTATACAATTAGTTTTTCTCTCTCTACCGTCTGAAGTCCTTAAAATTATTTTTAAAATAGTAGGAGGCATGTCCTTTCTCTGAGCCCTCTGGGTACATATAAGGAAAATGGACGTTACGAGAAATAATTGGCATAATGTAAGGTCTCTATCTATATCCCAATTCACATTTGAGTGTACTCCGATTTTATTTTATTTTATTTTATTTTATTTTATTTTATTTTATTATTTTATTTTATTTTATTTTATTTTATTTTATTTTATTTTGTCTTCTTTAATCTTCCATTTTTCTTTCTGTACATAAAAGACTTATATGGATTTCTGTGGGTCCCGAAGTCACTGGGGAGTGAATCCATTGCATTCAAATCTGTTGGTAATTCCTAAGAACCAGGAAAATTCATTCTAAAGTATTATGAATCTCACCTTTTTGGTGAATCTGTCTTGCACTGTTGAAGAAAGACTGGTCATAATTTTTGTAGTTCCACATTTTGCACCCAAAGAACCTAACAATCCCCATCAAATGGTACTTTATCAAAGTCTGCCAGACTGGAAATAGGCAACTTTGTCTCAGACTTAAGTTTAACGCTACATCTATCCTTAGTGCATTTATGTATGTATTATTTATATTTGCTCTACTTTTAAAGTATTTGAAAGAACTCACAATGAATGAAAGGTTTAAAGTAACAGTGTTGAAATAGGAAAAAGAATGAGGAGAAATGACATGTCAAGCACATATTAACAGTGAACTATTTGACACTGTAACAGAAAGAACTGGAAGATTTTTTTATTTTATTTTATTTATTTTTATTTTTTTATTTTAATTGATTACAAGAGATACAATGTCTTTAGAGCAGAGAAACACTTCTCCTAGAAATAAATATTAGAAGGTAACGTTTGTGTCCTCACATCAGGGTAAAAATACGCACTGTCTTCAATGATGATTTTGCAAATTGTGCTGACATGTGTTTATGTGGGAAATTTTTATTGACCCTTGACAAAAAGACAAGGATATGGTATTTAACGATGTGTAGTAAAGAAGTTTTTATAGGAGGTTAGTCTAATAGGATCCAGGTAAGTTGCTCTCAAGTCATATACTGATAAAAGGACCAAATCAAGAGTGCCAGGAAGGAGATCTCATAGGCCACAGACATATAACCACTGGCATTTAGGCCACTACAATTCCTTGAAAATTCAATATAGCTTTGTATTTGGCATTTTTAAAAGGAAATCATCACTAGTGTTTTGTAATAAGTTGACATTTTCTTATATAATATTAATCATTAAGATTTTTTACAGCCTTTAAAAAGTATTACTCATTTTTATACTGCAAATTACGGGGGAATTCTTTGAGATTGTGTATTGCTCAGTACTTGGAACTGCTTCTAATCCTCCTTTTCTTTTCTCTGTAAACTCTAAGGAGTCAGCCTGTTGTCTTCAACTCTCGCCATGTAGTCCATCCATTGGGATTCTTTTCCTTTTACATCTGACTTCAGTATAAAAGATACTTTCCAAATATTCTAATTTCCCTGTAGCTTCCTTAGCAGCCAAACATCTCTAAAAACAAAAGAAAACAAGGACAGTGTACAACATCTTGCATTGCCCCACCTACCCCCTGGGGTCAGGCTTCAATACCCCTCTTCCCCAAACACTGAACTTTATGAAACTGTATTGGTAAATTTAATCCTAGTGTCATAATTTCTTCCACTGGCAGTGACTTTTTAGAGTGCATATATTCCTTAACTATTCTTCAGCTTTTAACATTGTAGGCTAGTTCCTTTTCTATAGATTGCTAGCTATCAAAGTTTTCACTCTGATTAAACTACAAGACCCCCTCTTTGTGTAAATATCCATCTTCATTTTCGGTATTTCCCCCAGTGTTCCATCCCTATCCTTTATCCTACCTCCTCTCTATATCCATAGTCTCTCTGGGTGATGTCATTCACTCCTATGACTAACGTGTTGAACCCATTTATTCCAACTCCTTACCCTCTATCTCCTGGACATATTTCTTGCTTAGCTCAAGCCTCCTATATCCTTCTACTTACTGCACATCTTTAAGTTGATACCCCTCAGGTATAAACCTGAACCTGCCATATCCCCCCCCCCCCACTTTTCGCCATTGCCTTTCTTTCTCTTAGGAATAGTACCACTTTCCATTCAGACACCCAAGATAGAAAATTCAAAGTCATGATATACTTGTTTCTTCCCTTTATTCTGATATTTAGTGGCTTGGTAATACTGAAACTCCAGATCTCCCTGAACCTTATGGCACATATTAGCAGAACCTGGGAATGGATGTTATGAGTGCTAGCTGAGGTAGTGGACAATAGGAGGGTGGAAAAGGAGAAGTTTGTTGATTTGATGTACTTTATACCTTAGTTCTCAAGATTGGTCCTCATTATAGCAGAATCAGCCTCATCTGGGAAGTTGTTAGAAATGCACATTCTGGGGCGCCTGGGTGGCACAGCGGTTAAGCGTCTGCCTTCGGCTCAGGGTGTGATCCCGGCGTTATGGGATCAAGCCCCACATCAGGCTCCTCCGCTATGAGCCTGCTTCTTCCTCTCCCACTCCCCCTGCTTGTGTTCCCTCTCTCACTGGCTGTCTCTATCTCTGTCAAATAAATAAAATCTTAAAAAAAAAAAAAGAAATGCACATTCTTAGGTCCTGCACAGACCTGCATCAGAAACTGTGGGGATGATCCCCAGAAATTTACAATTTAACAAACTCTCCAGGTGACTCTAATGGACACTAAAGCTTGAGAACCACTGTTCCACTGTGATTCAGAATTGAACACTCTGGCAGAGACACTTGTAGCTGTCCTATTAACTGGTGAAAACAGACAAAGAATGATGGCCCTCATTAAATTAAGTGAGATGCAAAAACTGTGTAGGCAGATATTAAGGAAGGGGTCAAAATACTAGAAGAAGTGAATATGCTAAAAGGGATTTATTATATAAGACTCAGGAACACACTAGATGGCTACATTCCTAAGTGAGACCAGAGGATATTACCTTCACTAAGGCAATAAGAGACGCACTGGTGAGAGGAGACCAGCAACTCCAATAGGTTTAGTACTGTTTTCTGTAGCCTAGTCTGACTCTGAGATCCTTGAAGTCAATAAAGATTATAGAATTTTAAATATATAGAGGCCAGTGCCAGTGGTAGCATTTAGCCATCAGAGGCAATGTAGAATAAAATCCTATGATGAACATCAAGGGTAGAATTGCAACCAGAAGTCCTGGCCTGCAAGGATCTATGGCCATAACAAATAAATAGCCCATATGATTCTTGGAGGCAAGATAAGACGATGGTCAGTCAACCAACAAAAAACAATATGTGCGTGTGTGCGTATGTATGTATGTGTGAATGGATGAGCAGAAAGCTGATGTCAGTTGCTCTGATGATAAGTCATGATTCCTTAAATAGTTTTTATATCTCACTTAGCTCTGAGAATCAAGGTTCATTGATTAAGGGAAAGGTCGGATCTTTCTGAGGAAGGATGCTGCAATGACACAGCAAGTGTATATAATAGTTATTTTTTCAGTTCTTTCCCAAAGTGACACAACTATGTACATGCTTAGCTGTGTACATGCTTGTACACTGGAGAGAGAATCCCCAAATTTTTGGTCTATTGGATCAGGCCTGAGCTGACAACCCAAGAGGTCCACATAACAGTGACCACCCTTCTGTTAGAATACAGACTTAAGGAAACCAGGTGATAAAGGAGTTCTGGCCTAGGTGTGTCTCACAGTGGGTCCAGTGAGTCCACAGATCTACCCAATGGATATTTTTGTTAGAAACTGGCAGAAGTGTCACCAGAGTTCCTTGACTTTCAGAATAAGAGAAATTATTGTAGGAAAGGTCAAGTTAAAGACTAAAACTATCTCCTCTGTCTAATTTATTAGCCCCTACTCCAGCCAAGATAGTAAAGTGTAAGCAATACCATATCCCAAATAGAATGGAAGAGATTAGTGCCATTCTCAAAGACTGAAAAGATGCAGGGTGTTGGCCCACCTGATATCTGCATTTAACCAGGAATTAAAACCACTCCTATGCTACACTTCTCTCTCTACTGGGCAAAATTGGAGTTGTTGTTGCTGGACCAATATTGCTGCTAAGAATGAAAGCTCACTATTTCTCTTCCTTTGGCCACCTGTTCAAGATTCATAGTCCCTGGTATTTCTAATTAGTTCAGCCACACCCATATTCTCCTGCTCTGGTTGCTCGGGGTCAGGGTAGTGAGGGGTTCAGGGGAAAAGGAGGGAGGAGAAGAAAATTAGCTACCACAGTCATGGTGGATAAAACTCACAAAATAAAGGGGTGAACAATTTGGGATGGAAATGAGTGAGCAGACAGGGACCTGGTAATGTAGGATTTTAAGCTCTGGTTAGGATGTTAACTCTATTGTAAGGGCTATTGCAAAACTATTGAAAGATATTAAAAGGGGGTATGACATAGCAAATTCTGCCTTTTACAAAGATTGCTTGAGATGCTTTGTGTAGAATGGATCAGAGTGTCATGAACAGATGTGGAGAGATTCCCACATAGAGAGTTTTTGCATGAGTCTTAGCAGGATATGATAGTGGCTCAGGGTAGAAAAGAAATGGAGACACTTCGTAGTTTTGTAATATACTTAAACTATTATATTTAGTTGTCTTTAGGATCCATTTAGATATCAGCCTTAGGGATAAGAGATGTTAAAGATCCAGTGGTGTACCAAGGGTGGGGCTATGGGAACCATCTACCCTGGGTCTAGGTAATGAGGAATATTGTCTGTAGAGCATTTCAAATGTAAATGCAACCCACTGAAAGTGATCTCTTTTTCATTATCATTATGCTCCAGAAAGTTTTCAATGAAAAACAGTTTAGGTAATTATTTATACATAAAATTCACTCATTTTAAGTGTTCAATAAGTTTTGATAAATGCATTACCTTGTGTAATGACCTCTACAATATATATAATATGTAATTTATAATACATATGTTAAATTATTTAGCATATGTATTATATATATGTAAGTATGTCATAGGGTTTTATATCTGTTTCATTTGGGATACAGTTCTATGAATTGTTAGACTCATACCAAGTCAGGAAACATCACTGTAATCAGGATACAAATAATTCCTTCAACCCAGAAATCAATGTTAATGATAAAACACTTTTTCCAGAAAAATCTTTTGTTGGTCTAAGTTCTAGCAATTCCTGTAGTTACCGTTGAGTTAATAATAATGTATTATGTAACTTTAAATTAGCACATGTTTATACTTTGTCCTTTAACGTCTGTCTATGGGGAGGTTAACTTGGAATTCTCCCAGTTACAACTCTGGCTCCTGCACCTCACATGTGTAAACACAATTATATGAGTTCATCTGGCAGTATGTTCCTAAAGGTTCAGGATCCTTTTTGTTCAATTTGGGCTCATTTTGTTTTTCCAATCCCAACCATACTACATATGCCTGCCTTTAAACAATAGTTGTGAAATAAAGAATGACAGCACAGTGATTGTAAAGATGAAGAAGAAACAACTTGAATTATTTCAATTCTGTCATTCTAAGTGACCACTTGGGGTTTTCACTTGTGTTTAAAATTTTTTGACTGTGGGTCAATTGAAATCCACTACTATAGATTCTGAAGAAACAGTGATACAGGCAGGACTGCACTTTCTGTGTGTGTGTGAAATGTGAATTTCTTTGTGAATCTCCACCAAATCTACCCTTCAAGACTTCCCTCAACTTACTTGTGTACCTGTTGTTTCATGTCAAAGAAAAGTTTGAAAATCAAAATTAATAAAAAGGTTCCTTAACTCTGAGTGAAGAAAGATTGACAAATCTGCTGTACTGTCTATTAAGCATGAATACATGAAGATCAATTTTGACTTTGACAAATTTGCAGAATTTAAGGCTCAGCCACACAGTCTACATTATTATTCATTACTGCAACAACCAATATGTAGGTGCAGTTTTCCCCGTTTTTATAAAAAGTAAATTAAGGTACTTTAAATGTATGAAGCAATTTTTTTTCCTTTTTTTTACTATAAATGTAATTTAATTTTAATCATATACATTATTTAATTTCTAGCATGACTGTGTATATGCAAGGTTCAACAAAAACAGTTTTCACTGTCTGAGTTTCTGATGTAATCTTGATTATTATTTATTCCATTTCATGATTATTACTGAAAATAATTTTGTTGTGTTGAGAAAGGTGGTGTTATTCCAGGTGTCAAATATCCTGGATATGGTGCCGCAAGAGCTCATTTCTAGTATTATGGAGTGAGCACCTTGTTGGAGGACGATGCCATTTACTGAGGTGAGGAAACCAAGCTTGGGTGAGATGCCTATGTTGTTGGGACATATTGAGTTTGAGGTGTCATAGAAAGATCCATGAGAAGATATCAGGTGGGCAGATGGATATAAGACCCTGAAGCTTGGAAGAAAGGGTTGGGCCAGATGTATACACTTGTTAGTCATCCAGGCACAGAACGAAATGGAAACAATGGGCAAGGATAGGATTGACTAGAGAGAGTGAACTGCATGAGAATTTAAAATGGCCAAGGGCAGGTTCATGAGGAAAGTCAGCATGCAAAAGTAGATAAAGATGGGCCAGCAAAAGAAACTGGGGAGAAATGATCAGAAAGTAGGAGGAAAAAGAGGGAAAATGAGGTGTCACAGCAGCCAATGAGTGTGTCATGGGTTGCCCATATTCAGAGTTACTAAGGGTTGTGTAACATGAGAACAAAGAAAGTACACTCAGGACTAAAGGAAACGGCACTTTCTGTTGACCGCGCGAGAGAAGATTTAGGGAGTGCTGTGGAGGGACGTAACCTTGTAGAAAGGTGAGTGGAGAATAGAAATGAAGGAATTAGAGGAAATAAAGACTGCTCTGTCTTTGTCTGTGACTGGGAGAAGAGAGCTCTTCTAGAGATAGCTGGAGTTGCTGGTAGGAGGGCCCCAGGGAGAGGAAAGGCTGGAGGGAAGGCATATGGAGGAGGAAACAGTTCAACATTCCTTTGGTGAGAGGAACCCCAACAGAGCTAGCAGGTTGGTCACTCAAAGGATAGTAGGAGAAGGGAAGAAAAGATATGTGAATATGCAGATAATATCAGTTAAATGAATTACTTAAAATATACCTAACCATGAAATTTTTTATTTTGATTCAGTAAAATGTCACCACAATCTTACCAAAGTTTTCCATGTGGTCCTAAAACCAGAAATTTGAGTGCTTTGGAAAGCCAATGACATCATTAATTTTGTAGCTTTGATTAATCTCTGTAAGTTATATTAGCCAAAGGTGCTATATAGATCTATATAGCTGGGTCATATGACAAGCATCCAAGCCGATGTTTTCTGAAGTGATGCCAAAATACCTCATTTTTCCATTCTTTTCTATGCCTGCAGTGCAGAAAATTTCCATAGCTGGAATGAAGTAACTGATTTTATTTCAAGCTTTATTAAGCTATTACTGTTTACCTGTTATTGGTGTCGAAGAACATAATTTTATGGGTTATTCATACTAAGTGATACCCTATTTTTAAATGCCACAGTACTATATGTAACATCAAAGAACTAAACATCTGGGAAACAGACATGGATTTATTCATCTTCCGTTAAATCTTAGTAGGACTTACAGCGGTTCATTTGAACATATCATAGCACATTATGTCATTGTTTGATATAACATATCAAATATTAAATCACATTGCTTATGTATGATTTTGATCATGTGCTCTAAAGTTATAGTAGATTACAGGGTTTCTTTCTTCTTTTTTTGTTTTTTTCTTATACCAATGATTGCTCATTCTCTCTCTCTCTCTTTCTTTGTTTCTTTCAATTCCAGTATTGTTAACATACAGTGGTATATTAGTTTCAGGTGTACAATATAGTGATTGAACAATTCTACACGTTACTCAGTGATCATCACGGTAAGTGTCCTCTTAATCCCCACCACCTATTTCACTCATTCCTCCACCCACCTCCCCTCTGGTAGCCATCAGTTTGTTCTCTGTAGTTAAGAGTCTGTTTCTTTGTCTCTCTCTTCTTTTTTTTTTTT
>NC_048221.1:127105947-127116508 GCF_002007445.2 Ailuropoda melanoleuca
ATCTTCCGTTAAATCTTAGTAGGACTTACAGCGGTTCATTTGAACATATCATAGCACATTATGTCATTGTTTGATATAACATATCAAATATTAAATCACATTGCTTATGTATGATTTTGATCATGTGCTCTAAAGTTATAGTAGATTACAGGGTTTCTTTCTTCTTTTTTTGTTTTTTTCTTATACCAATGATTGCTCATTCTCTCTCTCTCTCTTTCTTTGTTTCTTTCAATTCCAGTATTGTTAACATACAGTGGTATATTAGTTTCAGGTGTACAATATAGTGATTGAACAATTCTACACGTTACTCAGTGATCATCACGGTAAGTGTCCTCTTAATCCCCACCACCTATTTCACTCATTCCTCCACCCACCTCCCCTCTGGTAGCCATCAGTTTGTTCTCTGTAGTTAAGAGTCTGTTTCTTTGTCTCTCTCTTCTTTTTTTTTTTTCTTTGCTCATTTGTTTTGTTTCTTAAATTATACATATTAGTGAAATGATATGGTATTTGTCTTTCTCTGACTTATTTGACTTAGCATTATAGCCTGTAGCTCCATCCATGTTGTTGCAAATCGCAAGATTTCATTCATGAACAATATTCCAGTGTGTGTGTGTGTGTGTGTGTGTATCTCCCACATCTTCTTTATCCATTCATCTATTGATGGACACTTAGGGCTGCTTTCATATTTGGCTATTGTAAATAATGCTGCTATAAACATAGGAGTGCAGGTATCCCCTTGAATTAGTGTTTTATGTTCTTTGGGTATATCTAGTGTGATTGCCGGATCATAGGGTAGCTCTATTTTTAACTTTTTGAGGAAACTCCTACTGTTTTTCCACAGTGGCTACACCAGTTTGCATTCCCACCAACAGTGCAAGAGGGTTCGTTTCTGTCCACATTCTCATCAACACTTGTTTCTTGTAAATTCGATTGTAGCCCTTCTGACAGGTGTGAGGTGATACCACATTGTAGTTTTGATTTGCATTTCCCTGATGATGAGTGATGTTGAACATCTTCATGTGTCTGTCGGTCATCTAGATGTCTCCTTTAGAGAGATATCTGTTCACAACTTCTCCCATTTATTAATTGGATTATCTGGTTTTTTGCATGTTGAGTTGTATATAGATCGCAGGCCTTCCTCTCAAATCTGTTGACTCTCTTCTTGGGCACATGGCCACGTGGCTGATAAATTTCCCAATATTCCTCTATTGGTTCCATCTTTCCTTTTTGCTGGATAGACATGGCAGCCACTGTACAAACCTTAGACATACCTGATGAGTTGGCAGAACTGTCCCAGTAATAGCTGGATCAGCTCGTAGAGCAGACTGCCTATCAATACTGATTATTTTATGAAAGTGAAATAAACATGTTTGAGCCACTTAGTTTTGATATAGAAGCTTAAACTTGACCCCAACTAAAATAAAAATTAGTACCTAATAATAGGGTTATGACATAACAAAAAGCTAAAACACATGTTATTGACCCAGAGACTAGGTATTGGTGGTGAATAAATAGATATTGCAGGATGGAAGTTGCTGATACTTATTATGCCATAGCAAACTTCTTGATAAAACTGTCATTTGTGCCAACTTAGAGAGCCAACTGTGTGCCTGTGGAGATGATAACCATATGGGAAGCAGTGGGTAGAGCTATTATGTTATGGTATATTGACTACTCCTTGCTGCCTGTAGTAAGGCATAACAAGAAAAAGAAGAATGCAAACAAAANTGTAAATTCGATTGTAGCCCTTCTGACAGGTGTGAGGTGATACCACATTGTAGTTTTGATTTGCATTTCCCTGATGATGAGTGATGTTGAACATCTTCATGTGTCTGTCGGTCATCTAGATGTCTCCTTTAGAGAGATATCTGTTCACAACTTCTCCCATTTATTAATTGGATTATCTGGTTTTTTGCATGTTGAGTTGTATATAGATCGCAGGCCTTCCTCTCAAATCTGTTGACTCTCTTCTTGGGCACATGGCCACGTGGCTGATAAATTTCCCAATATTCCTCTATTGGTTCCATCTTTCCTTTTTGCTGGATAGACATGGCAGCCACTGTACAAACCTTAGACATACCTGATGAGTTGGCAGAACTGTCCCAGTAATAGCTGGATCAGCTCGTAGAGCAGACTGCCTATCAATACTGATTATTTTATGAAAGTGAAATAAACATGTTTGAGCCACTTAGTTTTGATATAGAAGCTTAAACTTGACCCCAACTAAAATAAAAATTAGTACCTAATAATAGGGTTATGACATAACAAAAAGCTAAAACACATGTTATTGACCCAGAGACTAGGTATTGGTGGTGAATAAATAGATATTGCAGGATGGAAGTTGCTGATACTTATTATGCCATAGCAAACTTCTTGATAAAACTGTCATTTGTGCCAACTTAGAGAGCCAACTGTGTGCCTGTGGAGATGATAACCATATGGGAAGCAGTGGGTAGAGCTATTATGTTATGGTATATTGACTACTCCTTGCTGCCTGTAGTAAGGCATAACAAGAAAAAGAAGAATGCAAACAACAATGGGAAAGTTGTAAGCAGCGTTTGAAAATAGCAGTGCTTCCATATCACAAAGAACAAGAAGTAAGACTATTTATGTAAAGTCTTTCACAAAGCCCTGCTATTAAGACTTTCAGCCATATTAAAGGATATAACCTTGTGCCAGAAAGCTAGATTAATATTGGTATCACACTAAGACCTTGTGGTTCACATTTCTGTAAGGTATCGTCATTAAAACAAGGGAGAAAGAAATGGGCTCAACATTGATGCTGGCATCTAAGGGAGACTTTAGAAGATGTTCAGAAAATAACTTAGGTGAAGTTACTTGGACATGAAACAAACTGGTGTCAAATAGATCAGAAAGCTACTAATTTTTTTAGGGAGTTCTAGGCCACAGGACTGATCTACAAAAGCTTCCAGGCTTTCAAAACTGCATTAGTGGAAAGCTGGCTAAGAAAACTATGTAGTTCCCAAGGAGAGCATACCCACTAGCACCCATTTCAGATGTCGTGCAAGAACACAGACCAGGAAGAACTTCTCCGAGGGCATGGCTAAGAAGTATGGAGGACAGTGGACAAGGCAGTTCATCCCAGAACCAGAGACAATGTCTAACCTACTAATTTACTCTACCCTCCAGGACAGGGAGCCTCTCCAGGTCCTATCCAGCCATAATTTATTCATTTCCATCATCAGTGACTGCCTGTGTTTGCAATTGTTTCCTTTTCTGAATGGGAGTTTTTTTTTTTAATGATTTTTTATCATATTATGTTAGTCACCATACAGTACATCCCCAGCTTCCAATGCAAAGCTCGAATATTCATTAGTTGCGTATAACACCCAGTGCACCATGCAATATGTGCCCTCCTTACTCCCATCACCAGTCTATCCCATTCCCCCACCCCCCTCCCCTCTGAGGCCTCCAGTTTGTTTCTCATAGTCCATAGTCTCTCATGTTTCATTCCCTCTTCTGATTACTCCCCCTTTCTTTATCCTGTTCTTCCCCTACCGATCATCCTAGTTCTTATGTTCCATAGATGAGAGAAATCATATGATAATTGTCTTTCTCTGCTTGACTTATTTCACTTAGCATTATCTCCTCCAGTGCCGTCCATGTTGCAGCAAATGTTGAGAATTCGTTCTTTCTGATAGCTGAGTAATATTCCATTGTATATATGGACCACAGCTTCTTAATCCAGTCATCTGTTGAAGGGCATCTCGGCTCCTTCCATGATTTGGCTATTGTGGACAATGCAGCTATGAACATTGGGGTGCATATGGCCCTTCTCTTTACTACGTCTGTATCTTTGGGGTAAACACCCAGTAGTGCAATGGCTGGGTCATAGGGTAGTTCAATTTTTAACTTTTTAAGGGACCTCCACACTGTTTTCCAGAGTGGCTGTACCAACTTGCATTCCCACCAACAATGTAGGAGGGATCCCCTTTCTCCACATCCTCTCCAACAATTGTTGTTTCTTGCCTTGTCTATCTTTGCCATTCTAACTGGCGTAAGGTGGTATCTCAGTGTGGTTTTGATTTGAATTTCCCTGATGGCTAATGATTTTGAACATTTTTTCATGTGTCTGTTAGCCATTTGTATGTCTTCATTGGAAAAGTGTCTGTTCATATCTTCTGCCCATTTTATGATTTGTTTATTTGTTTCTCGTGTATTGAGTTTGAGAAGTTCTTTGTAGATCTTGGATACCAGTCCTTTATCTGTGGTGTCCTTTGCAAATATATTCTCCCATTCCGTGGGCTGTCTCTTAGTTTTTTTGACTGTTTCCTTGGCTGTGCAGAAGCTCTTTATCCTGATAAAGTCCCATAAGTTCATTTTATCTTTTATTTCTCTTGCCTTTGGAGATGTGTCGTGAAAAAGGTTGCTCTGGCCGATGTCATAGAAGTTGTTGCCTATGTTCTCCTCTAGAATTTTGATGGATTCCTGTCTCACATTGAGGTCTTTCATCCATTTGGAGTTTATTTTTGTGTATGGTGTGAGAGAGTGGTCAAGTTTCATTCTTTTGCATGTAGCTGTCCAATTTTCCCAGCACCATTTATTGAAGAGACTGTCTTTTTTCCACCGGATGTTTTTTCCTGCTTTATCAAAGATTAGTTGCCCAAAGAGCCGAGGGTCCATTTCTGGGTTCTCTATTCTGTTCCATTGGTCGATGTGTCTGTTTTTGTGCCAGTACCATGCTGTCTTTGTGATCACAGCTTTGTAGTACAGCTCGAAATCCGGCATTGTGATGCCCCCAGCTTTGTTTTTCCTTTTCAACAGTTCCTTGGAGATTCGGGGCCTTTTCTGGTTCCATACAAATTTAAGGACTATTTGTTCCAGTTCTAATGGGAGATTTTATTGGGGTTATTCTTTTGTTATTCCGTGGTTGCATATTGTGGAGGGAGAAGGGGCAAAGAATCTTTTAGATCACAGTGTTATAGCCAATAAAGGGTATCTCCAGACCTGAGGAAGAGGCCTAAACTGCCTGAATCCTAAAGGTCTAGGATTTTGAAATAGAGGCAATAACCAGAGGGGACCTTGTCTCCCTTGAGGCAACAAGTCTGTGTTTAGGGAGGAGAGTGCAGATGACTGCATGGCAGGCCAGAGTGACAGGCTGCAACAGATTGCGGGTTGAAGCCACTTACAGTCCTGTTCTCTAGTCTTTGTCCCATGGGCACCAGCAAGAAGTTACATTTTCCAGGTTTGGGGGCTAGGTCTGGCCATGTGACTAAGTTCTCACTAATGGGGTGTGAGGATAAATACTAAATGTAACATCTGGGTTACTTTCGTAAAGGCCATTGTCCTGGATTTTCCACCACCTTTCCTTCCTTTTAACTGGAAATGAGATGACCAGAACAAACATGGAAACCCATATTTGTATAGTAGAGCTGTCTCACGAGTCTGGGTGCCTGCATGACGTAATGAGCAGACACAACCTACCTGCTCTAGATAGTTACTTGAGAGACAGACAGAGAGAGCATGGTGGGGGAGGGGAGAGACACTGCCTCATCTAAGCCAATAATTTTGATATCTCTTTATATAAAATTTAAAAAGTAAAAGCAGCTTAGCTTTTATTGTAATTCAAATGAACATTTCACAAGTCTCCATAATCAATGTCATATCATTTTAAAGAAGTGAATCTGCCAAAGACTATATCCAAAGAGGCGAGGGGCAAAGGGAGTTTGCCTAAGTGTATATCCAAAGAGGAAAGATAAAAATTAGGCACACATATAACAGGTTTTATAAAGAGATAATGCATAATTATGTAGCCATATATATATAGCTGCATAATTGTGACATTGTTTAGTTATTCATGAATAGAATCCGAGATACATATAATTAGTGAGTAACTTAGTGAGAAAGAAGTAGTTTTTTACTTTCATATTTTAATATGACTGTCTGATATCTGGGCACTGAGAGCTATTGGGATTTCCAAAATACTTCCCTTGGGAATGCTAAAAAAATGTGGACTAGAAAGATAAATTCCTAGATCAAATAAGTTTGGGGAATACTACATAACCCGAGCTAAATAGACTACTTTAAGGGAGGGTTTTTATGGTTTTGTATATGCTAATCAACATTGTGTGTCTCTAAGAGACAACTCCTTTCCCACAGAATAGGTAATGGGATCGATATTCCGCATATTATAGGCTGTGCGATGCTGCTTTGAGCCAAATAATGAAGCTATGCTGCTTTACTGGGTGAAGCAGACCCGGGCTTGCCGTGAGCTAAAAGTACCCGTCATGCTAATCCTGCCCTCTTCTCAGGACCGTGCTCACCCCCGACCTGGAAGACAGCCAAGTGCTCTCAGACTGCCGGCCCTGGCGGAAGCTGAGATACCTTCTCTGAGCCATCTGTGATCATGGACCACACCGTCCTGGTAAAAGGAAAAGTGTCACCAGTTTGGTTTAGAAGCTCCTCCCCACACACACCCCCTGTGGGAGTTCAGCTGGCATGGGACACTTCAAGTAAAAATTACAAGTTTACTGAAATCAAGGGACTCTGTTGTTTACATTAGTACAGACTTTACAAGCATGTTTTTCCACATGTGGACGGTGCTGGCTTGGTTTAAGAGGAATCATGAGTTCTGGTGCTGGTGTTCGTTTTCATCTCAGGTCCCTGTGCCAAAACTGTAGCCGAACTTGAAAACGAAGTGACCTGCAGAAACCTGTCCCTGAAGAACAAGAGTGTGCAAGGGGTGGGTACTCAGAGCATTATCTTTCTGGGGGTACTGCGGGAAAGTTGGCTTCTCTTTAGAAATTTCAGAGTTTCTTTAAGGAAAACATATCTTCTTAAACATGAATGAAATTAGAAGACAAAATCCCCTGAGGGAAAGGAGGAAAGTAAAGTGCCCACAGTCTTCAGTACCAAAGGAAAAGGAAAGAGAAGAGATGCAGGAAGAGGCCGCACAAGAAGACTGATGATGAGAAACCCAGAAATGAACAATGGAGCTCAGACTCTTCTCCTGGCTTCTTATGGCTCAGAACCTCTGCAGGAAATGCACTAGAAGCAAGATGAAATAGGAAAGAGAGCAAGGGCCAGAGGACTTCCACTGGAACTTCCAACAGAAACTCTCAAAGGAAACTAAGGCTTGCATCGCACCCCCTGATATGTTTACAGTGCCCTACACTGTGCAAATATACAACCTGTTGTTTAGCTCTTGTGCCTGGATCACACTTAATGTGCATCCTCATTTGCCAGCTAATTATGGGAATGCGGGCAAGGGACTTAACTTCTCAGATACCTCATCTGTGAAATAGGGTATTGTTTGTATCACCGACGTTTTCATAAAGATAGCCTGAGGGTAAAATTAAGAAATGCACGTGAAACACTTAGCACATCATGATCAATCGGTGAGTGTTAGCTGTTTTTGTAGTATTTACAAATATTTACATCCTTATCACACAGTTTTCTTCAGAGTAACCCTGTGGTACCATTACCTCCTCAATTTAGATAACTACATGGATGATTAAAAAGGTTACTCTGATCAAAGTTACACAACCTCCAAAGAGAACTCAAATGTGGACTTCCTAATTGTGAGTTCATTGTTTGTCTAGATACTGCCAAAACAAGGCTGTGACTGAATTCGCAGGTATAGGGAAGTGCAGTCCTACCACATGCCTAGAAGGAGAAGGATCTTATTGGGGAACAGCTTGCATAATGCCTGCGGTAAGCAGCAGCCTTATTTTACCTTGAGAAATCAAGATTGCTCAACCCAGTCAGTGCTTCCTTTTTTAATTTTTCTTTCTTATTCATCCAATGATATAAGAAACTAAATAAGTAAGAGGATATGCCCAACTTCTATGCCCTAGAAAAATCATTGTGCCCCTTTGCAAAAGCATTTCTCTCTTAGGCACTAAGTTCTCTAAACCTGAAGCACCTAGAATCATTAAATGAAAAGTAATAATATTGTGCCTGATCAGTAGGTACAGTAATGACAGGTGTCACTCACATTCCTATCCCTGGTTTTCAGACTCCTGTGTTCATCCCCTGGGAGAAGCAGCATCATAAAAAAAATCCCGTAGGAGAAAGAGACTCTTTTCCAAGGTGATGGCCTTCAGCTGATAATGCAACTGAGTGTTCAGTTGGCCAGCCCACTGTTTTTTAAGTCCAATTTCTGGTGCACAATGGGACACAGAGCAGACCCAGTGAACGCCATGAGCTCTAGCCTGTCACCTTACTTTGCCTTCCATAAAATAGAATCCTTTGTCAGAGACACTATAATATGAAATAGTGGAAGAGGATATTTCTATTTGGTCAAGTCTCCTGGGAGGCAGATATTGAGACAGCAGATTTTGTGCAGAAGTTTTCTTGGAGCATGTTTTCCAGAACACACGTAAGGAGTGAGGGAGGAGGATTGCAGACAGGGAGAAAGTCAACTAAAATGCAATTGGAATAGAGGCTTCAGTCTGTTCTCCAGAGCTAGGGTGGCCTTTCCCAGAGACAAGAGAGCAGCTGGGACTTTGTACCCCTGCCTCAACTTGTCATTGAGGTGTCACTGGGTAAGAGGTATAAGCTTGGGCAAGGCAGATCTTTTGGCTGGGAGTAATTTCTAGAAAGATTGTTAGTGGTGAGCCGACCGTCTCTGCAGCTGAGAAAGGAGGCCTCAGTCAGCTCACCCCAGCATTCACTGCAAGCATTCAGTAAGATCTCACATGATATGTGGGGGAGGAACAGAACAGGCAGAGAAAGCAAATGCAATCCAGAATAAATAAACCCTATTCGAGTGAAGACAAATTGTATATAAGTAAACCCTATTAAATAGTAAATAAGTAATAGTAAATAAGTAAACGCTATTTGAGGGAAGACAAATCCCACTTCCGTGATAGGAGGGTGTCGTATGATCAGCCTGCCCTTTGATGGTTGGTAATTTCTGCAGGTATGTTTATCGCTGCTGTTTAAAAACGTGGGCATTCCGTTGTACAGGAACAATTCTAGCCAAGATGCAGGCAAATCCACATTGTTTAGTGCGTGTATGACAGTATCCTGGCCACTATGGATCGTCAGTTAAGATGGTTCTATTTTTTATTCCTTAACTTATTAATATATTATGCACTGATATGCATACATGCATTGATAAATTTTTCTGGTACTGTACCAGCCTTACATTCTTAAGAAAATCTTTCCTTGGGCAAGATTAAATCTAGACACGTTACTAGATTTGATTTGCCAATATTGTATTAGGATTTTTCCATCTATGTTCATAAGTATGATAGGTCTATAATTATCTAGTTCTCTACTTATCTAATTTTGGTGTCAAGATTAAATCAGTCTCATAAAAGAAGTTGGATATTTTTTTAAACCTTTTTCTGTTCTTTGAAACTGGTTTGAGGATTATCTCTTCATTGAGGTTTAGAGAAAATTTACCAGTAAAATTCTTTTAACAATTTGACCACTTCTACTCTCTCCTCCCCTTCGATTCTTTCTGATGCAGTGTCACTGTACCTGGAATATTCCAGGTAACTGTTGGCATCGACATTCTGCTCTCTTTCCTCTGCTTGGAATGTTCTCCTCCCAAATACCGACATGGCTGACTTCCTACCTCCTGAACCTGCCTTCTCAGGGATGTATACCTTGACCTTCAACTTAAACAATCAGGCAAAATAATGTCTGTCTCAAATGACCAGCAACCTACAAAGAGTCATTGCAAGTGTGATCTGGTGCTTTCTCCACAAAGCTGATTTACCTTTTGGGGCAGTAATGGATGGGGAGGCAAAGGGAGACCAGAGCTTTGTTTCCAGACTGCTGGGACTCAGTTACTTTCTTTAGCACTTTTTATGTCTTGTTTCCTCAGAGAGGGTTTCTTTCACTATTGGGTAATTATTGAACTGGGTTAAAGAGTCATTCCNACGTTTTCATAAAGATAGCCTGAGGGTAAAATTAAGAAATGCACGTGAAACACTTAGCACATCATGATCAATCGGTGAGTGTTAGCTGTTTTTGTAGTATTTACAAATATTTACATCCTTATCACACAGTTTTCTTCAGAGTAACCCTGTGGTACCATTACCTCCTCAATTTAGATAACTACATGGATGATTAAAAAGGTTACTCTGATCAAAGTTACACAACCTCCAAAGAGAACTCAAATGTGGACTTGCTAATTGTGAGTTCATTGTTTGTCTAGATACTGCCAAAACAAGGCTGTGACTGAATTCACAGGTATAGGGTAGTGCAGTCCTACCACATGCCTAGAAGGAGAAGGATCTTATTGGGGAACAGCTTGCATAATGCCTGCGGTAAGCAGCAGCCTTATTTTACCTTGAGAAATCAAGATTGCTCAACCCAGTCAGTGCTTCCTTTTTTAATTTTTCTTTCTTATTCATCCAATGATATAAGAAACTAAATAAGTAAGAGGATATGCCCAACTTCTATGCCCTAGAAAAATCATTGTGCCCCTTTGCAAAAGCATTTCTCTCTTAGGCACTAAGTTCTCTAAACCTGAAGCACCTAGAATCATTAAATGAAAAGTAATAATATTGTGCCTGATCAGTAGGTACAGTAATGACAGGTGTCACTCACATTCCTATCCCTGGTTTTCAGACTCCTGTGTTCA
>NC_048221.1:127116776-127118257 GCF_002007445.2 Ailuropoda melanoleuca
TATCTTCTTAAACATGAATGAAATTAGAAGACAAAATCCCCTGAGGGAAAGGAGGAAAGTAAAGTGCCCAGAGTCTTCAGTACCAAAGGAAAAGGAAAGAGAAGAGATGCAGGAAGAGGCCGCACAAGAAGACTGATGATGAGAAACCCAGAAATGAACAATGGAGCTCAGACTCTTCTCCTGGCTTCTTATGGCTCAGAACCTCTGCAGGAAATGCACTAGAAGCAAGATGAAATAGGAAAGAGAGCAAGGGCCAGAGGACTTCCACTGGAACTTCCAACAGAAACTCTCAAAGGAAACTAAGGCTTGCATCGCACCCCCTGATATGTTTACAGTGCCCTACACTGTGCAAATATACAACCTGTTGTTTAGCTCTTGTGCCTGGATCACACTTAATGTGCATCCTCATTTGCCAGCTAATTATGGGAATGCGGGCAAGGGACTTAACTTCTCAGATACCTCATCTGTGAAATAGGGTATTGTTTGTATCACCGACGTTTTCATAAAGATAGCCTGAGGGTAAAATTAAGAAATGCACGTGAAACACTTAGCACATCATGATCAATCGGTGAGTGTTAGCTGTTTTTGTAGTATTTACAAATATTTACATCCTTATCACACAGTTTTCTTCAGAGTAACCCTGTGGTACCATTACCTCCTCAATTTAGATAACTACATGGATGATTAAAAAGGTTACTCTGATCAAAGTTACACAACCTCCAAAGAGAACTCAAATGTGGACTTGCTAATTGTGAGTTCATTGTTTGTCTAGATACTGCCAAAACAAGGCTGTGACTGAATTCACAGGTATAGGGTAGTGCAGTCCTACCACATGCCTAGAAGGAGAAGGATCTTATTGGGGAACAGCTTGCATAATGCCTGCGGTAAGCAGCAGCCTTATTTTACCTTGAGAAATCAAGATTGCTCAACCCAGTCAGTGCTTCCTTTTTTAATTTTTCTTTCTNAGTTTTTGCTTTTTAACAGTTTAGATTTTATACAATGGGGAAAGGATTCTCTTCGATAAACGGTGTTGGGAAAATTGGTTATCCACATGCAAAAAATGAAATTGACCCTTGTCCTATAGCATACAAAAAAATTAACTCAAAATGGATTAAAGACGTAAATGTAAGACATGAAACCATAAAACTCTTAGAAAAAAAACCCATGGAAAAAGCCTGTTAACATTGGTCTTGACAATGGTTCTTTTGGATGTGATACCAAAATCACAGACAGCAAAGCAACAATAAATAATTGAGACTACATCAAACTAAAATCTTCTGTAGCAGAGGAAAAAAATCCACAAAATGAAAAGGTGATCTATGGAATGTGAGAAAATATTTGCAAGCCATAAATCTGATAAGGGATTAATGTCCATAGTATATAAGGGACTCCTAAAATTCAATAGCAATCAGTCAATCAAGCAATCAAATAAGATAACCCAATTCAAAACTGAACAGAGAATTTGAATAGCCTTCTTGCCA
>NC_048221.1:127120158-127143201 GCF_002007445.2 Ailuropoda melanoleuca
CCTGTTAACATTGGTCTTGACAATGGTTCTTTTGGATGTGATACCAAAATCACAGACAGCAAAGCAACAATAAATAATTGAGACTACATCAAACTAAAATCTTCTGTAGCAGAGGAAAAAAATCCACAAAATGAAAAGGTGATCTATGGAATGTGAGAAAATATTTGCAAGCCATAAATCTGATAAGGGATTAATGTCCATAGTATATAAGGGACTCCTAAAATTCAATAGCAATCAGTCAATCAAGCAATCAAATAAGATAACCCAATTCAAAACTGAACAGAGAATTTGAATAGCCTTCTTGCCAAAGAAGATATACAAATACCCAACGTGTGTATGAAAAAATGCTCAATATCACTGATCATCAGAGAAATGCAAACAGAACCACAATGGGCTATCACCTCACACTGGTTAGGATGGTTATTATCAAAGAGACAAGCAATAACAAGGGTTGGTAAGGGTTTGGAGAAAAGGGAACCCTTAAACACTGTTGGTGGGAATGTACTTTGGTATAACCATTATGAAAAACTGTGGAGTTTTCTCAAAATGACCTACCACATTATCTCAGAGATACCCTGCAGTCCCATATCCATTACAATATTATTCACAATAGCCAGGATATGGACACAACCTAAGTGTATGTGGACGGATGAATGGATAAAGAAAATGTGATATATATGTATATACCCACACACAATTGAATATTATCCAGTCATTTAAAAAAAAGGAAATCCTACCATTTGTGACAAAGATGAATCTGAAGGATATTATGCTAATTGAAATAAGCCAGTCACAGAGAGACAAACACTGTATAATCTCCTTTATATGTGGAAACTGAAAAAGTTGAACTCATGGAACCAGAGAGTACAAAGATATTGCCAGGGCCTGGGGAGTGAGGGAAATGGGAGATACTGGTCAAGCTCCCAGTTTTAAGATGAGTAACTTTTGGGGAGTCAACATACAGCATGGTGATTATAGTTAATAGTACTGTTTTGTATACTTGAAATTTGCTAAGATAGTAGCTCTTAAGTGTTCTTGCCACACACACACACACACATACACACACACAAACATGGTGAATATGCAGAGTGATGGATGTGTTAATTAACTTGCTGGTGGTAGTCATTTTACAATGTAAACTTCTATTAAATCACCAGGTTGTAGACCTTAAAAAAAATAATAAAGCTTATTAGCAACCTAGAAAAAGAAATTAGATTTTATTTACCTTCATAAGTCAATTCTGGTGATTTTTATTTTCCATGATATTGTCACTCTTCTAAGTTATGAAATTTATTGGCAATTGTTGTTCAAACTAATTTCATGAGACTTTAAAAAGATCTTATATATAGTCATATCCTGCTTTTATTCATTTCTGATTTGTCACGCCTACCCTTCTTTGATCACCTTTATTCAGGGTAGTCTGTCTTGTGACTATTTTCAAAAAAACAGCTTCAAATTTGCTGATTATCTCTAGTTTTCTCTATAGTTATTAACTCATACNTACTCATACTTTTATCTATATTATTTCCTTTCTTCTTCATTCTTTTGGTTACCATTTTTCTAGCTTCTTGAATTGAATACTTTACTCATTTATTTTTAATAGCCTTTTTTAAAAATGATTTTAATAGTATAATGGCTGGATCTCTAGTTCCACTNAACTCATACTTTTATCTGTATTATTTCCTTTCTTCTTCATTCTTTTGGTTACCATTTTTCTAGCTTCTTGAATTGAATACTCATTTATTTTTAATAGCCTTTTTTAAAAATGATTTTAATAGTATAATGGCTGGATCTCTAGTTCCACTTATGCTACATCCCACAAGTGTCAGTATGTAGTTCATTTATTGTCATTGCATTCTATAAATATTTTATGATTCCCATTGTGTTTTCCTCTTAAGTCCATTAGTTATTCAGGAGCATATAAGGTTTGGGAGGCACTATCACTTACTACCAAGTCCTCATTTTTTGTATCATGGACAGAGATCATATACTGTGTGTTATCAATTATTTAAAATGTTTCATGAATTATTTTGTGGTCTAGTACTTATTCAAATTTTGAATATCAAATTTTGTGTATCTTTGTATATCAAGTTTCTTTTTAAATCAATATTACTAATTCTGTTGTTCTTTTCTTTATTTCTGGTCTTTCTGGTGAAAAATTTCTAGTAGAAATGTAGAAAATCTGCCACAATGTTTTTCGGTCAATTTCAGTTTTTTAATTCTGTTAGTTTTTGCCTAATAAATACTTAGGTGGTGCTGCAAAGTCATTTAAGTTCCTTATTGTTAAATAGTTTTGTGTCTTTCACTGATGAATTAGTGTTCTTCCTCGTTCCTAGTATTGTTTTCCTTAAATTCTCTTTGATATAAATGCTGCCATAGAAGTCTTATTTTGGTCAGCATTTTTCAGTATATTTATTTCCATCCATTTATTTTCAATCTTTCTGTGTCATTTTGTTTTACAAAAAGTTTGTGTGATCTATTGCCTTAAATAACCTAGCAACAGTTGTTTTATTTATTGCAATTAAATATATATTTCCATTTATTTCTATCATTCCTTTCACAATTTTTTCTCTTTTGTTAACCATACTTTTTACTTTATTTTTTTTCATTTTTTTCTTTCCCGATTTAAATGTTACTAAATTTTCCAAACTTCTCCTGTTACCTTTAAATGTCTAATGTACATTACTAAATCTTTTAAAAATGATGTCTAAGCGTATATCTCCATTCTCCTCCAAACAAGGCAAAAACTTAGTACATTTTACCTACTGAATAGCTCTCATCATTCTTATCATTTCAGTGCAGAATATTACAATATTCCATTTTTATCATAAAGTACAATTACATTTACTCTCAAATATTAATTAAGATTACTTATATATTTTACTGATTTCTGTGCTAGTCATTATTTCTTTCATCCTACTCCTGTGTTTGTTTTCCTCTTTACTAAAAAGCATCAGTGAATTGTAGTTTCTGTGAGACTCTGTGGTTGGAAAATTTCCTTATGCATTTGTATGCATCAGCAAGTTCTTATTTAATCTCAACTCTTACATAAAGGTTTGGCTAGACATGAAATTTTACATTGATTATTATTTTTCTTCAGGTTACTTCTTTCAGATGCCCTTGTGTGCTGTCAACTAGGATGGCTGAAGTCTACTCTTTCCATTGAGTTAAAAAGACTGTTCCCTCTGATACCTTTTAATGTTTTCTCTTTATCCTGGAGCTTCTGAAGTTTCACTAGGAAATCTTTGGGCATGTATTTATTTTTATTCATCCTTAGAGTTTCTATCTCTCTTATTACATTATCAATGTGATTTTGTATGTTTAATTTGCCATTAGAGCTCTTAACAATCACAGTTATTTGAGATTTCTTGTATGATAATTCCCAAACTGAACCTATTGAAATTGGAATTCTGAAGTTTATTTTAATCTTAGCTTTGCCTTTGGGATATTTTTGATGTAAATAAACATATACATAAATCACATTTAGCCCCTGTTATACTATAATTTTCCATGGTGGATAGAAGTATCTCTTTATATTATGGAAAATAATTTTTAAAAACTGTAACAATCTACTCAAAGGAACCTCCTCATTCAAGAGATATACCATGTTGCGTTGTAAACTATCTTCAAGTTACTATGTCACCAGAAAACCAACCTCTAAATATAGTATCTGGAAGTTTTCCCATGCCATTTGAAATCGATGGTGTAAAAAATATTCCCAGAATTAGCCATTAAGTTTTTTTAAATGCCTGATAAATGGAATTTATTGTGTGACAATCTCTGTTGAAAATGAGAGCAAAACAGTTATGTTTATGTATGTTCAAATGATAATTATAGGTCAGACACTAATATGAAAAACACAACCTATAGTATTTTTCAAATCTTTTGGATTTAGGACATATATATGACTAGGAAACACATAATAGTATTTGTTTCAGTGTAAANTATTCCCAGAATTAGCCATTAAGTTTTTTTAAATGCCTGATAAATGGAATTTATTGTGTGACAATCTCTGTTGAAAATGAGAGCAAAACAGTTATGTTTATGTATGTTCAAATGATAATTATAGGTCAGACACTAATATGAAAAACACAACCTATAGTATTTTTCAAATCTTTTGGATTTAGGACATATATATGACTAGGAAACACATAATAGTATTTGTTTCAGTGTAAAGTTAGTATAGAGTTATGAGTCTTTAAATATCTCATAGCAGTTTTAATTTCCTAGCTAGTACATGTATCTTCATTCCTGCATTCATAGATCAAAGGATGGGATGGGAGGATCCAAACTTGGAAGCTTTGAAAAATTTTTAAGAATAATTCTTCTGTAAGTACTTCTAGAAGGACATAAAGTATCTTAAAAATGTTCAAAATCATTAACCATCAGGGAAATTCAAATCAAAACCACATTGAGATACCACCTTATGCCAGTTAGAATGGCAAAAATTGACAAGGCAAGAAACAATAAATGTTGGAGAGGATGTGGAGAAAGGGGATCCCTCTTACACTGTTGGTGAGAATGCAAGTTGGTACAGCCACTTTGGAAAACAGCGTGGAGGTCCCTTAAAAAGTTAAAAATTGAGCTATCCTATGATCCAGACATTGCACTACTGGGTATTTACCCCAAAGATACAGACGTAGTGAAGAGAAGAGCCATATGCACCCCAATGTTCATAGCAGCATTGCCCACAATAACTAAATTGTGGAAGGAGCCGAGATGCCCTTCAACAGATGAATGGATGAAGAGGATGTGGTCCATATATACAATGGAATATTACTCAGCCATCAGAAAGAACAATTACCCAACATTTGCAGCAACATGGATGGGACTGGAGGAGATTATGCTAAGTGAAATAAGTCAAGCAGAGAAAGACAATTATATGGTTTCACTTATTTGTGGAACATAAGAAATAACAGGAAGATTGGTAGGAGAAGGAAGGGAAGAATGAAGGGGGGGAGTAAACAGAAGGGGGAATGAACCATGAGAGACTATGGACTCTGGGAAACAAACTGAGGGCTTCAGAGGGGAGGGGGGTGGGAGACTGGGCTAGCCCGGTGATGGGTATTAAGGAGGGTACATATTGCATTGTGCACTGGGTGTTGTACACAAATAATGAATCACGGAACATTACAGCAAAAACTAAGGATATATTGTATGGTGACTACCATAACATAATAAAAAATTATTATAATAAAAAAATGGTTAAAGTGATCACACACTTAAAATAATAGTTCGTACTTATAGAATGTCTTTTCTTTAAATGTGAATTATAACCAAGAGAAATGGTTGCTTTACATTACAGACAGNGGCATTGTGCACTGGGTGTTGTACACAAATAATGAATCACGGAACATTACAGCAAAAACTAAGGATATACTGTATGGTGACTACCATAACATAATTAAAAATTATTATAATAAAAAATGGTTAAAGTGATCACACACTTAAAATAATAGTTGGTACTTATAGAATGTCTTTTCTTTAAATGTGAATTATAACCAAGAGAAATGGTTGCTTTACATTACAGACAGAAAATCTTAGAAATAGAAATGTTTCATTTGGCTGCTTTGGTGACAGACCCAGAAATGAATGTTGAAGCTGGTATAAGAGCCTGGGATTTTGGCAAGAATCCTCTCCCTTCCCATTTTAGGTCAATCTCTGCCTCTAGAAACTGACTAAACCCTCCCCTGGTCCTCCTGGGATTACCAGCCTGTGACTTCCACCCCATATGTCGTCTTCCCTGAGCGGTGTTTTTACCAGAATCATGAAAAATTCACTAACAAAAGCAAAAATAAGGAAAGGCATATTTTATTTCAATCCCTTTGACCTTCTAAACTATTCAGTGGGTTTCTGCCCTGGATGCATAAGGGTCATCAGATAGCAATGCTCTTGCTAGACCATAAACTCCACGTGGGGACATATGGTCTCATACTTCCTTGCTGTCTTTCCTTGTTTGCTCCCAGAAGCTACCCCACAGTTAAGGTTGGCAGACTGGAATTCCACCCTAAGGCTTAGGAAGTCATCTTTGGGCAACTCTGCTGTCACATGGCTATTTCAGGGGAAGGAAAGGGACAAAGGAAAGTGCTCTTTTGCCAAGTTCATTGTTCCAGGGTGAGAAGGCTAGAGAAAGTGAAAAGGATGCTTTGCTCCTTAAGTGCCTGCCTTTCAGCACAAAGCAAACTGCTGCTATTTTCTTTATAAGTCACTTTAGTAAAGCTACATAATAGACATTATATATAATGCATGTAAAAACTCAGAAAACCGAAAAGTTCTCTGACAGTAACACCTTACAACTTGGTGCTAAAGAAAATATCCTTGTAAGAGGAACATGGTGCCTTTTGTAGAAATTGCTCCTTCGTTCCCAAAGTTGAACTGGCAGGCGTAGCATTTCATTCCGTCTCATATAGTGACTGATTGCTCGGGGCATCATAGTCCTTTAAAAGTCATGCCTTTACTGCTTTTCAGTAATTGCATTCTGTGTGTGCAATGATCTGAAAGCTATTTGAGGGAAAAGAGCATAATATTACATATGTGTTAGAGAAAGGTGCCAAACCGCTGCCTCGTTTCCTGATATTTGATGATTCCAATGGTGCTGATTCGGTAATAACAGAGCCACATTGCTAATTTGTAGGACTCTGGTTTGTAATGTATACGAACTTTTATTTAAAAAGAAAAATAAACCTATTTAAATCTTTCATTCATGGTTAATTAGGTGATTGAAAGGGTCAATCGATGATTTACCAAATAAATTTCTAAACCACTGCAGTGTTTCTTGCAAAACATCCAGCAGTCAATAAATGAATTAAAGGAGAAGACATTTAATGCTGAACAGAGCATGCATTAAAATATAATAATCCAGGAAAATGCTCCTTAGACATTAGGAGCAAACTGGCAGTTTATGAGAGCCAAGGTTAAAAGTCCATAGGAAGAGTAGCAGCAGAGGGACGTAGAGGCCATACCAATAGGAGTACAGTTCCAATTAATTTATTGACATAATTAGCACACAGTTATTAATAACATCGCAGAAGCAGTTGGTGAGTGTGTACAACTACACCATTTGAATGAATTCAAAAGAACCCTGTACTTATCATAATTAAATTATTAGTTGTGGGAAAGCAACGCAGATTATGGAGGCCATAGCAACAGGCCAAAAGTCATGTATCCAATTTACTTTGTCACTAAAATAAAATGTCTAGAATTTTTGTATCTTATCAAGCTGAATCTATAGAGCAGAAATTATTATGACTGTCAGGATTGAGTGGTCCACTTGTAACTTCACCATTTGTGAAACCGTGGACCAGATCCCGTCATGGTTTATAAAAGAGAAACAGGGAAACATAAAAATCAAATTTTGTAAAGGAAATCAGTCTCTTGGCCAAGCAAATTCTCCACTTTTACATCTTTGCTTCTGGATAAATGTAAAAATGGGAGCTAAAAGAATTGAGTTTTAGATTTTCTAATGACTACACAGAATTAAATGCAAAGTGCAGAGAATAATCCCAGCTATAGTTCAAATTATAGATTTTTTAAAACTTTCTCACCTCTTTCCTTTAATTATGTTTTTAATGCTATTCGCTTTAATCCTGCACTGCTTTTGTTCATCTGGAGAGAAGGCTGCAGACTTTAATCAGTGAGATGGATTTCATGCTACCATAGCTGTTGTATATTGGGTTTGCTAAAGTCAATGAAACTTGTAAGTAAACAAACCCAAAAATTAAGAAAGAAAGAATATTCTTTGGGGAAAAATTCAGACTCTGGCAATTTTAACAAGAACAACAAAAATGGAAAATGCATTAAAAGACAAATTTTTTAGCCTAGGCTTCCTGCAGAGGGAAGTGCATCATGGAACATTCTGGATGATACAGATCTGCATATAACTGGGTAACACTGTAAGTGGGGGTGAGTGTTGGGGTGGGAGTGTTTAGGTGTGGGTTCGAGTTTTCAAATCATGGCTGTGGTTGTCTGGAGATCAGACCCATGTATTTGGAATGCCAGCAGTCCTAGCAGAATATCTGTGGGATCAGGAAATTAAGAACTGATTTTCCTGGGTGGTTCCTCCTTGATTCTTAGTCTTTCTAGATCTCTGAGTATCTGATAAAATCTATGTTACTTGTAGCAGAATTGATACATTTGTGCACAAATGCACAATAAGAAGACAAGCTTTAATATTAATAATAGTCATGAGTATTTATTATGTGCTGACCATTGCCCAACCATTTTTCTGAGCACTCTACCCATTTAATCAATTTAATTCTCCCAACAGCACTATATATAAATATTTTCTCCATTTTTTATAGATGAGAAAACTGAAGGAGAGATTAAGTTAATTATCTAAGTTAAAACAGAAGGAAATGGTGAAGCTGAGACGTAAGCCTTCTGGCTTTTGTCTACACTCCTGGCTACTTAGCTACAATGCTTCTCCAATGATCTTGAAGATAAGATACCCCTTCTCAGTGTGGACATAGGAGTTGGCACTGCCCCTTCTCCTAACCAATGATTAAGTGCTATAAAGGGCCTAATGAGTGAGGCCACTGTAAGTACTGGTCAACTGTGGAGTGAAGGGGGACCCTTAGGACAATACAACTTCCACTATCATATACTGCCCCTTCCGATAACTTCACTGGCTCACCTGTTTGAATCTATGTCAACACAACCTCTCAACCTGAGGCCATCAGTGCATTCGTAATGGCCTCACTGATGTTTGCTTCTGTCCAACCCCATCCTAAAATTGTTTCTCCGCACTTCTTTAGACACGATGGCCACTGTGAGAAAGTGCAGGAAGCCATCTAGAATCTTGTATCTTCAGGAGATGAGTTCTATAGGCCACCTCCTCTCAAAGGTATTAAAGGGCTCATCTGATAATTATCTAATACTGGTAGTAGATACAGGGAAGGAGCACATGCCTTACTGGAGACACAGAGCCTTGGAATCACCACAGATCCTTGCTGTGTACCCTGATCAGCCAAGCTCTACATCAGTGCAAGCTGGATTTTGGGTCTTGGGAGCTGGCAAGGAGCAAGAAAGGCCCTCCTGTTTTCATTCAACCTGATTATACTTGGGCCAGAGCTGGTGGGAGACAGTGAAATAACCATACTGTTCTTTAACACATAGTCTAGGATTCTCTCTCTTCCTGACCTATAAGGTAATCTCTATTTTATTAAAATTTCTGTATGTATTTCTAGAATAGGGACTTAAAGTGGGATTTTCATTTATTGATTGATTTTTTATTGTTATATAATTTTTCTGCATTGAAAGCTGAAATTTTTCAGCCTTGACAAATGCATACACCTGTGTATCCATATCCCCTATTGAACATTTAGAGTCTGCTTCTCAAATAATCTTTAACTCCTCCCCACAGGACACAACCACTATTCTGATTTCTTTCACTTTAGGTTAGTTATGCCTGTTCTAGAACTTTATACAGATTAAATCACATGTGGCTTCTGTTGTTCATAATTTTTTTAGATTAATTCACATTGTTACAGGTTTGCCAGTTGTTTGTGCCATCTTACTGCTGAGTAGTATTTCATTGTATGAATATACCACAGTTTGTCGATGGACATATGGATTATTTCCAATTTTGGCTGTTATGAATCAAGTGACTATAAACATTCTTATACAGGAATTTGGGGTCATGTATATTCATTTCTATGAATGGGATTGATGAGCCATACAGTAGTTGTTTTTGAAAGGTAGGTAGAACTTATAAAGGTAGAAAGCTTAAGATATTCCAGCATAGGAGTAGGATTTGAGTAAATGTATACAGTGGCACTAAGTGTCATCATGACAGAAGCATGGCTGATAATGGAGGAGGAGGCACAACTGCCTGGGTGTGGCTAATTGTGCATGTGTATTTTCCTTAAGTAAGCTTTAATTCTTGCTAATTATTTTATTAATGACCCTAAATTCCACAGGTGTTCTGATTGCCCTGAAAAGACCACAGTGATTATGTTTATGATACAGTGCCACTGAAAGAAACATGCCCAGTATGGTGCCTGGTCTTGATGGGCTCCCACTGATATAATTCTGGCTCTGGGACTCACTCCAGAATAGGCTGGGTTGTCTCTTACTTCTAGTAGGCAAATGACTTGACTGCTCACACACAATCTGTAGAACTCCCCAGGGAAACAAGGTGTTAGTTACCATTATTTGATATTATGATGTGTCTTGATCTCTTTAAAGGGTATTAGGAGTCTCCTATAAGAAAGAGCACTTTCCTGTTGGTCGTGGGCCTGCGTGGGGTGGGAAAAAAGAAAATGCCAGCCCTCAGACTTTCTGGAGCACTAGGAGACCTGAACACACTGCAAAGGGTCTTGGCCATTGAATAGACCCATGAAATAAGAAAGGGGCTGCATTAGGCTGATGGGAAACGCATGCATGTTTTAAAGACTTTTTGTACACGTTATTAGGTTGTGTTCCAGAAAGCTAACCTAATTTATACTCCTGTGGGCAGCAAACAGGGGAACGTCTTTTCCTCCAGACCTTGTGAACACCGAGTAATATTTACTGTTCATCACGTTCAAAAATTACTCGAACTCTCACTTTGTGTTTTTCAACACACAAATTGGTTTTGTTCTGTTTTGCTTTATTTTTAGTGGGTAGTTGGATGAATTTTTTTCATTATTTTTCTTTCCCAGTGCTAGGGGATCATTACATTCCCTAGGATGTTAGGGTTGCTTTATGGATTTCAGATTCATCTCAAAAGAAGTCTTTTTATGCCATATCTTACTCCGTGGCCATTCGTGATTCTGCTCCGGCATTAGTATCTTACAGGAGCTCAGCCTTGGGAACGCTTTGTTGATGCTGGAGGTCCCAAACAGTCCCCAAAGTGCCCAAACCTCAGGATCTCAGTCAGAGAACAAGTTCTTAGTATTACTGTGTTGACTAACTCTCTGCTCTTTAGGAATTGATTCATGATGCCCCAGCAAAATCTAACAAAATTGAAGCTAGAAAGTAGCTTTCCTCCTCAAAACTAGCAAGAAGAGGATTGGATTCAGTGTTCAAAATCAAGATTTGAGGATGTACTACAAGACTTTTGGTCAGTAGTTAGAGCCTCTGTATTAGTTTCCTGGGACTGCCATAACCAAGCAGTGAAACTGAGTGACTCAGAAGAACATAAGTTTAATATGTCACGGTTCTGGAGCCTAGAAGTCTGAAATCAAAGTGTCCACAGGACCAAGCACCCTCTGAAACCTGTAGAGGGATCCTTTCTTTCTTCTTCCTAGTTTCCTTGGTGTGCCTTGGCTTGTAGCTGCATCATTCCAACCTCTGGCTCTCCATCCCATGGCTTTGTCCTGTGTTTCTGTCTTCACGTGGCCATTTTCTTATGATGGTACCAGTCGTAATGGATTAGGAGTCTTCCCTTGTTTCAGTACTACCTCATCTTCACTAAACATCTGCAATGACCTGTTTTTAAATGAAGTCACATTTTGAGGATCTAGGGTTTAGGACTTCAATGTATCTTTTTTTAGAGGCTACAAGTTAACCCATAGCATTGATACAATGAGTGTGTGGAATACAGCCATACGGAGGAAGGGCTGTTTCTCAGATAAGAATGCTGATATTGTCAGGGAGATCTCCTGGGAAGGAGAAGGGATTTTTTAGGCAGACAGTCTCTGTAGCTTTGGAGAAATAGCAGACCTGAAGTTAATTCCTGATTATCAGCCATGAATCTCTCATCATTTTTTTCACTCTAAACACTTGCTTCTAATTATGCCCCTTTGATGTTTGCACCTTTCAAATATCTTGAAACTAAGTTCATTTCCATTTCTCACCCTTTCAACATTGTTAACACAAGCTGAACAAAATTTCCTTCTTCTAGGCCTTTCTGGTTAGTCAGATCCTCCAGCACCCCAATAATTGTAAGCTGCTCTTTTCTCAGTTTTCTCCTCCTCTGGCAGTTTTCCTAGCACTAAAAATCTCACCATGTACATCACATAGTGGGAATGAAGATGTGACCACCTGTATTATCTGTGAAGGGACTTCTGACACAAAATTACTTTCATCTGGAAGCCCAGTGTTCACGTCAGCAGCCTGGTGTCCATCTGCTGCAGGAACCTGAGTGTTGTCTTCATGGCTCTTCCTTGCATTGAACACTTTGTCGTTCCATCTCTTTCACAAACATAACATGGAAAGAAGCCCATGGTGTTTGCACCTTTTTTTATAAGCTTTTTGGAGATTAAAACCCTAGGGTGCTGAGTTAGTGTAAATGTTAAAAATGTGTACCTAGAGTCCAGTAAGAGCTTTCTCTCTGTGTATTTTTTAAAAAGAGTTTCAGAGTTGTGAATAACGCTGGACTGAAAACTCTGGGAAGCCAAGGCCCTCTGATTATAGCTCCTACAGTGACATTATACATTTTTTTCAAACTTGGCTGCATTAATGCTTCCTCATCATTTCTAAGAAAGAGAAGAAAGCTTAGCTCTCTTACAGGCCTTGGGAATTCTAGAAATTTGCTGGACAATGACTATTAAAATATGGGGATATATTCAGCGTCTCTTTTATTCTGATGCTTTGACTTCTTGGAATCTTGCGGACACTAGAAGGAACAGACTTCCATTTCAAGTTTAGCTCCTCCTAGAGATAGCAATCAACTTGCCCTCAGGAAGTGAGCCTTTCATATGCAAACCAACCAATCTGGAGTTCCTACTTCCTTTATCAAGCTCTCACTCTGGGCGCTACCATCCCCTGCCCTAATCACCCCAGGACCAGGTATCAGATAACCAGAGGCTGCTCTACTGTGCTGGAGCCAGCTGAAATTACTCAAACTCGCCCATCCTAAGTCTGTGTAACCTGCTTACCCTGCCTAGCCCATTTCTGCCTATGAAAAGCCACCGTAAAGCCTCTCTCCTGTATTTTCCTGTTGCTACCTCTGCCTTATGACCAACCCTGGTGCCCTGCATGGCATGCTGTACCTCCTGTTTCTAGGATCTATGATGTAAAAACATATTCCTTCATGTGTCTGCATGTGTTACCATATCTGATTAAAATAAATCCCAAGTGCGTTTTAAATCAGAGTATGTAAAGATTCACTCAAAAGTAGCTCTGATCTAATCACTTTTGTGGTTCATTGATTATTGTAGTGAAGTCAAGGACTTGGTCAAGGGTGACTTTGACCAGGCTTAGTCAAAAGAAAGAGACCCAGTATGTATTCTGCAACAGGACATCATCGAGGCTTTTTGTGGTGTTATTGTTAAGGGGGCAATATGGCATGCAGAAAGGCCCTTCTGAGATGCATGGTCTGGGTCCATTTCTCCAGCTGCTATAGCTTCTTTTAACAGCATTTCCTTTTGTTTTGTTCTGCCTTGAAAATATTCACTCCAGGGCTGAGTGAGGCCAGCTAGGTACCCAGCGCACACGTTTAAAGAGGTGCCCACCGTCAGGATTGTTCAGGGCAGAGTGAGCGCTTCTCTAAACTTTGCACCCTGGCTACCTGGCTTGCATCCCACTCCTCTTCACCCGGATTCTTACAACCACAAGAGCCTAAGTCTCAAGAATCTGGGCTTTGATTTTGCTGTGTGCTTGTACGCTTAGATAAATCATCATGTCTAATGGTCATCAGAATTATTCAGGAATTAAATTGAAACTGGGCATGATTTTTACCCTCTAATACATCTTAGGCTAAAATTAATGACAAGTACTAGATACATTGTTCATTCAAATATAGTCAGCAGGGTTACTTCTCTCATATGAATTTTGTGATCATGGGAGCAAAAAGCTGGACAGGAGTTTCCTGGCATTAGTCTTAGTGGAAGGAATGTTTTGAGTAATAAAATCATACATGGTAAAGAGAGAGGTAGTCCCCCTTCCTTTGTGTTACTGCAGCATGCAGTTCATCCCTCTGTTATACGTGGCTTTATGCTTTATGTGGTACTTGAATTGTTGTGTCTTTTTTTTTTTTTAACTTGATGGACTGTTAAGGGCAGAAACCATTCTTAGTCTTCTCTGTTTCCACAGTATCTAGGACATACCAGACACTCAAAAAATACATTCAGGGAAAACTCTTTATTGAATAAAGCTATTTTTAAAGCATTTTAGAAGTATCTATTTGCCCTGTAAGTATATAACTCTGTGAAACTGGTGACTACACTTTCCCTCCATCAATACAGAGCTACTACTTACAGGTCCGTAGTGGAAGACTCACCTTTCCAAGGAAGCGATGAAGTCCTTGGAAACAAAAATACATATTTTCTGCTTGGCATATATTTCCCAAATCATCTAACAAAGGGGTGTGGATTTATTGATTTTTACTTCACCTGGGTGAGGGAAAAAAGAATAATCTATAAAACTTTCACTTTGTGAATATTTAATTCAAAATTATTATGTATTTCACATTTCATATGGTAGATATCAACTGAAAATATTGGATACCTCCCAATTTCCATTTTTAAACTAAATTGCAATCTTTGGGAGTCGTTGCTTTGCTATTATGCATATCTTTTGTGTTGTATTTTTAAATTGAGTAAAAAAATATATGGTAGGGTAAATGACATAGTCCTAGGATTTCAATGTGATACGTGAACAAAAGCTATGATATTCACAAGATGCAATGGAGCGTATGTCTACTTATCTGGCTGTGCAAACTTATGAACCCGATAACAATGGCAATGAAGCATTTTTTTTTGCATGAGTTACTCTTCAGGGGTTCTTCTAACAGCCATGGAAGGACACTTGCACTTGGAGACCACAGTTTTTGTGTTGAATAAAACTGCATACTGTTAGCTTCTCTACTGATCTAAATTCTGACCTGAATAAAGCCTTCTCCCCTTACCCAGATTGGGCTGGGCTCTGACTCTTGCTCTTTTCTTCATTATACCACCCACCCTTGCCTCACTCACCCGTGTGTACTCATCTGTATTGAATTTTAAATATAATCTGCAGTTGCATCCCCCATTCTCCTCCTTGCCTCGATGCTCTCGCCAGACAGAGCAGTTATTTCTGCACCTGCACCCAGCTACAGGCTTTTGCGCGCACCTTTGTTTGATCTCCTCGCTTTGCCAGAAATGGCCCTTGCCTAGTCACCTTCACCTGACAGGTCCTTTTAGATCCAGGGTAAATGCTCCTCCTCACTAATTCTACCTGACCCTCAAACTGGAGGGGTTGTCTAGACCCTCTGGATGTTGTGTGCTTTATCTAATACTGCTTCACAGTATACTGTATACAAAACACAGTATAATACTGCGTTTCTTCCCATGCTCTGAGATGCTGAGTGTCTCCTCTATTAAGGGCTGAGTCTTACATTTGTTTTTCCGGGAGTATGCAAGGAAGTGCTGAGACACATGGGTATGCATTGAATTGAAAAGTGTTGCTCTGTTTTAATTGTGTTGAGTTTACCCTGAGCCACGTAAAGTACTATGGTTCCAGTCACAGTATGTGGGCTTCAGCTAGCTAGTATTTTGTCCACCTCTTTGACATAAAGGGCAGTACAGTGTAGACCCTAAAGGATGGACTTTGGAATTGTCCTTCCTCCAGTGGATAGCCAGGCTCTGCCACTCCCTCGTTGAGTGCCTTTGGGCAAGTTACTTAATCTCTCTGAACTTCAGTTTCTTGACCCATAGAATCTGGAGAATAATAGTATTTATCCATTATTATTCTTTATGTTGCTTAGTCCCTTGGTATTTTAAGGTGAAAAAAATACTAATTATGGAAAATCATTACACTCAAACATATACTTTCTCCTTTGCATTTCAAACATAGATATCACTACTTCTCCATCTGGGGATTCATTCTCTGTTTTTCAGGATGTAAGTCAATTTATTTCTGGACTCACAGTGTCATGACTCCAATTTAAAAGAAAAAAATCCTCTACTTTCTTTATTGTTCAGACTTTCTAACTAGGATCCTCCCCTTTTCTTCCAGGTCTTTCTGCCTTCTCTGGTGCCCTGCCGACTCCTTTCAGAATCTCTCTTCCTTGAGGCCAGGTCCTTCTCTGAGTAAGGAGATCCTATTAGGATGGACTAACCTTATAATCCATGCTGGGGCCAACTAAAACATAAAAGAAAACACAGAGATGATGAGGCTTCACCTGGACAAGGAAGCAGTGGCAGAAAGAGTGGGGAGAATAAATTTTAAGGCTAGGGGGCAGTATCCCTCAAGACATTATCCATAGTTAAGTTTAACTTCTGTCTACTTTCATTTCCTTGTGTCAGCTTTTTGAGACTCTCACTTTGTTAACTTTCTCTATCTCTGATATATTTCTCATGCTTTTCAAAGGAGACAGACATGCCTCCTAACTGGGGAACGTCGTGTAGTACTTAAGACCATACACTTTGGAGCCAAATGCTAACTATCCCATTTCCTTGCAAGGTGATCTTAGATGAACTTATTTAACCACTTTGTATCACAATTTTCCAGTCTTTACAATGGCGAGGGAAATAATGGTACCTCCCTTACAGGATGTGAGAGTTAAAGTATGGAAAACATTTAAAACTACTGGGGAGGTAACAAGTGTCACTTTGCTATTATTACCACCTGAGTTCACATGTCTAGCAAGGCAAAGCACCAAGTGAGTGGGCAGATTTATTTTCTGCCCTTTAAATTTTAGCTTTAAGCCTGACTATCATTCCCTAGAATTAAGTCAGACCATCCCAGGCATCTGTCCTGAAGTCTGTCTTTCATTTAATTACATGTCTTGTTGATTTCCCTCAATTGATTTCTTGACTCCCATTCGTGTACCTCTTGCCCTTGGCTCACAGCATCTTCCATTCAAATACTTGCTAATTAATCTTGGATATTCCTTAGCTTCTCCTTACCTCTCAACCTAGATCATCCTGTGATGAGAAAGGAGGGTTTGATGCAAATTGCAACTGACAAGGTGTACCGAAGTGGACATTTATTGACTCTCACAAACCATGCACACTCATTCAAATAATTACCATTCATAGTCCACACACATGGGTGGCCAAATCTTATAGGTAAGGAGATGAGGGGAGGGCTTTAGTTTGGTGGCAAGCTTTTCCTCTGAAATATTCTACTGTTGCTGACCTTCCCTATTAGTAATCTTATTTCCATGATGACAGCTTACCATTTTTCCAAATATATAAAAAAAAAAAATGTTTGTGCAAAACACACCTTCAGACCTCTAATCTGGGTCAAGTCTAGTTGTCTCCACTGGCACAATGTTCAGTGTCAGCACCTATGCTCAGAAGGGCAGAGCCAGTGCTCTGTCTTTTGCAGGGATTCTGAGAGCACAGGCTGGATGCAGGAAAGGAATGGAGCTGCTTTGTAGGCCTGATGTATTGGTCCAAATGGATTCCATTAAGCAGGGTCCAGGAACGATGCCAGAGTAAAGAATTAGCTGGTGCAAAGTGACCAAGAAGAGTGAGAGAGATTGAGTGGGGCATACAAACTGGAGTAGGCAGATTCAGGAGGGCAGGTAGAAGAGCCAGCTGTAATTAACTTAGATTCTGGAACCTATAAAATGTTTTGGTGACCTAGCCTCAGGATGGAAAGAAAGTTGATAAGTACACTGAGCTACTTCTTTCTCTTCTCTTGGTCTTCCCACCGACTCTCTGTATAATACAAAGAACTTCACCATATACTCTTCTAGATTTTTTCAGCAAAATGAGTAAACATTTTTTTTCTAAAAGGATAATGTGTGTTGTTTTTTTTTTTAATAGATTTGAATCCTTGCCTTACCCACCTGACTATCTTCTATTCTCTCTTGCTCACAGAACACATACACACACACCCATGATAGAGGCATACTGGAGTCCAGTACTATGGTAGACTATGGCCAGGCCTCTTACAGGAATTACCCTATTATATCAGGGTTACTTAAAGCCCAGATGGCATCTTAATGCACATTAGAAAAAGGGAGGACACAGCCCTGCAGGGCAAGTGTGGCTTAGAGAGAAGAGTACAGATGGAATATTAGCCTATTGGGCCATCAGCTGCAGGGTCTAACCCACACAAGCATAGTGGAAGCCCTAACTATCCGGGACTCTGCCACCCGACGTCGCCCCTCCCCAACCAGATGGGAGAAGAGGCAGCCACACTGCTGCACTGGGTGCCACATCCTCCTTCCAGGCGGGTGGCCCTGATCCAGGAAATCTGAACAGGACTTGGTGCTGCATGACTAGAGCAAAGGAGAACTGCTTCCACCCCTGGGGATTTTCAGCTTGCTCTCTGTACTGGCTGGAAAGTACACTGAATGTGGAGGAAGAAAACAGACTGAGTTTGAGTAGTCACTTCTGCCCATTTCCAAACCTAGATCCGCTTGGTGCTCCCCCCTTGGCTCAGGTGCGCATTGCCCATCCCTCATGACCTGTTCCTCTCCCTTTTGATTTGCCTCCCACTGAGCTCATGGTTAGCTCCCGGACCAGTAACTCATTCTGTACCGAACAGTGCCGAGAGGTCCAAGCTCTCTGGGGCTCTACCGCTAGACAGCGAATGATATGTGAGCTAACTGACTTGCCATCTCTGGCCTTCAGTTTTCTTACCTGTAAAATGGAAAAGCTTGGAGATCCACAGAGATTCACAGAGTGAACAGGCAGTGAAAACTATGAAGAAGAGTACAAACCAAAAACAACTGAAACCAGAAAGAGTTAATTTAGCCTAACGGTAAAATAGAACAATTTACTCACCCATTTTTCTGTCATTCCTAGACCCAGTTTGGACACCTATTAAGTACTGAAGAAATATATCATTTTCAACTGTCTGAATCCATATGCAGTTGATTTCAAAGCTTAATTGTATTTGAATGAGGAATCAATACATATAACTGCACTAGCATTACTGTGCTGAAAATCTGTGCATGTTTCTGATGCTTTCATAATATATTTCAATTTTCCCATTATTTTTCCATTATGATCCCATATTTTTGAAAGGATTCTTTGAGCATTGTAAAGTAGCACAAATCCCAAATGAATGGTAACGACTATTTGTTTCGATTTCAAGCTGCATTTGTTAGAATGTTCTGCAAGCTCCTCCCAGTTCCAGGCTGTCTTCTCTAACAGAGACACACCAAGCAATCTAAAAAACATCTATTTCCTCATGATCCTTCCTGGATTAAAAAGGTTGTCCCTCTTTCCTCACCTTGTATTATTATGAGTGACAGCCAGAGTCCCTCATGGTTTGGGTCCAGCCTTTCTTTCCATACTTGTGTCTCTGTTTTAGAATATATCCCCTTTTTCAGCCAGGCTGACCACTGCAAAATCCCATATGGAAAGAGATATTCTCAATGGTACCTTTGATCATTCTGATCTTATCCAGGATGCCTCTATTTTACCTTTTCCATAACCAATTTGACCCATTGGACAGATTCCAACTCAGACCCAAGCTCCTACTCAGGCCTTGGGAGCTTTTGGTTACTCTGGTCCTAGTACCTCTCTCCTTGATAAAACCTGACCCCTGGAACACAGGGCCTGGGAAGCCTCTTGATTTCTGGGACTACAATGCATTTAGTCAGTGGTGTCTTCAATGCCAAAGTCAAATCCAGATGGATCCTCAGCCATGCTGTGTTTTCCAGCCCCACCCTGTTACCCTGAGCCAGATTCTTCTTTTCCTAGGTAGTGTAACTCCACTATGAACAGAATCAAGCCCACCAGTACAGTGCTAATTTGCCAGCTGCTGGTCCTAACAGGCTCAAGAGCAAGAGAAAACACAGTGCAGATATGAGGCAGCAAAGGTCAATGTGTCAATGAGGGAAATAGAAAATAAAGCCAGATGCTGAAAAACAGTGTCAGCAAAACTGCAGGTGGACTTCAGGCATCATGGCTCTATATTGGTTTGTTGAAAAAAAAAAAATCAAGGGATGCATTGAAAGACTGGTATAGCCGCTGTAAGTTATCTAACACATAAGTAAATTGCATTCTAGGAGGAAAATTGGACTCTTCCAAGAACATACAATCCAGGTTGGTAATATCTCAAAATATTTAGAAGTTTTATTCAACCTGAATCTGCTTAGCACCTATTAATGTCAGTTTTGACATATAAAAAGTATTTTAAGTTCTCTTTGTTGGACATTTGGTGTGAATGCCTATCCAGCATCACCTTCCTCTGTAAAAGAATCCATAATTTCTTTGCTGAGTTGTTTTCCCTGATTTTCTGTTCATGCTGTTGAGGGAGATGCCTTAACCCTTGGCTGTAGGATGGGCCTGTGACCCACCAGTATATTCCAATTCCTCTGGGCACAGTGACTGGTTGAGTAAAGGCAGGGCATCTTCCTCATTAGCTTAAGGAGACTCAATGTCAGAAAATGTATTTGAATATTTGGGAGAGATAAATTTGACCTGTATCACTGAGGTTCCCATCAGAGAAAGAAAACCAGTACGATGGATGGATTGATGGATGGGTGGTTGGTTGGATGGATGGATGGATGGATGGATGGATGGATAGTTTTCAAGAAATTGACTTACGTAGTTGCAGGGACTGATAAGTCCAAAATCTATAGGGTGAGTGGCAAACTGGAAACTCTTGGGCATGGGCTCCTGCTGAAGTTCAGAGGCAAAATTTCTTCCATGTCAAGGAAATCTTCCTTTTGTTTTTAGGGTCCTTCAACTGCTTAGGTGAGGCTCACCCAGATTACTGAAGATAATGTCCTTTAAAATGTCCTTTTAAAGTCAATATATTATAGTTGTTAAATACATATACACTTGAACTTGCTTATCAGGTTTCAGCTACTTGGGCATTTCCAAACTTCTTCAAAGAAAGGAAAATGCATAGGAACTTTTTTTTTATAACCAGTCAGTGCCAAGACTTCCTGTTATGATTTCAAATCAAGTATAGATACGCAGTAGCCAGATTCTCTTAAAATTTGTTTAAAAAAAAAGTTTTCTGTATGGGATTTCCAATGACGTGTAGAATTCTCTGTAACTAACAGGGGCTTTCTCTCATCCAAGCATCATCATACAGGGCACCCCCTAGCAAATACTGCTTTTGCAAGATGCTTGTCTATGATAAACAAGTTGCATCACCCCAAATCAGCATGTCGGCTCCCTTATTTTAGGTCCGTCCCTCACGAATCTGTAAAAGAAATACTAAACCCACAAACAGGAATGACTAATTTAACAAGTCACCTTCCTGGGCCTGAGATCCAGCCATAGGGCCTGGCATGACCCCATATATTCTACAATCCCTGAGCACATCGGTCCGACTGGTTGACTCCCTGCAGTGAGGAGTAGGTGCAAAGGAGGTGTCAGAGTGCCCCAAAGGAGAGATGCAGAGACCGAGGCCCGTGTGGGTTCCGGTCAGGGCTCAGGGTGCTCTACTCCAGGGCACTGCCAACTCCAGCTAGTTCCAGGCACCAAAGTGTGACCAGACTTGAAATAAGAAAATTTTAGGACGGGAACCTCAAAGCACAGGGCCGCCTGAAGCAAGGGCCATGCTTACCTAGGTCTAGGGGAATACCGTTCTAATGTCCACATTTCTCTCTTCTGTCAATTCACATGATCAGAGCCAGAGCTCACTTCTTTCTTTAATCCTGCTCTCTCCCAGAATAGTAAATCTATGTTTGTGAATTGTGTATTTTTAGAAAGCACCCTCTATCCCCCTATACCACTGTCCCTCAACACACACACACACACGCACACACACACACACACCCCTAAATAGCATTCTTGTTAGAATAACTAAATTCAGAGCTGAATAGAGAGGATTAGGTACGGTGCTCATCCTATATTCTCCTCTTACAGTAATTGATATAACATCAGTGCGACTTTGCTGGCAAAATTGATTCAAATCAAACCAGAAAAATTCAGCCTCAAGAACTGAAAATGAGCTAAAAGATGGTAAGCAAAGAATAATAATATGTGGCAATGTCTTCAAATTACTCATATTTTAGGCTTTGTACAATTTGGAGTTGCAAAAATGTGTTTAACAAGGGTGGACTTTTTTTTAAATGTAATGTCTTCATCAATGATCAGGAAGCAGCACAAAGCACAATAATGCCTTTTTCAGTGATGTTAAGTTGAAGGCATTAAAAACATTGGGGAAGAAATATAAATAATACAAATAGAGCTATAGAGGTTATAAATATGGATGGAAGGGAGAACAAAGATATTTCAGAAATATACAGAACAGTTGTGTCTATAGGAAGATATAGTTGAAAACCAAGGAGTCTTCAGATAGGATATGGTTTCTGTGGTACTGTCTTCTAGCTCAGTGTCTTGTCCTGGCTGATTTGGGGTCAGTGACACATGGTATTCCAAGTGCATTGGCATAAGTAGTAATTCTGGCATCAGTCAATTAATGAAAGTGTAACTTTGAAATTTTTTTTTTTATTTTCATAACGTGGCCATATACCAAACTCTATGAAATAAAATTTTCTTTCTTGTTGGGTTGCAAATATTTTAAGATCGCCACATTGCCCCACTCTTGGGGCTCCATACATGTGATCTCTTCATAGTCTGTGCAAATCATGCCCCTGGAGGTAGGTAGTGGACATCTGCATGACTTTACATCACTGTCTTGATTTTTATTCCAGACCACTCCCTAATGTGCAGTGATATTTGCATGATAATACCGTATCTAGAATGTACAAAATGTCCATTGGGTTATGTCAAACAATCATTTGCTATGAATGATATAAATATTCAAATACTTAGCATTAAGCAGACCATGATCTGTATGATTTAATGATTTACTGACAATTTTTCTGGGGGAATTGAGTAATGTAGATGTCTCCCATATTACTCTCTGCAGGTTTTATTGCCTTGTAGATTTTTTTAGGGTGATTTCTGTTTATATATTTCATTAGGTTTCACATGCCTGTTAAGTTCTGATCAATTTACAGGATAAAATGCACCCACTGATTCCTCTGGAGGGAGGAGTCTTATTGTAAACTGTGTCAGGTTAGTGTCTCTCAGACTTGTTGATGGGGCTGGTGCAAGTTCTCCTGGCAGAAACTTTGGAGTTTTTTTTTTATTTTCATAACGTGGCCATATACCAAACTCTATGAAATAAAATTTTCTTTCTTGTTGGGTTGCAAATATTTTAAGATCACCACATTGCCCCACTCTTGGGGCTCCATACGTGTGATCTCTTCATAGTCTGTGCAAATCATGCCCCTGGAGGTAGGTAGTGGACATCTGCATGACTTTACAT
>NC_048221.1:127143301-127156677 GCF_002007445.2 Ailuropoda melanoleuca
TTTTTTTAGGGTGATTTCTGTTTATATATTTCATTAGGTTTCACATGCCTGTTAAGTTCTGATCAATTTACAGGATAAAATGCACCCACTGATTCCTCTGGAGGGAGGAGTCTTATTGTAAACTGTGTCAGGTTAGTGTCTCTCAGACTTGTTGATGGGGCTGGTGCAAGTTCTCCTGGCAGAAACTTTGGAGTTTATAAATTTGGGCAAAACAAAACAAAACCAAACCCCAAAAAACATTAGTGTAGAACATTTCTCACTTTCTATGAGAATCCTTTTATTGGATGTCCATTTTTGCATTACTGTTTTCACTTCTGCATTATTTTTAAACTAGATTTCCAATAATCATTCTTAAGAAACTTCTGTTTTCACATATATTAATACAGTTACTAAGTAAACATGGATTATTTTCCTCTGCATTATATTTTTCTATTCTGATAGAGTCCTGAGTTAGTTCATAGACAATTAGACTAAAATATCCCTAGAACCTAGAAACAGAAGGATTTAAGTAATAAAATTCACACATTGTGTGTGTGTATGTCTGTGTAAGAATATTACTCAGCCATAAAAAAGAATGAAATCTTGCCATTTGCGAAAATATGATGATCTAGAAGGTATAATGCTAAGTAGAATAAGTCAGTCAGACAAACACCATATGATTTCACTCGTGTGGAATTTAAGAAATAAAACAAATGAACAGTAATCTCTCTTGTTCCTCTTTGACCCTTTATTCTTACTGCAGAAAGAGAAGATGTGTGTGTGTGTGTGTGTGTGTGTGTGTGTGTGTGTGCTGGAAGAAGTCCTTTAATTTTGTTCCACCTTTAACATATTCACTCTAGGGCTGAGTGAGGCCAGCTAGGTACCAGGGACACACATTTTAGGGAAGTGGCCACTGTCAGGATTGTTCAGGGGAGAGTGAGCATTTCTCTAAATTTTTGAATGAAGTTTCTATCTGTATGACCTACAAGCAGCAAAATTAGCAGAAATAAAAATTGAAGTATTAAAACAGCAGATTAAAATACTAACACATAAAACCAGCTTGGACGGGTGGACTAAAATACTGTCCTAGGCTTTAATGCATTTGAATGATTAATAGGGAGGACCTATAGCCCCATATGCCAGACTGCTGAGACACCCAACACCATTAGTGTATAGAAATTACTGGAGACAGCTCTTGCCCCAAATCACGCTGTGGATCAGTGTGCCTTGCTGCTGAGAGCACCAAGCCCCATCACACTGGGGAAAAGTGTTATCTCTTGGAATTTGCAATAAGATATCCCACCAGATGGATAATTTACTTCACATTCCTGGGTGAGGGGGAAATGCTCGGCCTCTGGGATCTGTTGTCCTGTTGAAACACACCGTACTTAAAATGGGACAAGCTCCACTAGACGGAGGGGAGAAGGTGGGGGTCCTGGTCCAGCCCCTCGTCCATCTTTTCATGGCTGACAGTGCTGCCTCCCCTGGCCAATGTGTAGTGAGCACTTACCAGCTCAAGTCGCTAAAGCCACCAACCTCCCTCTTCTTAAGGCCAGGTGAGCACAATCTGTGTTCCACTGGTGTGATTATTCGGCTGCTATTTTTGTTCCCTCCACTGGCCTGGGGGACATTATAGCTCACACAGAAGCCCTTACTAAATTCACCCAACAAGGCTTACATGGTAGCTGACAAAGCATATCCTCGCTGAATGTTGAAATACTCTAATGAGAAAAGCTGTCTTCCAAAATAGGATGGACTTGGACATTATTAGTGCCTCCCAAAGAGGCACCTGGGCCGTTATCTATACAGAATGTTATGTGTTCACACCTGATGAGTCTGCTAAAGTATCTTTATTAAATCACATGAGGACACAGGTGAATGCCCTGAGTGATCCTACCACCTCCGGCCTATTTAATAAGTCAGTGGTTTGGATCACGGGGCTCCTGATGGAAAAAAATTGTTACTTATTTTGGGAATCATTATCTTAATTTGTGTTCTCTCTTGCACGTGCCTATACTCTTGCTGTGGCATCTGTCTCCAGTGCATTCACGTAGCTGCCAAAGGAACAACTCCTGGGCAGTGGAACCCCTTGCTGATGCTCAAGGAATATTTGGGAGGGGGCAGGGCCTGCAAGATTGGAAGAGCAGGCAGGAGGTGTGGAGGGTTGGAGGAGGTCATTGAGAGGACGTGACCTCCATTTGACCTGCAGGCTGGGTCCAGCTAATTGGAGCTTCCTTCTCCCTCACCTGTCCTTGGAAGCTACCTTCCACCCACCTCTTCCACACTAGGAGCCAGCGTCAAGGTAGTGGCCTTGAGAGAGCGAGATGATTTGGGTGTAATATGAGATGAAACCCAGTTAAGGTTGGAATATAAACTTTTGATATTCTGGTGGGCAGGTGCTTGTGGCACCCGACGAGCCTCAAAGGTAAGTTCCCTTGCTTATTAAGTCTGCCACCTACCAGTCTGGAGTGGCCTGTCTCTGTCCTCAGTCTCTCCTTGCCCCTGCCTGTGTGGGGGGCTAGTCTGCAAACTGTGTGTGCATGTGTTTGGTGGGGGGAAAATCACTTTCCAACTGAGTTACCAACCTGTTTGAGATAGGAGAGTGTTTATTATTAAAACTGGGTGTCTTTTTTTCTCAGCAAATTTTGATTCAACATGTTTATATCTGTGAAGTTATCTAGTACCTGATCCCAAAATATTTGCATAGTTATTTAATAAAAAAGGTCTTATTGTACTGACTATGATTCCATACTTCGCAACAATCTCTGTGTAATTCTGGAATTACTTTATGAGCTCTTTCAGACATGATGGATTGGCTATTGTGGAGGAATGGCATATGGTACTGGCAAATTATCCTTTTTTTATACTCACTGCATTTATAAAACCTGTTCAATACAGCTCAGTCTCTTAATACATCTCTCCCTCTCTCTCATCTATATACACACATACACACGTATAAACTTTTTATTGAAAAATCAGATACATGAAGAATAGTACACCAAATATACAGCTCAAAGACTTCAAAAAGCTAAAACTCAGGCAACCACCACCTGAATCAAAAAACAGAAGATTGCCGGCAACCTAGAGGCTTCCCACATGCCCATCTTCCAGTCACTACCCTCTCCAGAGTTAATCACTATGTTAAATTCTGTCACATTAATTTTGGCCACTTTTGAAATTTACAGAAATGGAGTCATACAGTATGTGTTATTTTGTAACTGCCTTCCTGTTCTCAGCATTTTGTTTTTGAAATTCATTCATGTTGTTGCAATCTGCAGTTGTTTATTCTTACTACACGTTCCAGTTTTGTGAATCTACAATTTATCCATTCTACCCTTGATGAACATGTGGGTTGTTGTCTGTATTTAACAATTAGGAATAGTGCTGCAATGCCTGGCATATGTCTATTAGTGCCCAAATGTATACATTTCTGTTGGGTGTCCACCTCGCAATGGAATCGCTGAGTCCTAAGATAAACTTATGCTAAGCTTTAGTAAAAAGTATTAAATGTTTCTAAAGTGGTTTACAAATTTACATTCCCACTAGCATTGAATGAGAGTTTCAGATGCTTCATAGCCTCATCCTTTGCAGCACTAGATATTTTCAGGTTTTTGAAAAAAGTCTAGCTATTATGATTTTTGCCTAATGGCATCGAATCCTAGTATTACTTTGCAGTTATCTGATGATTAATGAAGTTAAACACCTTCTCACATGTTTATCGGACCATTTAGATTGTGTAAATGTGTGTGTGTGTGTGTGTGTGTGTGTGTGTGTGTGTGTGTAATGCCCGTTTGGGGCTTTTGCCCACATTTCTGTTGTGTTGGATGTCTTTCATCTTGCTGACTTGGAGATATTCTTCATGTATTCTGCATATCTGCATTGCAAATAGTTTTTTTGAATATCTGCATTGCAAATAGTTTTTCTCAATCCATGGTTTGTGTCTTTTGATGAAGAGATGTTTTTGATTTTACAGTAGTCAAATCCTTTCTTCTATGGGTTAGTGCTTTTTGTGTCCTATTGAAAGAGTTTGCTTTGTAAACGATCACATTTGAAACATTTTATTTCAATGTAGTTGTTTTGTTTTATAGAAAGACAATTGGTTTTTATATAATAACTTAAAAAGTGAACTTGTCAAATTCGACTCAATAGTTTGACTAGATTATTTTCGATTTCTTTATGTACCCTTTGTCATCTGCAAATTAATGATTGTTTTTATTACTTTATTTCCAAACCTTACAACTTTTGCATATTCTTACCCCATTGCGCTGGGTGAAACCTCCAGCATGATACTGAATAGAAATGGATATGGCTGACTTCCTCTGTTTGTTCCCAGTTTTAGAGGAAAACATTTAGGCTTATTGCTCTAGGATTTTTTTTTTTTTTTTTTTTTTTTTTTTTTAGGAGAGAGAGAGAGCACACACTTGCTCAGACACAAGTTGGGTGGAGCAGGAAGGAGAGGCAGAGAGAGAATCTTAAGCAGACTCTATACCCAGTACAGAGCCCTCTACCTGGCTAGATCTCATGACCTGAGATTATGACCTGAGCCAAAATCAAGAGTCAGACACTTAACCAACTGGGCCACACAGGTGCTTTTTTTTATAGGTACTAGTGTATCACACCAAAAATTTTTCCTTTATTCTTACTTGCTATCAGTTTTTTGTTCCAGTAGTATTGAGATATAGTTGATGTGTAGTACTGCGTTAGTTTAAGGAGTACAATATAACGATTAAAGATATGTATATAATGCAAAATGATTATCACAATCAAGTCAATATCTATCACTTCACCTACTTAATTTTTTTTCTTGTGATGAGAACTTTTAAGATCTGTTCTCTGAACAACTTTTGAATATACAATAGAGTGTTGTTAACTATAGTCACCATGCTATATATTACATGCCCAGGATTTATTAACTATATGTAGATACACACACACACACACACACACACACACACATATGTATATTTATATATGTATCACATCTTCTTACATCTTTTTCCATTCATCCATTGACAGGCACTTATCCTGGCTATTGTGAATAATGCTGCAATGAACATGGGGGTCCATATATCACTTTGATTATCTGTTTTCATTTCCTTTGGGTATATATCCAGAAGCACAATTGCTATTTCATGTGTTAGAGCTTTTAAAAATATTTTGAGGAAGTTTTCTTTTTGTTTATATCAACTTTGATCCTTTTATTTTCAGCCATTGTGTTTTTATATTTAGGTTGTATCTTTTGTAAGCTATTTAGTTTTATTAATTCTGACAAACTTTGTCTTTCAACTGAGCATTTAAAAAATTACCTTTACTGTGTTAATATATTTTGGTTATTTTGGTTTATATATTCCAACTTACTACTGTCTATTTTTACAACCCATTTCATATTCCTTTTTTCTTCTTTGCTGATTTCTTGACCTCTTTTGGATTAATCACTCCAAAAATATACGTAATTCCATATTTTTCTGTGATCTTTTATTATTCTCTTAGGGTATCCTTTTGGAAACCAATATGCATTCTTGATTCATTGCCTTAGTGAATTCAAGCTCTTTTCACAAAGTACCATAGATTGGGTGGTTTATAAACAGCAGAAATTTATTTCTTACAGGTCTGGAGGTTGAAAGTCTGAGATCAGTGTACCAGCATGGTTAGGTGATGGTGAGAGCCCTCTTCAGGGCCCTTCAGCCCTATTAATTCCTCAAAACTCTACCTTTTAATACCATCACATTGGGAGTTAGTAATTCAACATAGGAACTTTAGGGAAGACAAAAACTTTCAGTCTATAGCACTCAGTGTGAGAATTTTATCACTTCCCAGATAGATCAAATCAAACTTTCTCTATGAAATAGTCACAATAATTATAGAGATTGTACATGAATGGACATGCTTAAATCATAGTCTGGCAAGGAACTCACTCAAGTTCTTTCCTGAAAAAAAAATTAAGCACCTACTCTGTATTATCCACTCTGCTAGTGGTATAAAATGAATCAATTATCCAGTATTTCTTTGGCTCTTTTATGTTTTGGGCATTGGTGCTAAGGATACCAAGATGAGGAAAACTTGACATGGTCCTTTTGCTTCACACCTGTAATATAAAGTCCAGTGAGAAACAGACAAAGTCCAAAAAAAAAGTATGTAAGTGCTTTTAGTAATGAAAGAAATGCCAGTAATATATTAGATGTTGTTATTACATCTACTTTACTGATAAGGATACTGAAAAAGATAGGTTTAAATGTTTTGCTAAAAGTGACATGGCTGGGAAATAGCATAGGAAAAGAGCTTTGAGAATGCAAGGGAGCTAAGCAACTGAATCCACCTAGAGTAACTGGGGAAGGCTTCATGAGGGAGGAAGTCGTGGGAACTTGGCAGACATGGTTGGGCTGGCATTCAGGGAACGTATCCTGTGAAATGTCAGCACTGGACACGTGTGGGCATGTGTGTGACAGCAAGCCATGTTCGGAGAAAAATGAAGAGTCTGGTATGTTGGGATCTCAGGGTTTTAAAGGCAAGCTGTAGAAAAAAAAGGTTTTTGAAGAGAAAAATACAGTACCTAAACTATTCTGATCAGCACTGATAATCTGTCTGTCCTACCTTCCATAGTCCTAATATCTAATACTTATGGAAGACTTATCGTGTGCCAAGCATGTAATAAGCACTTTACATGTGTTAATTCATTTTGGACTCAGAAGAAACCCTGTTAAGTATAAATTTGAAAAGAATAACAACTGAGATACAGAGTGGATGAGTAACTAAATCAAGGTCACACTTCTAATTGGTAGAGCTATTAAGATTGGATGTAGCTTTGCTCTTAATTTCTATACATACTGAGTCTCTGTTCTCTGTCTCTTACAGTCTGGCATTGTTAGGTATATTATACATAATAGATGTATACTATTATGCACATGTAATATTTTAATATACTTAATGTTAGTTATATCATATGCTATATTAGGTGTATACTATATATTAAAATACTCAGCATTATTAGGTGTATAATATAAAAGATCTTACTCCCCAACTGAAATGTAAGCACCTCAGGGACTTCTGTCTATACTGCATTAACTTCCTTTCAGTGATTTTTAGAGAGCTATGTCATTATGTGGTTGGTACTTGTGGAATGAAGGATTATATATTGAAGAATGGTAGATGTCTGATATACTGGCAAATTAGAATATGTATACACACACATACATTCTGATTTGTATATATTCTTAATATAATACTAAAATTAGTTAAAATTAATAATATAAATATATATTAAAATGAAGATATATTTAGAGTTGGTTTTGTGTATATATGTATATATATGTGTATATACACAAAACCAACCATATATACAAAACCAACCCTAAATATATCTTCATTTTTCATTTGAATGATTTAGTGTCTTTTATCGTTAAGAAATGAGTAAACATTTCAGATTAATGGATTCTTGAAAAGAACTTACTTTCTAAGGTGTGGTAGAAATTATGACAATCAACTAAAAAAAGAAAACCCTAATTTAGGAATATTTAAGAAATACATATTTATTTTGCATTGATATATAACCCACTTGTCCCCCAAATAATTTTACCATAGCTGAGAGCATATGTAGTATAAGCTCTCTATATAGTATATTAATGGTGTGTGCATATGTGTGCGTGTGTGCATGTGTGCATATGTGTGTGTGTGTTTTGTGTGTGCGTGTGTGCGTGCATGTGCGTGCATGTGTGCATGTGTGCGTGTGTGTGTGTGTGTTGTGTATGTGCGTGTGCGAGCATATGTGTGCATGTGCGTATGTGTGCGTGTGTTGTGTGTGCATGTGTGTGCATATGTCTGTGTGCATGCGTGCATATGTGTGCATATGTGTGCGTGTGTGCACGTGTGCGTGTGTGCATGTGTGTGCATACGTGTGCATGTGTGTGTGTGTTGTGTGCTTGTGTGTGTGTGTTGTGGACAGTAGCTGTAAGCCCTATTTTGCACTCAGACCCAAGCTTGACTTTGCCTGAGGGCTGGGTTGAGTGAGGATAAGCGTTTCCAGCTTTTCAGGAATAAACTCCTCTCCCTGATTGTCAGGATCTTCCACAAGGCTGCCTCATTCTCCTACCGCTCTTGCTCGTTCCCCACACACGCGGCACTTGTTGCCCTCTACTTCACACCAGTGCCTCCTCAACCAACCCATGTTACACAAAGTAGTGTGCCAGGGAACCCTTCTTTGCTAGCTAGCTGGTTGACCATTTTCACCATGACGTAGATAGGGAGCTAAAAGACCTGGGTCAATGCTTTTTTTGTGACCTGAAACATGATATTTCTTCTGCTTGGGTCTGATTTTTCTTATCTGTAAAGGGAGGAGTTGATACTAAATGTCTTTTAACATCTAAGTTTTTCTGAGAAGGGAAATGAGTACTGTGAATTAATTTCTTGTTGAAAGAACAAATTTGCCTTTAAAAATCAGACACATTATAAATATTAACGGTAGGACACATCCGGGTAGTGTTGGAGACAGTTCTCCATGGGTATAGGATCCTGGTGGCATGGCTGAGATTTGCACATTGACCGCATCCTGGTGCCTGGAGTCCTCTTGACGTAGCCTTAATTATATGCTGTGTGAGTTAAATTGAAGGATCTGGCTCCTAGTCCCGTCAGATTATTCAGAGTGGCTGGCAGTAGTATATTCATGGGGAAATTCAGACATGCTAAGATCGTATAGAAAAGAGGGCTAGATGTTACAGGAGATATTTCTCTTTCTCACGTTTCTTCTGTATGTCTTGTAAGAGAAGAAGGACATTGTCTGTAGTTTTGGACTATCTTTTCAAGAATGTACACTGAGAAAGCTTAGAAGGTGGAGCTCATGCTTCCCTCCAGAGCACAGGGCAGGCACGCATGCATACTGCCCAGCACAGAAGGCTTAGGTTTCCTGTGACTTGTCCTGTAGTGCACACAGTTCTCATTTGACCCTCTTGTGTAGCCCCAGGGAATAGGGGCTTAGATAGCCAGCACGCGCGCGCGCACACACACACACACACACAAAATTCTGACCCTCTGGCTACTGCTACTGTGCTGAAGAAGGGATTGTCTCTCATCTCTGAATCAAGAGTTCTGTGCCAGCATCCGTGAGACTGTGGCAAACTGACTTACTAGCTTGGAGCAGGATAGCATTTTAGACCATTCATGGTTCGTGAGAAATAAAATTTTAGGATTTCTTTCTACATCCCTCTGGGTCTGTCTTTCCCCATTCCTTTCTAGAACTGAGGCCCACGAGAGTTTGAATAACAGGGCCAACATTTCACAACTTATTGGTACTAAACAAGAGACTAAAGTCTAGATTTCATGACCCTTTGGTCCTGGACTTCTTCCACTAAAGTGTTTTCAGTCTAAACAGATACTGGAAACATGCATGCTGTGCAACAGTTGAAACTTCTAATAACTTCTGTGTCTCTTACCTGCTGGTTAAAAGCCTTCTGTATGGAGTAGTCTCTAGGACTGTGCAATTAATTAAAATGTGAATTTAATAGATACTTTGGTCAGGTACTTATATATCTAAAGAAAAACACTTTTAAAGAAAAAGTTGAAACACTGCACTAAAACCACTTGTGATTTAAGTAAAAAAGGAACGTCTTGGTTAAAACGGAGTTTGTGTTACAGTACGGAAGTGAAGTGACAAATGGCACAGCTAGATCTTTGCTACCGTTCATTTGTGCTTTTGGCAATTTTGCACAGACTTGATAAGTGGTTAGTGAAATGTTTATGCATCCAGTATGAATAATCTCAAGGCTTCTCATAGAATTTCCCTAAATTTTGTGCTGTTATGAGGCTTTGGTTTCTAATTGAAGTCAGAAATGTATCTGCATATAACTAGTAAGAGAATCAAGTAAGGAGTAAAGCTGAAACATCTTTTATGATAGCTGAGACTGGATAGTAAGTGGCACACTCTTATCAGAATAGAAACGACACCAAAGATAAGGGATGGGTCCCACCATCTCTTCACCCACTCCCCAATCTCACATACACCCTGTGGGTGTAAATCAAAGTCTCTGTTTTGTTTTGTATTTTTCTTGTGTATAGATTTTCCTCCTCCAAGAGTCTTGTTCACTCATGTGACAGTTTTGCAGTGAAAGAGAAAGATCTTAACAGCCACCCACCCCATCCTCCCCACCCCCAAAACAAATTTCACCATTCAGGTTTGCGGATACCTGATATTCTGCCTTTTATGGTTTATGCAAATGGGAGTATTGTCTCTATAAAATCCAAATGCATATCCTTATCCTCCAGGAAGATTTCAGTTTCTCCAGCTGCAGTTGTTCCAAGTTTATTGTTTTTTAATCAACTATATTTGAATAACTCTCTCTGTTTCTAATTTGATAGTATACACATTTACATGATGTTACAATTTAAGGATTTCCATTTAAATTAATTTGGGGGGCTGAGCTCACTGCTGCCCTTGGTCCCTGGGTTCCTTGCTGGCACTGGGGCCAAGCAATCCTGGTGAATTTACTTCAGATTGTGTGAGACCACTGGGTTCATAGACTCTCCCTATGGGATTTGCCTTTGGATGTTATCTAGACAGAAGAAGTGATGAAAAGCTAACTGCCTTCAGGAACAAGAGTATGTGATTTAAAGGGGAATTGAAACCCAGTGATGATGTTACCAGAAAGTAAAGGCTATGGTTGAATTACAGAATATTCATATTTTGTAAATGGTGAGAGAAAAACATGTTAATTATTTTTTAAAAAGATTAATTAAACTAAAATTAATTTATCTTGGGGTATTACCTAATAAGGGTTTAGGACCTTAGAGTTCTCTTTCTCTGTCTCTCTCTCTATGTACACACACACACACACACACACACACGCGCACACCTTTCCTTCCTCACCCCTTACGATCTGGAAATTGCCTCTCCCCAACCCAGTAGAGGTCTGGACACTTATTTTCTGAAGAGATTAAACTAAAAGAAGGTGATCGAGTCACCAAACACATGTGAAGGTAGAGAGCCAACACAAAAATAAAGGAATTAAGTAAACACCTACACCAAATAATGAGGCCGTAGGGGCGTTATTCTACCTACCATATTTATATATTTTTTTAAGAAACTTTTTTTTTTTAAAGATTTTATTTATTTGTTTGACAGAGACAGCCAGTGAGAGAGGGAACACAAGCAGGGGGAGTGGGAGAGGAAGAAGCAGGCTCATAGCTGAGGAGCCTGATGTGGGGNTGATGTGGGGCTTGATCCCATAATGCCGGGATCACGCCCTGAGCCGAAGGCAGACGCTTAACCGCTGTGCCACCCAGGCACCCCTACCATATTTATATTTTGAACTTGGGAATCTCTGTTAATGGAAAAGGTCAACTGGCAGTATCTGCTTTTTTTTTCTTTTTTTTTTAAGAATTTATGTATTTACTTGAGAGAGAGAGAGTGAGAGAGTGAGAGAGAAAGCATGAGCAGGGGGAAGAGGGAGAAGCAGGTTCCCCGCTGAGCAGGTAATCAGACATGGGGCTCTATCCCAGTGTCCTGGAATCATGAACTGAGATGAAGGCAGATGGACTGAGCCACCCAGGCACCCCAGCTTGTCGTAGTTACGAATAAAACTTATGATCAGAGTGAACTGATACTTGTTAAAACTACATTCTACTGGAAAAATTACGTACCTGGTTTTATACTAGATTATTAAATTAAAATATTTAAAAATATTTAATAATATGTCGAGATGTTCTTTACATTGGCGGCATAGGAAATGATAAAAGTATTTGTTGAGGAAGGCTTAGCCTGATTCAAGATAAGAAAATATGATTTAGCTATATGCTTATAGATTGTTCTCTATGAGTAGGTTTTATCCACAATACAGTTAGCAGAACATAGGTATCATAGATAAATTGGACTCTGTAACCAGACTAGCTAAATTCAAATCCTTGATCCACTATTTATTTGCCAGTTTCCCTCTCACTAAGTTTCCCTGATAGGAAATGGGGACTTCGGGGCCTAAGGATAGCATCTGTCTCGGAGAATTACTATAAGAATTAGTTAAAATAAAATATATAAAGCACTAAGGACAGTGCCTGGTACATAAAAAATATTTAGTAGAGGTTAACTATATTTCTATTAATGAATGTACAAAGAATTATAAAGATACAGTGGATTCTGAAGTACATACCTGGTCACTTTAAGAGTTTATTGAAAACCACAACCAATGTGTTAGCTATTGGAATATTTTCTCTTTTATCCCTGTCTGGATTCATCTTCCCAGGTCTGATGACTGCCTCATCATGTCTGATGCTTTCTCTTCTTATTCGAGGTCTAGGATGTACTAAAATGTCTGTTTCTTATTTCAGGACTCTATTAATAAATCTTAGTTTATGTGTGTTTTCTCAGCATATGAGAGGCAGTGATGTTGCTTAAACACATAGCCTTTGAAGTTAGGTGACCTGTATTTAACCTCTTATAAGATCTGTGACCATGGACATATTCTTTAAACTTTTGAGTCTAGTCTTCTGACCTGAAAAATGGAATTATAATAGTACCTAATTCACACTTTTGATGGGAAGATTAAATAAAATGGTACATTTAAAGCCCTCTGAACACAACTACCTGGTCCAGCCAGCTAAGAAAATGACCTTAGTTGGCCTTAAGAGACCAATTCAGTATCAACTGATTACCAGGTGATTAATGCTTCTTCAGGAGGGGACAGAAATATTGGCGGAACATTTAATATTTAAACTGTAACTTTGTGGAAAAGTAAGTCTTTATTAGACAAAAAAGAGGAAGTTAAAAATTATTGGAAATTGCAGATGCCAAGAGATAATAAAATGCATGGACTAAGTTATCCATGTTGCAGGACCCTGGGTATAGGCTAAAGATTCAAATAGCTAGGTTCCAGGGGAAGCCACGGGAGCAGAAAATCAGTCTTCTTTGTGTGTTTGCTACTAGAGTATTTATGTTTCTAACAAAAATAGTATTATAAGGAGGAGGAAGTAAATAAATACTATCATCTGCCTTTGCGTTTTGGAGAATTGCTTAGCTGATATAATGATACTGAAATGAGGTCTGTGCGGAAGCTAAAGCTTGGTTTGTTTGGGGAATGTAGATAGATTTTTCAGTCAAGGCAAAAGTCATGACCACATTTACGTTTGTTATACCAAGAATGAGGCAGAGATTGTAGATTTAGAAGCATTTCTCTTTGTCGTTGTTTTCTTTACTTCTGGGAGCCCCAGCCTCAGGACTGCCTGACATGTAGGTTCCTCCCCCTTCCCCATCAAGGTCTCATTGTCCCAGATGATTTTCTTTAGACTACGTCGTTTCTCTTTCAAAACTCTACCCAGGGTCCTACTTTCACCTATCTGTCAAAAAGGATAAGATCTAGTAAGTTATTTTGCCATAAAATGAATGATCAATAACTTCAAATCTATGACCACAGGTTCCCCCT
>NC_048221.1:127156826-127291168 GCF_002007445.2 Ailuropoda melanoleuca
AGAGACAGCCAGTGAGAGAGGGAACACAAGCAGGGGGAGTGGGAGAGGAAGAAGCAGGCTCATAGCTGAGGAGCCTGATGTGGGGCTCGATCCCATAACGCCGGGATCACGCCCTGAGCTGAAGGCAGACGCTTAACCGCTGTGCCACCCAGGCACCCCTACCATATTTATATTTTGAACTTGGGAATCTCCATTAATGGAAAAGGTCAACTGGCAGTATCTGCTTTTTTTTTCTTTTTTTTTTAAGAATTTATGTATTTACTTGAGAGAGAGAGAGTGAGAGAGTGAGAGAGAAAGCATGAGCAGGGGGGAGAGGGAGAAGCAGGTTCCCCGCTGAGCAGGTAATCAGACATGGGGCTCTATCCCAGTGTCCTGGAATCATGAACTGAGATGAAGGCAGATGGACTGAGCCACCCAGGCACCCCAGCTTGTCGTAGTTACGAATAAAACTTATGATCAGAGTGAACTGATACTTGTTAAAACTACATTCTACTGGAAAAATTACGTACCTGGTTTTATACTAGATTATTAAATTAAAATATTTAAAAATATTTAATAATATGTCGAGATGTTCTTTACATTGGCGGCATAGGAAATGATAAAAGTATTTGTTGAGGAAGGCTTAGCCTGATTCAAGATAAGAAAATATGATTTAGCTATATGCTTATAGATTGTTCTCTATGAGTAGGTTTTATCCACAATACAGTTAGCAGAACATAGGTATCATAGATAAATTGGACTCCGTAACCAGACTAGCTAAATTCAAATCCTTGATCCACTATTTATTTGCCAGTTTCCCTCTCACTAAGTTTCCCTGATAGGAAATGGGGACTTCGGGGCCTAAGGATAGCATCTGTCTCGGAGAATTACTATAAGAATTAGTTAAAATAAAATATATAAAGCACTAAGGACAGTGCCTGGTACATAAAAAATATTTAGTAGAGGTTAACTATATTTCTATTAATGAATGTACAAAGAATTATAAAGATACAGTGGATTCTGAAGTACATACCTGGTCACTTTAAGAGTTTATTGAAAACCACAACCAATGTGTTAGCTATTGGAATATTTTCTCTTTTATCCCTGTCTGGATTCATCTTCCCAGGTCTGATGACTGCCTCATCATGTCTGATGCTTTCTCTTCTTATTCGAGGTCTAGGATGTACTAAAATGTCTGTTTCTTATTTCAGGACTCTATTAATAAATCTTAGTTTATGTGTGTTTTCTCAGCATATGAGAGGCAGTGATGTTGCTTAAACACATAGCCTTTGAAGTTAGGTGACCTGTATTTAACCTCTTATAAGATCTGTGACCATGGACATATTCTTTAAACTTTTGAGTCTAGTCTTCTGACCTGAAAAATGGAATTATAATAGTACCTAATTCATACTTTTGATGGGAAGATTAAATAAAATGGTACATTTAAAGCCCTCTGAACACAACTACCTGGTCCAGCCAGCTAAGAAAATGACCTTAGTTGGCCTTAAGAGACCAATTCAGTATCAACTGATTACCAGGTGATTAATGCTTCTTCAGGAGGGGACAGAAATATTGGCGGAACATTTAATATTTAAACTGTAACTTTGTGGAAAAGTAAGTCTTTATTAGACAAAAGAGAGGAAGTTAAAAATTATTGGAAATTGCAGATGCCAAGAGATAATAAAATGCATGGACTAAGTTATCCATGTTGCAGGACCCTGGGTATAGGCTAAAGATTCAAATAGCTAGGTTCCAGGGGAAGCCACGGGAGCAGAAAATCAGTCTTCTTTGTGTGTTTGCTACTAGAGTATTTATGTTTCTAACAAAAATAGTATTATAAGGAGGAGGAAGTAAATAAATACTATTATCTGCCTTTGCGTTTTGGAGAATTGCTTAGCTGATATAATGATACTGAAATGAGGTCTGTGCGGAAGCTAAAGCTTGGTTTGTTTGGGGAATGTAGATAGATTTTTCAGTCAAGGCAAAAGTCATGACCACATTTACGTTTGTTATACCAAGAATGAGGCAGAGATTGTAGATTTAGAAGCATTTCTCTTTGTCGTTGTTTTCTTTACTTCTGGGAGCCCCAGCCTCAGGACTGCCTGACATGTAGGTTCCTCCCCCTTCCCCATCAAGGTCTCATTGTCCCAGATGATTTTCTTTAGACTACGTCGTTTCTCTTTCAAAACTCTACCCAGGGTCCTACTTTCACCTATCTGTCAAAAAGGATAAGATCTAGTAAGTTATTTTGCTATAAAATGAATGATCAATAACTTCAAATCTATGACCACAGGTTCCCCCTACACGCAAGCATAGCAGATCTTATATTTTATTCATAGCTTTAATTAACTATATTATTAATGATAATATGACAGTAGAGTTCCCTACTGCAAGGGAGCTCTCTAGAGAGCATCTACCTGTGCCAATTCCACCACTGCTCTGAGACGGGGAGTCTAGCCTGCAGTTCTTTTTTTTTTTTAATAATAATCATTTTTTTATTATATTATGTTAGTCAACATACAGTACATCCCTAGTTTTTGATGTAAAGTTCCATGATTCATTACTTGTGTGTAACACCCAGTGCACCATGCAATACGTGCCCTCTTTGTGGCTTCCCTGCCAGGAATACTGTCACAGAATCTCTGGTTTGTAGAATTTCAAGGACCAAAAATGAAAGGCCATCTACCCTCTCTTAGTTCTCTAAGCACTAATTGCATTATTTTATTCAGAAATGGCGTTCAAGTAAGCATAAGACCTAAATATTTGGACTTCAGTGAACTCTCTTTTTTTGAGTGCTGGTCAGCACCACAGACAACAGCCTCTGAGCACCAACGGGGATGAAAAGATTTCTGTTGTACAAATGAAGCATTAATCATTTTCAAGTTATTGATATAAACCAATTTTCCTTGAAAGATAAAACCCAAGAAATCTAGGGGTAGTTTGTGCACGATTCCCAGATTGTTGCATAAATCATGAACTGTATGGCACTATTTCTTTACAACAGTAAGCGAATTTTACCATTAACAATAGATACCTGCCTTTTTCTTTCAAGCCGTTTTAATTTGGCGGTTCTTCATAGGGTATTGATAATTAATCGCATCAGCTCTCCTACTTTAATAAAACTGGTCATCCACAAAGCAAATATGTATTGCTTAATTTTCAGTTTGAGAGTTGATAGCCACTGAAAATTAATCATCCATAGAAAGGGAACTAAGCAGCACTTCTAATCTCTGGAAAGATTGCCAGTCTATTAGAGTTATGTGTTATAATCAATTCACTTATAACTGTATAATTTATAAGCTCCAAATTAGATCAGCTATCTATTAGACCTAATAAAAATGGAAATGAATTAACCAGATTAGAAAAATAAAAAAGAAAATTAGCAAGGAATTGGATGTGATACTGCTAGAAGAAAGAACAATGACAACTTTTGGTGTGAAACCGAGTGGGTTAAACTGGTTTACCCTGTGGACAACAATGTGCTTTTATTGATGTTTCTCTATATTGATAAACAAAAGTATAAAAGAAGGCTCTTCTTGGAAATTATATGGAAGCTAATATGCATGAACAAAAGTTTTTTTACATCATCTGTTACTTCCAAGAAGAAATAACATTTACCAACCACTTACTACATGCTAGGTGTGGGGCTAGGCCTACAGACACAGGCGTACATTTTGAACTCACTTTCTAAGTTATAGACCTCATTTACTATTTTTTGGTTTCTAGATATCCAGGTCAAAGAAACGCTGATTAGGTTTGTACTCATGTTTCGAAACCATGAATATTTTATGTTTGGTAAAGTTTTAATGCTAATTATGAAATCTAGTTTCAGTTTTATGCCATGTTCCTTCCTTTCTTCACTTTGCTCCTTTACTTACCAGCTTAAGTGGGGCTGGACTCATACTGAACCAACAGAAGTAACCAACAGCCATAAACTAACAGTAGCAGTAAGAAAAGTAACAGTAGAAATGAAATCACTTCTGTAAAATATGCCATAAAGAATACTGTTTTCAGGGTTTTTAAACATTCCTAGTTTTCTTCCAAGTGAAAGAGTTTCCAACTTGAAAGAAACTGCAACAAACAAGTAACAAAATGCCTCTGATCTATAAGTAACCATTACTTATACATTAGAAACTTTATAGCATTTAGCGTAATAAAAGCACAAAACTGAATTTTTGTTAGTCACTTGTTGGTTTTGTCTTTTGAAATGTGGATTTTCTTCTCCATTTACCTCCAAAAGATACTGAGCATATGTCTGCAAAATATTATTTATGTATGTATGTATGTAATATCTGTATAACTCAGTTATCATGGAGTGAATTTGCATGTGACTAACATATATCACTTACTTTTTTTTCAGGTTTTTATTTTAATTCCAGTTAGTTAACATACAGTGTTATAGTAGTTGTAAAAACATAGTGTACAATATAGTGATTCAACACTCCCATACATCACCCTGTTCTCATCACATCAAGTGCACTCTGTAATCCCCATCATCTATTTAACCCAACCCCCCACCCATCTCCCCACTCAGTCTGTTCTCTGTAGTTAAGAGTCTGTTTCCTGGTTTGTCTCTCTCTTTTTCCCCTTTGCTTGTTTGTTTTGTTTCTTAAATTCCACTTATGAGTGAAATCATATGGCATTTGTCTTCCACTTATTTTAAATCTACGCTGCGAAGAAGTAATGAGCACCAGGACTTCAGCTTTCTTTGACGACTCTGTGTCAGTATACAACATTCATTTTTACAGTTTTTCTTTATGTTTGTTTATCTAGTGTTATGAATTTTCTCAATATTATAGCATGTCTATACCCAGTATCTGGTAATATCATGTATTTATGTGGAGTACATATATACATTTATATGAAGTTTATTTTGCATTCTCTATTTTAAAATAATTAGTTTTGTTTTTAATTTTGATCATGTTTTATATGCAGTCACTTTTGTTTGGAAATATTTTTTGAAAGAATTCAGAATAACAATATATCTCTGGATTTATCCCAGATATATAAAATTCAATTAATTTCTCTTGAACCATCAATTTCCAGAAGATGGAAAAGCAGGGGACACTTCCAAACTCAATTTTTGAGGTCAATATCATCCTGAAAACATAAGCCAATAAAGGCAATATAAGAAAAAAATATATATATATATAGACTAGCATGCTGCATGAAAACACAAGCAAAAATCCTCAACAAAATATTACCAAATCAAACCCAGCAATATATGAACACAATGTGATGACCAAATGGAGCTTATTCTATTAATTAAAGGTTGGTGCAACATTTGAAAGTCAATGATATTTACCATTTCAACAAATTAAAAAAAAAAACTTATATGATCTTCTCAATAGATGCAGAAAAAGTACTTGCAAACTAAAAACATCCACTTATAATAAAACTCTCAGCAAACTAGAAACAGAAAGAAATGCCTTCAACCTGATAAAGGAATCTACAAAACCCCCTTATCTAACCACTCACTTAACAGTCTAAACTGAATTCTTTACTCCTAAGAGGGAAAAAGCCAAGGATGTCTGCTCTTACCAGTCCTAATCAACATCATGCTGGATGTCCTCACCAGTGTAAAAAGGCAAGAAGAGTAAATAAAAGGCATCCAGATTACAAAGGGAGGAATGAAATTGTATTTATAGGTGATATGATTGTTTATATAGAAAATTCTGAAGATTCTACAAAAAAGCTATTAGCGCTCATGACTGACTTGAGCAAATTTTCAGACTATAAAAATGATATTAAAACAAATTATATTCCTATATACTAGTAATAAACAGCTTAAAATAAAACTTAAAAATTTATGATAGTACCAAATACATGAAAAAATTGTATATAAAGCTATCAAAATATGTGCAATTTCTATTTGTCAGAAACTACAAAATATTGATGAAGTCAAAGAAATATTAATATATGGGTAATTATATTCTGTTAATGGTTTGGAAGATTTAATATTGCTAAAGTGTCAGTTCTCCACAAACTAATAAATAGATTCAATATAATCCTATCAAAATCCCAGAAGGACATTTTGAAAGATTGACTAATTCTAAAGTGAAATCCATGTACACAGAAATGCAACAAAGAATATTCAAAACAATTTAAAAAAAAAAACTTTGAAGGAATCACACTCTCCAATTTAAATATTTACTATGGATAGTGTGGTATTGGTGATAAGTTGGACACACAAATCAATGATATAGAGTAAAGGGTCCAGAAACAGATCCACATGTATATAAGAACTAACTAGCATTTAGGATTGATTGAAGGCAATTCAATGAAGAGATAGCAGGAACTGTTGACATCTATCAGCAAAAAATGAATCCTGACTCTCTCACACAAAATATATAAATTAACACAAAATACATTCTAGCCCTAATGTAACACCTAAAATTACAAAGTGTCTGAAAGAATATAAGGAGAGAATCTTTGTAAACTTGGGTTAGATACAAGTTGTGTATGTATGACACAAAATAACATAATAAATCCAGCTTTGTTTAAAATTAAAACAAAGCACATGAAATTTCTGTTCTTCAAAAGACAGTATTAGGAAAATGAAAAGACAAGTTATTGATTGGGAAAATATTTGCCAAACTCACATCTGCTAAATGATTTCTATCTAGAATTTACAAAAAAACATTCAAAACTCATTAATAGGAGAAACAATGCAATAAAACATAATGGACAAAGTATTTGAAGAGGCACGCCACAAAAGATAATATACAAATGGCCATATGAGATGCTGAATACAAATACTGAAATTTTTTTTCAGTAGGGAAATGCGTATTAAACCAAAATGATTTATCACTACAGGTTGATTAAAATGTCCAGGAAGATAATCCCACCTGATATATAATAACCATACAACCCAGTAATCCCACTCCTAAGTATTTACCCAAGATAAATTAAAACTTATGTTCACACACATATACATATGTTTATGGTGGCTTTATTCATAATCAACCTGTTAATTATCACACAATGTTCTTCGACTGTTAAATGGATACACACACTGTGGTATATCCATATAAATGAGTAATACTGCAACAAGAAGGATAAATCTCACATGAACTATACTAAGTGCATAGTGCACTGTATACTACATATTCTATGATTTTTTTGTATGTGATATTCTACAAACCAGTGACTGTGCATGTGAGGCAGAGAGAGAGAGGGAAGAGATGCCTACACACTATAGAATTTTCTTGGCCGGTGAAACTACTCTGTATCCTGACTTCAGAGGAGAATCTAGGAGTATGCATTTATCCAAACTCAGAAATGTACGCTTTAATTCTGTCTCACTAAGATGAAATACATAATAGAACTGAAATCAGGGTAAATAAACTTAAATGATAATGAATTCCAAAAGCAAGTCACATGTTTTGACTTTTTTTTTTTTTACAAATTAATAGCTGATTTAAAATGCATTTATTAGAGATTAAATGAATTAAATGTACAGTGCTTTTACAACAAAATGGGTTATTCAGATTTCAAAAAATTACTCTTTCCTGTTAGAGTTCAGCAGCAAGATGCTAAGGTTTAACCTAATTCGTATTTGTCCTGCCTCACATTGAACACTACTTTTAAACACTCTGGAGTATCCCATAGACACACAACTGTTTCCTCTCTTCCATTTGCGCCTCATGCTGCTGTAACGAGCTTCCACTACTCCATTTCCTTAGCACTGCTCTCACTTTTACTTGGACCTCTCAGATGTTCAATGCAATGGGATTGTTTCAAGTTTCATCATAACATACCTCAGGGCATTCAGTACTATTGACATTTTCATTCTGCACAGAAAAGCATTTTTCATTTCTTGAGTTTTCCCATATCCTCTACTGATTCCCATTCAAACTCTTTGGCTACTCCTCTATTATTCTTCCAGTGGCTTGTTTTCTTTTGTGGATAAGCTAAAATTTGCCATTCTCCATTCTTACTCTCATTTCAATGGATGTATTCTTCCTGGGTAAGCTTATCTCCTCCCATGCTTTAAACAGCTCTCAGTATGCTTATGACTCCCCAAGCCATGGTTGCCCCCCAGTAGCAGTATCTCAAGTTGCAGACTTACATTACTTTAAGCTCGCTCATCTCCGTCACCCTGAAGCTCAGTGAGTAGCTGTCCTTTTCTCTTCACTCAATGATGTCGTCTCTGCAAACATGTTCATCAGTGTTTCTTGATCTCTAATATACTCCAAAAGTCTTCTGCTTTCCTCCAAACTAAGGATGAAGTTAGCCATTTGGCCACATTTTTTGAAGGATGGATCCTTGGGAGTCACAATGTAATTGAATCAGTGTTGTGTCAGATAATCTTGAGCTGGAGGAAAGGAACAATTTATACTTGAAATAAGATCTTGATCTCTTTTTCTCTCTCTTTCTTTCTCTTATTCTCTCTCCTGGTATTTTTTTATTTCCCTTGGCTTGTAAAGTGGCTGGATATATCTCCTCTTGGTTAGAAGTTTTCACCATATTAGATAATTTGGGATATGTGCTTTGATAAATTTAGACATTTGAGCAAAGTCCCTTTTATTCTCTTACTTTGGCTCTTGTATTCTTTTTCTTCTTTTCTTTGGATCTCTTAAGATTCGGCAGAGATTTGAAAGAACAAGTCTATAGTACAAAAATATAAGCATTTGGGCATCAAAGATAGAGGAAGAGTGGAAGATGCTCGTATAGATTATTATATTAATGGGAAAAGAGAGTCATTTGTGGAGTAGGGGTATGCTTCTCTGTGATTTTAAGCTAACTAGAAGACTAGGGGAGGTGCTCAAATGTATAAGATTTTGGTCTGGGGATTGCCAATGTCAGGGAGTAACAGGGGAAAATAGACTAGCTGCCCTACATTCTGCTTTATTTATCTTGTGCTGAACTATTTTCCCACCTCGATGAACATTTTCATTCCCCTTAAAGAAAGTTGATAAGTTCTAAAACTGTAGAAAAATGCACATAATAAAATATCAAATACAAAAATACCAGCCAGCCAGAATAAAGAAATGCTAATATTTTATTGCTTCTCCTTCAAATTTCTTTTTATTTTTAAATAAAAGGCATACTGTATAACATTATGGAAGATGGTAAAGCCCTCTTTGTTCCCCATTGCAATGACATTATCTTATCTCTTTTTTCCAAGGGATAAACACTATCCTCAATATGATGTGCATCCTTCCTACTCACGCTTTTAGTATTTTGTCACTTATATATCCATAAGCAAGGCATTGCTTTGCATTGCTTTAAAAATGTATATTAATGCTGTCATAGTGTATATATTATTCAAGAATGTATTTTTACTCAGTATTATGTTTTTGAGATCTATTCATGTTCACATGCATTAACTGGTTTTTATTGCTGTATGAATTGCATGAATGCACAATAATTTATTATTCATTCCCTTAACTAAGGACAATGCTGCAATGGATATTTTCATGCATATTTTCTGTGGTGAATATGTGCAAGAGTTTCTCCTGGGCATATATTTAAAGTTGGCATTGCTGAGTCACAGATTATATATCTCAATATTCAGAGATTGACAACTTGCCCTCTAAAATGTTTTACCATTTTGCTCTCTCACCCACCAAAGAATGAGAATTTTCGTTTCCTTTGTCTTTGTCAAATCTCAGCAGTATCAGAATTTTGAGATTTTAAATTTAAATTGGTATTAATTAACATATAGATAATTTTCATTGATAATTAAAGAAGGGTATTTCTTCATATGTTTGTTGGTGTTTATTTTTTGGTGAATTGCCTATTTAACAAAACAAACAAGCATTATTATGGAAAACATATATACTGAGATGTGTGTCCACATAGCTTAAATATCATGACTGAGAACTGAGGCCACCTGTGTCAGCATGTCTACATGATTTCTTCCAGGAAATTCTTGCCCAAGAAGATGAGTCTATAAGCCAGTAAGTATTTTCACTATTTGCTTCAGGAAATTCTTGCACAGCTAGGTCTAAGAAAAGAGTTTTCTCATCTGGGCAAATGGCCACCCTACAAGATATTAGATTGCTCACCTGAGTAAACAACTGGATTATCAAACAACAGTTCATTTATCTTGACTTATTTCAAGATCATTGCCTCTTAATGTCCACCACAATTATGTCACAAACTTCTCTCAAAATTAAGCAGTTCTGCAGCTTGAAGAATTACCTTATCATTTGAGCCCAGACTCTACAACCTATAAATGTCCTTCCTTGATATCCTTATTCTGAGTCACTACTATGACTGTGTCAGTGCCCTCCTTTACCACAGTAAGTCTGATAAATTTAGCCTGATTTTACCTACCTAAATTTAGGTAAGTCAAAAGGTTTATTGATGATCTTTGGGGAGTCAACAATTGACAGCACATAAACAGGATAACATAATGATTTTTCCTCCCTATATATTTGTTACCCAATTTAAATAATAAGCAGTCTTGTTTCATCTATATATCCCTACCCACTTCCTTCTTCATGTCCAGATATTTTGAATTAATCCTTGACATCATATCATTTCAGCTCATTTGTTAATTAGATTGCATGTTTTCTCATTTAAAAATCAAATATATTGTAGACATTCATACTGTTTCTATTTATGTACTTCAGATATCTTCTCCAATTCTTTTGCTTGGCTTTTATTTGTAATTCATTAATATAAAGAAAGTATTTATTTCTTAACAATTTTATAATGTATTTTATAAACTTGCTTCTTAAAATACATTGAAATTATTGTTGTGTATAGAATTAGGTAGATATCTGAGTTAATACTTTTCCATATGGAAATAAATGGTCTCTGCTCTAGTTTTGAACATTTGTTTCCTTTGTCCTTGATTTGTAATGCTATATTTGTCACTTATGAAGTTCCCATATATGTTCGAGTCTAAATCCGATCTTCAGATTCAGTTCCATTGATCTTTGTCTATTACCATACAAAAACTATATGATTTTCATTAATACAACTCTATACTAATTCTAGATATCCAGTATGGCATCCATCAACCAACATACTGTTCTTTTTTGAATCAGAAAATTTTTGAATGTTCTTGGATCTAAACCACATTTAATTTAAAATAAGTTTGTCTTAAGTCTTTAAAATTGTTTGAGATTTTTCTCTGAAATTAATTTTAAAGATCTATTTCTGCACAAATGACACATAAATAATGGTGAACATTCACAACTATGCACACAGAATATTCAGATTTTCTTTTACGAAGCTTTAATCGCATTTTGTGCTTTCTTTTCAAAAAGTTTTTGTACATCTTTTCTCAAGATTTAGCTGTAGGTGTTCTGTACATTTTCTAAATAAGCTTTTTATTTTAGAATAACTTTAAATTTGCAAAAAACATTATAAAGATAGTACAGAGAGTTTCTATGTAACCGATGCTCAGTTTCCTTTATGTGTAACATCTTACATTAGTATGATACATTTGTCACAATTAATGAACCGATATTGATATTATTAATGAAAATGTATATTGTATTCAGGTTTCCTTAGGTTTTGACTGATTTCCTTTTCATTTCCAGAATCTTATCTAGGATACCACATTGCATTTAGTTGACATGTTTCCTTGAGCTACTCTTGACTGACAATGTCTTGGACTTCTCTTGTTTTTGATGATCTTGACAGTTTTGAAGAGTACTGATCAGACATTTTATAAATATTCATCAATTGGAATTGATCTAATGTTTTTCCTCATCATTAGACTAGAATTATGGATTTTGGGGGGAGGAAGACCACAGAGGTAAGGTGTCATTCTTATCACAGAATTTCAGGGGCATGTATTAGCAACATGACTTACCACTGTTGATGTTGACCTTGATCACCTTTTTTGATGTAGTGCTTGTCAGGCATCTGCTCTTTAATGTTAGTCTTCCTTCCTCTTTCCATACTGTATTCTTTTGAAGGTGGTCACTGCATGCAGACCACATTAAAGGCCTGGGAGTTGTGTGCCACCTCCCTGAGGGAGGAATACCTGCATACGTTTATTTGGAATACTTGTATATGGATGGTTTGTCTATTTTTCCACATTTATTCATTGATATTTTTATTGAAGTATAATTGACAATATAACATTATATTAGTTTCAGGTGCAAGGTTATCTCTATAAAATTAGATTAAAATTATTCCATTGCTTTTCAAAAATTCTATACTATTACTAGATTTTATTTGCCTAAGCAATTCACTTCTAGAAGATATAATTCAAATTTCTTTCTCTGGTTACTATTCTTTTTTGATTTTTATTTTAGTTCTATAATTTCTGTATCTATAGACCATTTGCAGTTCACAATGATTTTCTTCTCTGTGGATATACTTTTAGAACACATAGTTTTTGTCTTTATAACCATAAATGCTTTTATCTTAGATTTTTTTTTCTTATGTGCTTACTATTATACTAGCTTCCTTTTTAGTAAGATTGCCCTTTTATATATTTTCCTGTCCCTCTATATTAAAATTTTGGGTTTATTTTCTTCTAAAGTTAATTCTTGAAGTAGTTTATCTGAATGAAAAGTATTTTTTTTTACTGTATGTAAATAGTAAATAGATATTTATTTCTTTACATTTGTAAGATTGCTAGTATATTTGAACTTTTTGTGACTTTGTGACTTTGTTTTATATTTTTACATTGGAACATCCCCAAAATTAGACTGTTTCTTACAATTGATGATTTTCTTATGTTCCTCCTTCTGGGAATTGATTTTGTTTTTATTGCATTTGTTTCTGCCTTTAATATTGATTGATTTTTATTATTCATTTTCCTTTTACTTGTCTGGAAAGCATAGATTTTATTTCTATTTTAGTGCCTAACATTTGTTATATGATTGTTAAGTTCTTTGTATGTCTTATGGATAAGGCAATAAGATAATAGAATGGTATGAAAAAGGAGATTGTAAATGTAAAAAAAAAATAAATTGAGGTCCAAAGAAACTCCATTTCAGAACCAATAAATAAAATAAAAACCACAAGAAAAGAATAGACACAACTGAAATGTGAATCTATATTTTTAATAAAAAGAATGCAGAACACAAAGACAAAGGAGTCAAGATAATTAGAAATTAGATAACAGCTAGAGAGGACAGAAACTTGCAATTAAATACAAGGACAATTGATTTTTTTAAAAAATAGAGAACACAACAAATGCAAACAAAACAAAAAAATAGAGTATAATTTTATAAAATGAATAAGGGATTGAACATAGGCATAAATGACATTGTTTTTATGTTCATACAATGCACTGTTTAAAGAGAAGATTAATAGAACCATAATGAGAAATTAAGCACATAATTACAAGAGGGCAAATTTCTGTTAATAAGATATAATAAGATCTATGTAATGGGCTAGCTCCTCCAACATTGAAATTGAGGGAGGAACTTCCTAAGATTTTACGAATGAATAGCTGTTCATCTACTGAAATGAGAGGACAGAGGCACCCAAGAAATAGTAATAGCGTATGGGAAGACTTGAGTTGAGGAAAAAAATAGCATGTTTTAGGAACTAAAAGGACATGCATTGTTATGAGATGAATTGTGCCTCCCCCGCCTTTGACCCCCAAATTCCAATGTTGAAGCCCTAATGCCCAGAACCTCAGAATGGGACTGTATTTGAAGATAATTAAGTTAAAGTGAGGCTGTTGGGTTAGGCCCTAACCCAATCTGATTGATGTTCATACATTAAGAGAAAATTTGGACTGAGAAAGATACATCAGGGATATTTATGCACAGAAGAAAACCTTTACCGGGGCACAGTGAGGGGACAGCCATGTGCAAGCCAAGGAGAGAGGGCTCAGGAGAAATCAAACCTGCTAATACCTTGACCTTGGGCTTCCAGCCTCCAGAATTATGATGAAATAAATATCTTTTATTTAAGCCAGCCAGTCTATGGTATTTTGTTGTGGTAGTGCTGGCAAGCTAATACATGTAACTAGATGGAGTTGAAAGCGAGGAGAATGAAGCAAGATGAAATTGACATAAAACCAAAGCTAGATCCTGCAGGTTTAATAAACCATGCAAAGGGTGATCTTCTCTATTTCAAGTAGAATGGGAAACATTCTCGAAGAGTTTGAAGCAGTGCCATGACGTAATCAGACCTGCATTTTACAATTATCAGTCTAGTTGCTTTATGGGAAATGGCTTGGAAAGAGACCAGACTGTATGGAAAACTTTTTTGGTAGTCCAGTAATGAGATGAAGGTTGCTGGGGACTGAATGTTTGTGCCACATCCCCAATTCACATGTTGAACTCTATTCCCTAATGTGATGGTATTTGGATATGGGGCCTTTAGGGAGTAATTAGGTTGTGATGGTGGAGCCCTCATGATGGGATTAATAGAGACATGAGAGAGTTTGCTTCCTCTCTGTCTCCATCATGTTGAGGAGATAGCAGGAAGGTGGCTGTCTATAAACCAGGAAGATGGTCCTTACAGAACCAAACTAACTGTCCCCTTGACCTTCGACTTCCCAGACTCCAGAACTATGAGAAATAAATGTCTGTTGTTTAAGCTAACTCAGCCAATGGTATTTGTTGGAGTAGCCTGAGTTGACTAAAATGAAGGTAGTCTATCTACACTGTGCTTTCACATCCTGATCTACTACTATACCATGCATACTTCTGCATTCTCAGTGTCCCTGTTTTCACTGTAGCACCTAAATCATTGCACAATAATTTAGCTGTCTACAAACATATATTTATCTGCGTTAAACACTGTGCTCTCTCATGATGGGAATGTTATCTGATTTATCTTGATTTTTGGAGCACTGCATGGCATCTGAAGGTATTCAACAAGTCTGAGTTACCTTTCCAGAAAATTCTACAGCATGACTATTGAATTTTTATTCTGAACTCCTGTTAACTCCATTGTCATCCTTGTGGTTTGCTGTTACACAGTGTCTGGTGATGACCTATAGAAATGTAGAAACATCCATCTGACTGCCATAGAAAAGTCAGAATTGTCATCTTCTTTGATTCTCCATAAAACCTTCCTATGTTTTGTACTGATTTACCCATTTAATGTGCTCTTTCTATCTCTCCAGGTAAAATCATGCATTTTTCTTTCTTCTGGCTCTGCTTGGAAAGTTGGTCAGCATCTTTGCCGATACCTTGTATTTGAGGCTTTGTACCATAGGTTGTGATTGATTTACCACATGTGAGTATTTGCATTTCCTATTCATCCTTTGATGTTTCTTTGTTTTTCTTTGTAGCTGGGTTTGCTCTAATGCAAGTAGGATTAACATCTTCAAACACTTATATCTGAATTCTCCTGAGGTCCTCCTGATCCTTTACTTGAAACTTTCTTCACTGAGGTACAAGCAAGCAGATTTGTTAGATGAAGAAAGTTTTTGAGTAATATGGAGACTCTCATTCTTGATTTTGGATATTTATGTCATTAGAAAATCTCAGAAAGGATAAGCAATTATTTAGTCACCCTGAGGTGAAGTTTGGGTTTCCCTGTCTTGTAATAGTTGACACAGAAATAAATTCTGTGAGCCATTCAGCTTTGGTGGAAATTTTTTATTGTATGCTGCTGATTGAAAATGATCCCATGTCTATACTATATATCTGGTTGGATTGTATTTCCTGAAAAGGATTTAGGAAAAACAGGCAGTGAAGCTTCAACTTGGCAAATTTCAGTCATTCATTTATGTACCACATGAATTTGGTATATACTATGTGCTGAAAATATCCTAGTTACTTGGTTTATGGCATTAATAAGACAGTGTCTGTCTGTGGAGATATATTCAGTATAGTGAGGAAGATAGAAGTATTAAAATAACTAATATGTTGATTGATGTCATATCCATGATTGGGGTATGCATTTGGAGCTGTCAATATGATCCCGGGTCCCATTTATTTCTTTATGCTGAATGGGCCTAGAGTATGTCAGAAGTCTGGCTTAAGATCACTCTTGGTCCTCTTTGGACCTGGAAACAAAAGATCTTCGATCTGACTTAACATTAATCATCTTGAAAAGCGATGAAGTAAAAGTTTATGTATCGCACTCAGGATAATGAACAGAAGTGGAGAAGGAATTAGAAAGTGGAAGTGTTTCAGTGTTAATTTTATCACCCACCCACCCACCTCCAAGAGAAGTGAATATTTCAAAACTGGAAGACTAGAGCTGTACCCAGAGGTCGTAGTGGGAAACCTAGTGATTCTCATTTTAGCATTTAAGACTAACTGGCATATGTTCCTGGCAATCTCATTGCATAAATTAGATTTTAAATAAATGAAGTAGGAAACATTCTCAGAAAATGAGGACATTCAAATTTAGAATTTCAAAATTGAGCATCATTTTTTTGACCCCTAAACAAGTTGGCTTTCTGTTTATAGACTATGCTTTAATGTATCAGCATATAAACTGAGGAATAAGTGGTTGGAAAAAAATATTTCAGGTTGTACAGTGGAGGCAAGGGAAAAGGAGCACACATTGGGAAGAGTCAATGGGGAGTTAGATATGGTATGGGAATTTTGAGCGAATGTAATGAATTCTTGGTAGCTTTTGGGATTCAAGCACAGAGCAATGCCAATGTAATTTCTGTGGGCTGCAAGAGGAGACATGATAAAGCCAATATGGGTTGATTAAAGAAATGCCTGAGCCTGTGAACAAATGTAATTGGAGGACTGGCTCCCAGACTCTTGTTACCTCTTTATAGAGAAGTGAAGGATCTCTGTCATAGGTACTTAGTCTATAATACTATTAAAAGCTAATATTTTTAAGCTCTGACTATGAGCTAGGACTGTTCTAAGTGCTAACATATATTGTCATTTAATCTTTCCAACAACTCCAAGGAGTGGGGGCTGTTTTTCCCACTCTTAAAGGATGAAAGAGAAAGGATGAATAACTGTCCTAAAGTCACACAGTTGGAGAGTGGACAAGCCAGGATTTAGCCTGAGGAAACCCAGCTCCAGAGGTCACTATGAGATTCTTAACCACTATGTGAAGGATCTGGTGATACTTGGGTGATAAGCCATTTTCATGGATCTCAGAATGCCATGGAAATCCCTAAGTTAGGTCTTGGCTTTCTTTTGGGAGACTATGCCTACATATAAAACCCAGAAACCCACTCGTCAAAATTGGATTTATTGCCTCTCTGCTCCAGATTCATTTTTTGGTACCTGCTCTGTATGCCAGATTAAACATTTCTCCTTAATAATGAGCACAACGTGAAGCTCTGTGGAGAGAGCAATGAGGCACATTGCATGAGAAGAGGACTTCTCTTCATGGTTTTGGTTGTTGTGTTTGCTTCTGCGTGCTCCTGCTGCATGACTGGTCTGCAGTGTGAGTGTACTGGGACATCTGGCAGCACCCCCAGAGCACAGTACCTCAGATGCCTCATAGTCATAGCCCAGGCCCAGGGACCACTTTCATGTAGTTCTCCTGACATGAATACCGGGTGCTCCAAACCTGCAGTCATGCATGTCCTAAATCCCCTGGCCTGTCTACTCGCCAGTCTTGGCTCACTTGTGCGTTGGAGGGTTTTTCCTACCTGTTCAGCAACTGTGGACAAGCATTAAACTAGGCCAGCCAGTGAACTTGTCCAGCATCCTGTAGTCTGCAACTCAGGAAACTATGCCTTCATCCATGAGGTCTGAACCCCACTCTTGGAGAGGCATCCCCTTCCAATTCTGTCTTTGCACCCTCACCATCAGCCCTAGAGTACCTGTCTAAGTTCTTTTTACATTTTTGCTGGTCCTTTGATCATAGCTTAATAAATTCTTTGTATCAAGCTTCCCCTTTTTATTTTTATTTTTTTATTTTATAATAATTTTTTTTATTATGTTATGTTAGTCACCATATAGTACATCCTTAGTTTTTGATGTAGTGTTCCATGATTCATTATTTGTGTATAACACCCAGTGCACCACGCAATATGTGCCCTCCTTAATACCCATCACCAGCCTATCCCATTCCCCCACCTCCCTCCCCTCTGAAGCCCTCAGTTTGTAATTATCATGTGGTTTCTATTTCCTGATTGGATGCAGACTGATAGAAAAGCCAAGCAGCCTGGGTACTATGAGTCCTCCAATACATATAAAATACATTTTGAGGAGTACGTTCCTCGCTCATTGTGGGAAATGGTGGAGGAAGTGCTCTCAGATTGTGTGTGTGTGTAAGTTTTGAAGTTGGAAGAACAGCATATACTTCTCAGGTATTCTGATGATGAATCTCCTAGGAAGAGGAGAAGGAGGAACTGAGTTCCTACACATTAGACAATATTTCCTACTCAAATGCCAGATCGAGCAACTCATGGACAGAGTGAATCTGAAACCTTCCTTTGAAAGATTCAAGTCCATAAATCAATGACTAGATTACACTTTGTGATGCCTTTTGAAATTTACAAGAAAGATAATGTGTGTAACATTCTTCAAAAATTGTCTAATTCAAGTATAATTCAGAACAATTTACTAATGTGCAGTGATTTATACAGAGACTGAGTTTTGCTTAAGAATTTCCAAATGGAATGCATGAGAGAGAATAGCTGAATTGAAATGGCTCTAACAAGTTATGAAAAAGATGGGGTATCTTACGAAAAATGCTATCACGAGGGCATTCAGAGTGGGCATATGCTGACCTTACAGTGTCACGACGTCCAGCCCGTGTGAACTGTGATTGCTTCCGTGCATCTGCTGCACCCCACCTTCCCTCCTCCCCCCTGGATCTGAAATATGACCCTTCGCATGAATAATGCTGGTGACAGGATACGCAGAGCAAACAGCAGTTTTTACGGGGCNCACCCCACCTTCCCTCCTCCCCCCTGGATCTGAAATATGACCCTTCGCATGAATAATGCTGGTGACAGGATAAGCAGAGCAAACAGCAGTTTTTACGGGGCGCCTGGGTGGCACAGCGGTTAAGCGTCTGCCTTCAGCTCCGGGCGTGATCCCGGTGTTGTGGGATCGAGCCCCACATGGAGCCCCACCNGCTCAGGGAGTGATCCCGGCGTTGTGGGATCGAGCCCCACATTGGGCTCCTCTGCTGTGAGCCTGCTTCTTCCTCTCCCACTCCTCCTGCTTCTGTTCCCTCTCTCGCTGGCTGTCTCTATCTCTGTCGAATAAAGAAATAAAATCTTTAAAAAAAAAACAAAACAGCAGTTTTTATGTAATGAGAATGGTCATGGGGTAGATGGTGTGTCCATATTTAGCGNTGTGTTCCCTCTCTCGCTGGCTGTCTCTATCTCTGTCGAATAAATAAATAAAATCTTAAAAAAAAAAACACAGCAGTTTTTATGTAATGAGAATGGTCATGGGGTAGATGGTGTGTCCATATTTAGCACTCATCATCACAGTGTTCTAGTTTTATCTACCCTCATGCACTCATTCCACCTCCTCCACTGGATTATAATGAAGAAAATTCCAGACATTATGTTAGGTTGAATTGTGAAATTGCTGATATTTGAGATTTTCTGACCAAGAGAGAGATTGGTTTTATATGATCAACTTAATGCTACTTTACCTGGGAGTACTTCAGTACCTATTTCAAGAAGATAAGAGCTATTTTAAGATACGGTCAAAATGCTATTATTACACCAACAAATATGAGAGATTCTTTAATATCATCAAATATCTAATTGATGTTCAAATTACCTTGAATATCTGTCTTTTAATAGTTGTTTTGTCTGTAATTTTCTTCTCTTGTCTGGACCTAGTCAAATTTTGATAGCAGGGTTAGAATGACTTCATAAAGTGAGTTGGTAAGTATTCTCTCCACCTGTTTTATGAAAGAGTTTTGTGTAAGCTTGGTAGCATCTGTAGTTTAAATGGTGATCGATTTTACTAGTGAGGCCATCTGAATCTGAAGTTAGTTTTCTTTTTGAGAAAGGTTTAAACTACAAATTTAATTTCTTTCAAAAGACACAGGGCTAGTCATATTTTCTATTTCTACCTGTGGCGAAATTGGTAAATTGTGTTTTTGAGGAATTTTCCCACTTCAGATTGTTGACTTTAGTGGTAGAAAGCTGTTCATAATACTCACTTTATCATTTTTAGATCTGTAAAATCAGTAGTGGTTATTGTTGTTGATTGCAATTTAATCCTGTTGTTGTCAGAGAACCTACTCTGAGTGATTTCAATCCTTTAAAATTAATGAGACTTGTTTTATAGCCTGGCATATGATCTTTCTTGATGCGCTATCCATATCGACTTTAACAGAATGTATTTAAAGTTGTCAGAGGCAGTGTTGCATAAATATTAATTAAATCAAGATAACTTCTATTGCTATTCAAATATTCTTCATTCTTATTGAACTTCTTTTGTCAACCCGTCTATCAATTACTGACAAAGGAGTGTTGAAATCTACAGCTAAGTCCATTTCTCTTTTTAGGATTTTTTTTTCTTTCAATTTTTCCTTTATGTATTTTGAAGATCCACCCTTGGATGTGTATTTATTCAGTATCTGGTGTTGTCTTGACAAAATTATCCTTCTATGCTTATGAAATGCCTCTCTTTACTTCAAGTGCTACTTCTGGTCTTAAAGTCTTACGTTATTAGTGCCTTATTAGTGCCTCTGCACTTCCTTAAACTTGATGGTTGAATTTTGTAGTTTCTATCCTTTTACTTCTACCGATAGGTATGTTTATATTTAATAAATTTAGATATAGCTGATCTGGAATTTTTATCCAGTTTGACTCTATGAGAAATTTTCTTTTTTTTATTTTTAAAGATTTTATTTATTTATTTGAGACAGAGAGGGAGAGAGAGTGAGCATGAGTGGTGGGGAGGAGCAGAGGGAGAGGGAGAGGGAGAAGCAGACTCCCTGGTCAGCAAGGAGCCTGACATGGGGCTCGATCCTAGGACCCTGAGATCATGACCTGAGCCAACGGCAGACGCTTAAGTCACTGAGCCACCCAGGCTCCCTAGGTAGAAATTTTCTTAATCGAGGAAGTGTATTTATTGATATGGTTGGATTTAAGTTTATCAACTTATCAACAAACTGTTTGTTCCCTTTCCTTTTTTCCTCCTTTCTGCCTAACTTAGGTTAATCAGAAAACATTTTCTAGTATTCTGTCTTCTCTATTGGATTTTTGCTTTAATTTTGTATTAATTTTTAGTAATTGCTCAAGTTACTATAATATACATCTTTAACTTATCAGTACTTCACGTATAATGTGAGAACTTTATAAAAATATAAATCAATGTCAGGGTGCCTGGGTGGTTCAGTAGTCAGGCATCTGACTANCCTAACTTAGGTTAATCAGAAAACATTTTCTAGTATTCTGTCTTCTCTATTGGATTTTTGCTTTAATTTTGTATTAATTTTTAGTAATTGCTCAAGTTACTATAATATACATCTTTAACTTATCAGTACTTCACGTATAATGTGAGAACTTTATAAAAATATAAATCAATGTCAGGGTGCCTGGGTGGTTCAGTAGTCAGGCATCTGCCTTCAGCTCAAGTCATGATCCCAGGTTCCTGGGATCTAGCCTCACGTTGGGCTCCTTGCTCAGTGGGGAACTTGCTTCTCCCTCTCCTTCTGCCCCTCCCCCTCCTGCTCTTGCTCTCTCTCTCTCAAATAAATAAATAAAATCTTAAAATATAAATTAGTGTATCCCTCAGAGAATCAATGAATCCCTTTCTTTTCTAGTGCTAATTTGGTCCTATATTTTTACATATGGATGTATTTAAACCCCAATATACAGAACTATTACTAATTTCTTTAAACATTTAACTATTTTAAAAAGAATATAAGAAATGAAAAAAAAATCTACTTAAGTTTTACTATTTCACTTTGTTTCTTCCTTTAGATCTAATTTTCTATCTGGTATAATTTCCTTTCAACCCACAAACCTTTCTTCCGCATTTCTAGTGAGATTCTTTGAGCTATAAATTCTTTCAGTTTTCATTCATCTGAAAACATCTTTATTTTAAAATGATTTTTGAAGGATATTTTTATTGGGTATAGAATTCTAGGATGTGTTATTTATTCAGTATTTTAAAGATTTTGTTCCGTCAGATTTTTTTTTCCCCCTATGGTTTCTGATGAGAAGCAAGTCATCATTCTTATGCTTATTTCTTTGGTTGCTTTTATGATTTTCTTTTTGTGCTTGTTATTTTTTTTTTAGGAGTTTGAGTATAATATACCTAGGTGTGGTTTTCTTCATATTTATCTGCTTATAGTTTGCTGAGTGTTTTGGATCTATTGGTTGATGTCCTTAATCAAATGTGGGAAAATTTCAGCCAATATTCTCACCAAGTATTTTTTCTGCCCCATTTTCTCTTGTCTTTCCTTTTGAGTCTCCAATTTTATGTAGTTTTTTTTCCTCTTGAATATAGGTTACATTTTCCTGATGCTTGCTATACCCAGTAATTATTGATTATACAGATACTATGACTAAAGTATAGATACTCTGGATTCTGTTAACTTCTGAGTGATGTTTTATTTTTTCAGGCAGTTAAATTATTTGTAGGTCATCTCGACACTGGGGAAACTTAGATATAGACTTGTTATTTCAATTTTGTCTGTGATCTAGGGTAAGGCCCTTCCTGAGTCCTGAATATGTTCTTACTTTTATGGCCTTGCCCTTCTAAGATTTTAAAAGTAAGTCTAAGTTGTTTTCCAATCCTCTTTGACATGGCAGAACTTGAACGCTGAAGTTCTCCTCTCCAACACTGAGCAGCTGTTGAAAGTCTCTGCTCAACTCCTCAGCCTTCTAACCCTTCCACTTCTTCCAGTTTCACACTTGGTGTCTACTCTTGCCTTCTGCATATCCAGATCAGAAGATCAAGATTTGATTGGTATTTATATGCAGAATTTGGGGCTCCTCCTATTTCTGTATCCTTATTATAGGTTTGTCTCCTTGATCGCATGCTTTTGGCAGCTCTCAGCTCTGCCCTTATTTCTCCCCAGATGAGACTGTGACTTTTCACTTGAGGTTTATCCACCACGTACTGTGAACAGGAGAATTTCCTCTAGGGAAGAACTGGTTTAATGTGGATCTCACCTAATTTGTTTCATTGCTTTCAAGGGTCACACCCCCTCCATTTTCTGCCTGGTTTTGCTTTTTCTCCAATGACTTCAACATTATTTTCTTTTTTATCTTGAGGAGAGTTTGTGGTCCAAGGCTTGGAACTTTACAAGCTAGCCTGTCATTATCAGAAGTGATATCAGTATCAGAAGTGATACTCCCTAACCATCTACTTTAGTCTTTTATTTGGACCATGGTAACATCCTCCTATCTGATCTCTCCGTGTATAATCCTTCCACCCACTCCTCCCCACATACCTTTGTGTATAGGACATTCAAAGTAGTTTTTCTGAAAAAAAGAACAAAAACAATTTTGATTTTTTTTCCTGTTCCTGTGTAAACTACCCCAGAGTTTCCTTTTGCTTCCAATTTAAAGTATACACTACCTTTCTAGGTACAAAAATAAGACCTAAAATATTTAATAATTTAAAAGTGCTCCAAATTGGGTGCATCAGGTGAATCTGTATCAAGTTCACCCTTCCAGCCACATTGCCTGATTATGGCTTCCACTTCAGTCTCTGTATTTCCGACTTCCTGAAAAACGTATTTTCCCCAAGTATGGCATGCATGTATGGAAACATTCTTTTCCCTCATTGTTACATACACATATACCTGTATTAGTTTCCAAAGGCTGCCATAACAAAACATACTGGGGAGCTTAAAAAATACAAAGTTATTGTCTCTCAGTTCTTGAGGCTAGAAATCCAAAATCAAAGTGTCAACAGGATCATATTCTCCCTGAAAGCTCCAAGGGAGGATCCTAGATAGATTCATCACTTCAGTATTTGCCTCCATCAATACCTAGCATTTTCCGTCTGTGTCTAACTTTTTCTCTTTTTATAAGGACATCGATTTTTACATTAGGTCCCATCCTAATGCAGAATGAGCTTGTCTTAACTTCATTACGTCTGCAAACACCCTGTTTTTAAATAAGGTCACATTTATAGGTTCCTTGCAGATATAAATTTGGGGGTAGAATGGAATAGCTAAACTTGATTTGCCCTATCCCAGTCAAACAACTCTCCTCTTTGAGCAATTTTCTGATATTTTCATGAAATATTTCTCCTTCCATCGAGTAGTGCTGTGTCTACCACACAGAGCATGGATTTGTTTTCCTGCCTGCCTCCTCCAACAATTTTGAGTCCTTGGAGAAAGATTGGTTTATTATTTATCTTTGCTTCTCCAGAGACTTCTTCAATGCCTACCTTAGAGTAAATGCTTAATAAATGTTTGATAAATGAATGATTTTTAAGGGGACAAAGGGCCTGTCTTCTTCCTCGTTTCTTAAAACCCTCAAGCACCATTAACTTTCGTACTACTGGCCCATCCCTGTCAGCCACAATTTTATTTTCACCAAGATGAAAAGAAATTGAAGCCATATTCTTGGTAAATTAGAAACATAAACTTTGTTATCAGTGTGGACTCTCTGAGTCTAAAAAAAGAGAGAGAGAGAGAGAGAAACATAATGTAAATTTAAAAATGTTACTGAGAATGTTAGTAATGATATTGACTTAATTTTGCTCACTAGGGGAGGACCATGACTGAACTCAATGTGTTGAAAAGTTCAGAGACATTAATCTTCTTATCTGTGCCCCAGAACTCCCCCTGCAAAGACAAATGAGCAAGCATTGATGAATGCTGGTTCATTAGGAGAATTTAAAAATGCAATTTGTCTTCATGAAAAGGAAGTATTTTTACATTTTCCATTTTACAATGAATCAGTGAAAAGAATTTTTCAACCATTACCCTTTGACTTAGAATGGCCTTTGTGAGCAACATCTCAGTGCAGTAATAGACTTACTTTGGGGGCAATCTTGACAAAAAGATACTTCCTGGAAAAAGCAATATCCACAATATACAGGCCTCTTTGAGACTCTTCCATAACAATATTTTTAGGGTTTTAAATGCTCCCTTTTGTTTAACCTTCTAAGAGACAAGAAAAGTAAAAGCTAAAAATAATAAAAAGCAAACAAAACACCAAAAACAGCATACCTTTAAAAGGAAGTTTTCAGGCTTATGCTAGAGTAAATATATCACCCTCCCAAATGCGTATTTTTTTCCATATTCAATAAGATGTTAAAATATTTTGTCCCTGGTGATTAGCATGAAAATCCGAAAGGTCACTACTGACCCAGACATAATTACTCCACTCTAAGAGGGATATAGAATTTAAACAAACAAAGCCTTAATATCGCACAGTATTTTTTACTTAACCATTAAGTAAATTGAAAATGAAATTATTTAGAAATCCTCATCATATGATGTCTGATTAATGAAAAGCATTGTAGTTCCTTTGTATGACAGTATCCATTCAAGTAATTATTTTTTGCATCTGTCTTTTGCTCCAATTAAGTACATTTTAGTGTCTTTCAAAATCAGTCACAAATTTGGGGGCATCAGGCATATTCCTTTGTGCATTGCCTTTTTTTTTTTCCCCCGCCCTTGTGTCTATCTCTAGCAAATTTGTTATCAGTAATCTTTTCAGCTTTAGTGACCGTAAGAATCACCTGGTGAACTTTTAAAAACTCTGCCCCAACTAAGAGTTCCTTCTCAGTAGGAAGTGGATTGAGGCCTGGAATTTTGCATTAAAAAAAGATAGGTGATTCTAATACGGGAACTGTAGGGACAATATTTTGAGAAAGTTTGATTATCTTTCCTCTACTAAGTATGTTTTCTGTATGTAGATCACCCTTTCCTCATTCCAGAGAAACACACGGAGTTTTATTGTTGCATCAGTGAGTTTCTCTATATCTTTTCAACTTTACATGTGCTGAGAATTTTTTTTGGAAACCACCAGCTGGCTCTACATGTCACCTCCTTTACCTAGACCTTCCATTTTTTTAGAGTCTTGTTCACAATTGAATACTTCATTTCCTTCGACCTTGAGAATCAATTTTGTACAGCCTCAAAATCTTTTTTCCCTGGGTCCTTGGCCTCTACAAAATTCAGCTCCTCAACTCAAGTGCCCACCATCTGGAAAAAAAATCCTGCTTACATTTCTCCACCTCATCAGCTCTCCATATGGCTTTGAAACTCAGTTAAAAACACATCGCCTTCTTCTGTGCTAAGGATCTCTTGATTTTCACCTATCTTTGAGTTATAATTTATTTTTATCTCAACATCTGCTAACCTTGAAGACCATCTTTTAAAAAGACGGTTTAACTATTGGTTGTTGGTATAGATTTTAAGATTGATTGCCAAGGACTGAAATACTAATTGTGTCGGAGAAAGACAAGCTCTCCTTCCTTTGCAGAGTAACTGCATCTATACAGACTGGTTTGTCTGGTCATTGACCCAAAACTGCACCTTTACTTTTGGTCAGTATAACATCTTCTTGAGCCATTTAGTGTATTAACTGGTTTTAGGATGATGGCACATTATTTTTCTTCCGTTCCTCCTTTTCATGGGAGACCCTTCTGGAAGGAGATCTCCACTCAGCATCTTAAGGAGTGTGAAATGTGATATGATCAGGAAGGAAATGGAAATAAATTGCAAATTTGTATGAAAAATGAATGTCATGAAATATTTCACCAAAAAGTGATTCAAGGCCAAGGAAGCAAAAAAATGTGAGAAAAAGACATTGGGAGCAATGATGCATGAAATGTCTAAAACCACAGAGGAAATGCCTGACAAGATAGGTAGTAACAAGGAGAGCAACATATCAAAGACCGGGAAGGAACAGCCCTTGAGGAAAGATAAGAGGGTTGAAGAGAAGGAGTTACTGTGTGTCTGGGAAGGTGTTTAATATACTCAGCTGGGTAACACCCTAAGGGAAAAGATCACAGAAATTTATCCAAAAATACTCTGTCATTATGGACTAACACTACCATCAGAGAAAGAATGTTGGTGGAATTACTTAGAGAGCTTTCTTCTGAGTTGTAACTTTTTTTCACCAAGATATTGATCAGGAACCCCTAAGGAATTGAATTAAAGCCAACGGTGTAAGAATCATTTGGGGAGTGCATATTCTGTGGACCATAGCTACTGAAATATTTTGCTAGCTTTCCATACTTAAGGGCTCAGGCGGAAAGAAAATGCTACCAGCATAGACCCTGGTGGTGTTCCCTGTGAACCAGGGGGAAGGGAAGGAGATGGTGAATTCTGAAGCAATTCACATTTATAGTGAAGTCCTATTGCGACAGGGTGCCCGAAGCCTTTCATTTCAGTGAATCTTTGAGTTCTGCCTGCTCCTGTTGCTGCTGCTGCTGCTGTTTCTCAATGTCCCAGTGCATCGAGACTCTTCCCTCTCATCTCTGCCTTCTCGTGTTTTCTGTAATGGATGTAGGTATGCGGTTGGAGGTAGAGCAAGCTCGTCCACTGGGGCAGGTGCGTGACTCTGTCACACTCTGGAACACTTCCCTCCCCACCACTTAGCCTGCCTGCCTTCTGTGTGAAGACAGTTCTTCCTGGGTAGCGGCTCCTGATGGGAATTAAATCACCTCACTGTCTTTACCAGGAGACAATGGGCAGAGACAGTGTGCATCCCAGGCAGGGTCAGAGCCTGAGTCCCTAGAAGGACAGAGGGTCTCGAGTCCTCTCTTAAGTCCCTGTAGTGTCAGCTGGTTCCTGTAGAATCTGCATTTATTTCCCCATTGGCTGACTGCCTCAAAACATCCATACTGGTGTTCTGATTTTGAAAGCTAGAATCCTTTGACCTGTAGCCCTGGTTAATTTTTTTTTTTCTTTCATTTAAATCAAAACTGACAGGAAGAAGAATAGACTAAAAGAGTTATTTTCCTTTGCTGCTTAATGGGATATGAAGCCTCAGCTTATGACTGAAAATAAAGCTTTCCACTTGGGTAAACATAATTTTCTCCCTTTTTCCCCCAGAAATAATCCCATTCATTTACAAGGATATAGTAATTTAGTATAAAATAATTCCCCTTCAACATCTTCTGTTGTAATTACTTGGCTATCTCCTTACTTCCCTTCTTCTGTGAATTTTGGACCATTCAGAGACTGAGCTGGCAAAATAACTGTGCAGGCGGCTGAAGGGATGGGCACAGAGCCCTACAATGCCCAAGGAAGCCACAGGCTTTTCATACCACCATGCTTGGATATCCCTGTAGGGTTGGTATCAGATCCAAAGATGGAGGAACCCTGGAACATTGATTGCCCTCCAAGCCATGGGAACTTGTGCTTTTTCTTGGGAGAGTCTGGGAGTGCATCTCTGATGTTTGGGGACAGTGATGCGCACATCCAGGGGAATCTTTGGCTAGTCCAGTGAGGAGCAAAAGTGATCAATGCAGCTGCAGGGGAGCTTATGCACAGATAACTTTGGAAATGCCTTATCTCAGGCTCGGTGTCTTTTTTCCCTTCATGTGCACCAGCTTTTGCTCAAATAATAAGGAGAAGAGGCAGAGAATTTATCATTTAAAATTATCTGCAAGTCCCTTATGGGGCTCAATTAGTCTTGGGTTTTGTCATTCTTAACATTCGCTAAACTGCAGTTTTTCTTTTGAGAGCTTATTCTGCATATATTAATGTGCATTAAAATGTAACAAAAAGTTTGGGATGGGGTTGAAAACACCACATATATATATAGGTATATCAAGATTTCATTTNAGAGTCTTGTTCACAATTGAATACTTCATTTCCTTCGACCTTGAGAATCAATTTTGTACAGCCTCAAAATCTTTTTTCCCTGGGTCCTTGGCCTCTACAAAATTCAGCTCCTCAACTCAAGTGCCCACCATCTGGAAAAAAAATTCCTGCTTACATTTCTCCACCTCATCAGCTCTCCATATGGCTTTGAAACTCAGTTAAAAACACATCGCCTTCTTCTGTGCTAAGGATCTCTTGATTTTCACCTATCTTTGAGTTATAATTTATTTTTATCTCAACATCTGCTAACCTTGAAGACCATCTTTTAAAAAGACGGTTTAACTATTGGTTGTTGGTATAGATTTTAAGATTGATTGCCAAGGACTGAAATACTAATTGTGTCGGAGAAAGACAAGCTCTCCTTCCTTTGCAGAGTAACTGCATCTATACAGACTGGTTTGTCTGGTCATTGACCCAAAACTGCACCTTTACTTTTGGTCAGTATAACATCTTCTTGAGCCATTTGGTGTATTAACTGGTTTTAGGATGATGGCACATTATTTTTCTTCCGTTCCTCCTTTTCATGGGAGACCCTTCTGGAAGGAGATCTCCACTCAGCATCTTAAGGAGTGTGAAATGTGATATGATCAGGAAGGAAATGGAAATAAATTGCAAATTTGTATGAAAAATGAATGTCATGAAATATTTCACCAAAAAGTGATTCAAGGCCAAGGAAGCAAAAAAATGTGAGAAAAAGACATTGGGAGCAATGATGCATGAAATGTCTAAAACCACAGAGGAAATGCCTGACAAGATAGGTAGTAACAAGGAGAGCAACATATCAAAGACCGGGAAGGAACAGCCCTTGAGGAAAGATAAGAGGGTTGAAGAGAAGGAGTTACTGTGTGTCTGGGAAGGTGTTTAATATACTCAGCTGGGTAACACCCTAAGGGAAAAGATCACAGAAATTTATCCAAAAATACTCTGTCATTATGGACTAACACTACCATCAGAGAAAGAATGTTGGTGGAATTAACTTAGAGAGCTTTCTTCTGAGTTGTAACTTTTTTTCACCAAGATATTGATCAGGAACCCCTAAGGAATTGAATTAAAGCCAACGGTGTAAGAATCATTTGGGGAGTGCATATTCTGTGGACCATAGCTACTGAAATATTTTGCTAGCTTTCCATACTTAAGGGCTCAGGCGGAAAGAAAATGCTACCAGCATAGACCCTGGTGGTGTTCCCTGTGAACCAGGGGGAAGGGAAGGAGATGGTGAATTCTGAAGCAATTCACATTTATAGTGAAGTCCTATTGCGACAGGGTGCCCGAAGCCTTTCATTTCAGTGAATCTTTGAGTTCTGCCTGCTCCTGTTGCTGCTGCTGCTGCTGTTTCTCAATGTCCCAGTGCATCGAGACTCTTCCCTCTCATCTCTGCCTTCTCGTGTTTTCTGTAATGGATGTAGGTATGCGGTTGGAGGTAGAGCAAGCTCGTCCACTGGGGCAGGTGCGTGACTCTGTCACACTCTGGAACACTTCCCTCCCCACCACTTAGCCTGCCTGCCTTCTGTGTGAAGACAGTTCTTCCTGGGTAGCGGCTCCTGATGGGAATTAAATCACCTCACTGTCTTTACCAGGAGACAATGGGCAGAGACAGTGTGCATCCCAGGCAGGGTCAGAGCCTGAGTCGCTAGAAGGACAGAGGGTCTCGAGTCCTCTCTTAAGTCCCTGTAGTGTCAGCTGGTTCCTGTAGAATCTGCATTTATTTCCCCATTGGCTGACTGCCTCAAAACATCCATACTGGTGTTCTGATTTTGAAAGCTAGAATCCTTTGACCTGTAGCCCTGGTTAATTTTTTTTTTTCTTTCATTTAAATCAAAACTGACAGGAAGAAGAATAGACTAAAAGAGTTATTTTCCTTTGCTGCTTAATGGGATATGAAGCCTCAGCTTATGACTGAAAATAAAGCTTTCCACTTGGGTAAACATAATTTTCTCCCTTTTTCCCCCAGAAATAATCCCATTCATTTACAAGGATATAGTAATTTAGTATAAAATAATTCCCCTTCAACATCTTCTGTTGTAATTACTTGGCTATCTCCTTACTTCCCTTCTTCTGTGAATTTTGGACCATTCAGAGACTGAGCTGGCAAAATAACTGTGCAGGCGGCTGAAGGGATGGGCACAGAGCCCTACAATGCCCAAGGAAGCCACAGGCTTTTCATACCACCATGCTTGGATATCCCTGTAGGGTTGGTATCAGATCCAAAGATGGAGGAACCCTGGAACATTGATTGCCCTCCAAGCCATGGGAACTTGTGCTTTTTCTTGGGAGAGTCTGGGAGTGCATCTCTGATGTTTGGGGACAGTGATGCGCACATCCAGGGGAATCTTTGGCTAGTCCAGTGAGGAGCAAAAGTGATCAATGCAGCTGCAGGGGAGCTTATGCACAGATAACTTTGGAAATGCCTTATCTCAGGCTCGGTGTCTTTTTTCCCTTCATGTGCACCAGCTTTTGCTCAAATAATAAGGAGAAGAGGCAGAGAATTTATCATTTAAAATTATCTGCAAGTCCCTTATGGGGCTCAATTAGTCTTGGGTTTTGTCATTCTTAACATTCGCTAAACTGCAGTTTTTCTTTTGAGAGCTTATTCTGCATATATTAATGTGCATTAAAATGTAACAAAAAGTTTGGGATGGGGTTGAAAACACCACATATATATATAGGTATATCAAGATTTCATTTCTCTTTTGTGGAAGAAACTCAAAGTTTCCTACAGCTTGTTTAATATTGAAACTTAATGAGTCTACCTAGTGTTATTACTGAGAAAGTAATGCTAGGCTCTGCTAAGGAAGGGGCCGGACCCCAGGGCATTGGAAGAGAACAGCTAACCAGACTTTAATATAGAAAAATAGATAAATAGGGTGATAATTCAATTGGAAGGCAATGTACCTATCGTGCACCAGGAGAAAGCACAGCTGGAGGATTTGAAAGTGATTTGGAAGCAAAAACCTCTCATTGAATTACAGACAAAAAAAAAAATCAAGTTAGGGGTTGGCAGTGGAGTGAGACCTGGTTGTGAGGTTGTAGAAAAGAGACTGCCAGCTCTTCCGTTGTAAGGCAGAATTCCTCAGAGAGGCCAGTTTACCTCAAAAGTTTGCTTTGGGTTAAATCTAAGCCAACATTCTCCTAACACACACACACACACATACACACACACACACACACACACACACACATACACACACAGAGGAGAAGAGAGAAGGAGGGAAAGATGAAAAATTTTTCTTGATTTACTTGGTAGCCACATCTCTGGGGATTGACCCTGAGGCTGTCACTGAAACCAGTGTTGTTCAGAAGCCATTGATGGATGATGGTTTAACCTGGCAGGCATGTGATGTCACGGAGCAACCAGCTAAGGGGAAACAGCTTTCAAAAAAGACGTTACAGTTTACACTGGGCTCATACTGGCCTAGATTAAGAAAGTTAATGGAAAAAATACTTGTAGGATGCTTTAGTCTTTGTCTGGAGGCCAATTTGGGATCTGTGGAAGAGATCCTTGATTTTGGATTATCTACGTGGCACCAGCTGATTTCTTGGGTGTGCATTTTAGGTCAAATGAATGTTTATTTTGTGCTCCTGTTACAAAGAGATCGAAAGCGAGGTAGAGCCTCATCTTTCCTTCAGGAGCTTGCAGTCTAGAAGTGGGGGGAAGCAACGGCAGTATAAACCCTAATTCAGTGAGACAAAAGTCAGGGTCAAAAGAGAGGTAGTGAGAAAATGCTGGATGTTTGGAGGAGTGAGATGTCAGTTTTTTATTGCTGAGAATGTCAGACTCTTCAATGGCGTTTGTCTTCTGTACTCTTTGTAGGTAGTTATTAAACCATAGATTTCCCAGAAGTTGTTTTTGGACGAATATAAAGATGAATTTTCTAGATTATTTATATTTGTCTCATTTTTCAAAGGCAATTCTTCCTCCTTTTTCTTCCACTAAAGTAGCCTGTTCGCCTTCCATTTCTGATCGCTGGAAGCTTGTCTGTGTAGAGATGTGTAGCCCTCAGCCTCCTGAGAAAAAAGGTGGAGTTCAGCTTTTGGATCCCCAGTCCTCAGTTGGTCAGTGCCTGGTAATGCAGAACCTGGCTTGGTCTTTGCTCTTCAAAGACTTTGGCTGCAAGCAGGAGAGCTTCAAAATACTGGAAGGGAATCTCCTGGTCCATGTTTCATCAGCAATGTGGTGGCTCTGCACATCAATTCATGGCTTGGTGCTCTACCCATTAGAGCAAAACCAGACTGCTTTAAGCTTCTCCAAACTGGCAGGACACTGTTTCTGGCACTTACATTTCCAATTTTATGTATTTCCTTGATTTATACTTTTTTTTTGTGCACACAGTCTTATCTTTAGATAGCTCCTTAAGAACAGGATATATGCCTGAATTACTAAGTATCCTTAGTAATTACTAAGTATCCTTAGTAATTCCTAGAACAATGAAGGAGCTTAATTATGTTCAGGAATAGCAGGGTAGCTGATGAAAGAATATAGTTTTATTCATGGGTATTTTTAGACCTTTCTGTAGACTTTGAACCTTATTTCAAAATTGTTCAAAAAGAACTATTTTGACAATCAGGGTCACATTATTTCAACTCTCTGAGACTGAGTTTTCTCACCTACATATGGGTTGTCGAGACTTCAGATGTGGAGATGTTCTCCAGCTGCCCAGTACCGACATTTTAGGACATTGCTGGTCACCCATGAACCGAACTGCTTAAATGAATGTTCAAATACGGATAACTTTTCTGGCAAAGGGTTGTCTGTAGAAGCTCTCTTCTACCTGGAGCCATGAACTGTTCAGGGGCACCTGGGTGACTCAGTTGGTTAAGCGTCTGACTCTTGATTTCAGCTCTGGTCGTGGTCTCAGGGTCCTGGGATCAAGCCCCACATCGGGCTCAGGCTCAGGCCTCGGGGTTCAGTGGGGAGTCTGCTTGAGGATTTTCTCTCTCCCTCTCCCTCTTCCCCTCCTCCTGCTCATTTGAGCACACACACTCTCTCTCTAAAATAAATAAATCTCAAAAAAGAAAAAAGAACTGTCCAGAGCTGTGTGGGAGTGTATAGTTTAAAGAAATCAGTTTTCAGATTTATGCATCTTCTTTCCTAAAATCGATCTTTGTGAAAATTCCTTTGCACTGCCATTCTTTTATTCCTACCTCAGTCTTCACAATTTTCCTGTTTGATAGTGAAAATCTATTTCTCACCCATAGTGATTCCCACTGTGGTTCATTGCCCTGGGGAGGTAACAAATCCTGAGGCATCAAACAAGGGGCAAGAAGGAAATGTCTTGCTTCAGAGAGAAGTCCTGAGAAAGCAAAGTGAGACGGTAGGGCCCAGCTTCATCCAGGTGACAAACTCGTGGCAATGCTCTGTGCCTTTTTTACCTGTTAATCTGTATTTGAATTAGAACTCAGAAGAGACATGCCTGCCATTAAGTAATTTATTAATAAGTTTATTTGAACTCAAAAAATGTTGAAGTCAGGCTTTTTCTGACAAAACAATTCTTATTTGACTGATAAACTGGATGCAAAAATTTGTTCTGCCCATTAGGTCACGTGAAAGATTGTATACATCAGTTGAGTGAGGTAATCTTCAGCTCCAAAGTTTTAACAAGCAGCCATATTTAAAGCACATTCAAAACATACACTAGACTAGAAATTATAGACTTTGAGATTATACATTCTTACGAAAAAATATTGATATCCACCTAACACCAAGGAAGAGAGTGTTCCAACACTCTAGTTCAGGGCTCTAGAAACACAAGTTTGGAAATTCAGGGAAATGTGGATACTGCAGTTAGCTTTAATTCCACTTCTTGCAGGTAACGATAAACCGATGGGAAAAGTATGCTCTATGTGAACTTACCTAGTCACCCCCTATTAGAGCAGACTTCGGAGGAAATCCTCTGGGAAATAGTTTATACCAACACCAGGTCCACTGACAAGTACCCTGGCAGCTGCACATGCCTGTGAGAAAGTCACTCAGCAGGCAGCTATATTTCTCTACACATCTGGGATCTCAATCCCAAGTTAGCGCTCCGCACTCACAGTCCATTCTACCACATTTTTCTGATCTCCTGCTCTCTACACGAATGTTTTAAACCATTTTGACTTCTTCCAAACCTGTAGTTTCACCCCCTCCTCCATTTGCTCTCAACAAATGACCTTGCTTCTCACTTCACAAAGAAGTAAAGTGATTCAGGCGTTGAATCTCTCACCTTGTGCTACCTGCCCTACACCTCCATTCTTCCTCAGCCCTAAGTAGGAAGGGGCCCTTCCTTCTGTGTAAGACCAATCTCCTCTTCACTTGTGACTTTGCTCTTTCCTATGTCTTTGTCTTCCCCTGCTCTTTCCAGTCATGATTGAAACACTGAAGTTTTGCCTGTCTTCAACAAGCAAATGAACAGTAGTTATTTTTGTACAATACGTTGTCTCTCAAGTGTCATCTTTCCTTTGCAGACACCTTTTTAATCTCTTTCCACCTCACAGCTAATCTCTGAAGACTTGTTAACTTTTACCTTTCATACATCTCTAACTTCCACTCATTTACTAGTCTGCTCTCGTCTGGCTCCCATTCCTGTCTTTGCAGAGAGAATACTTTTTGCCAAGAGCCCATAGATCTACACGTTACTAAATTCAGTAAGAACGTCTTAGTCCCTAACCTGCTAGGTACCCCAGGAGTCTCTGGTTCTATTGGCAGTTCCCCTTTACTTTAAATCTGTATGTTTTGCTCTTGACTTCCATGATGCCATATTCACAGGCTTTCCTTACATCTCCCTCCTTTCCACTCAGGAATCCAAAAACACTCAGTACTAGACCCAAGGATACCTGACTTGAGTTGTGTAACATTTTCCCACAATGAAGCCTCCTTTCTTTTGCATTCCATACCATTTTCCTAAATAATCTCACTCATTCTCATGGTTTCAATTGCCATTTATGTGCAGCTATCCCCCAAATTTTAATTTCTAAGCTTCAGACTCATGCATCTGCTTGCTGATGTGGTATCTCCTGTTAGATATCTAACAGGCATCTCAAATTCATGTCCAAGGCTGAACGTATATTTTTTTTTTTAAATTTTTTTTTTAATTTTATTTATTTATTCGACAGAGATAGAGACAGCCAGCGAGAGAGGGAACACAAGCATGGGGAGTGGGAGAGGAAGAAGCAGGCTCATAGCAGAGGAGCCTGATGTGGGGCTCGATCCCATAACGCCGGGATCACGCCCTGAGCCGAAGGCAGACGCTTAACCGCTGTGCCACCCAGGCGCCCCTGAACGTATATTTTTGCCCCCAAATCTGGCCGTCTATTCTTATAGCAAATGGCACAAACACAGCTCCATTTACAGAAGACAGATATCAAGTACTCTCTTGGTTCCTGCTTTACTTTCAACCTTCAGATATAAATAATTTATAAGATTTGAACCACTAAATGTCTCTTGTATCCATCTCTAGCTTATTTCACCAGCCCAGTCTAAGCATAATTTTCTGTAAAATACTTATGCCTGTGTTAGGTGAAAATGATGGCATTATCTTCTGAAGTTTACAATGTATGGATGGGTAATAACTATGGCAACTCCTGTATATGGAAAATAAATACACTAAGGTTCGAGTTTTCTACATTTTAGGTAGTAATACAATATTAACTCTAAATATACTTTAAAAGATTAAGGATGTGTATTTTAATCTGTAGAGCAACTATTAAAAAATAATGTTAAGAAGTACAGTTAAAAGTCAATAGGTAGATTAAAATGGGATTATAGAAGATATTAAAAAAGAAAAATAAAGGCAGGAAAGGAAGACCAGCGGAACAGAAACTACAGGGAGCAAACCAAAACCAAATAACAAAATGATAACTTTGAATCCATTGGCACCAATAATTGCATGAAGTATTAATGGAGTAAATGCTCCAATTAATTAAAAGGCAGAGATTGTCAGAATGGATGAAAAGATAAGACCTGACTGACATGCCATCAACAAGAGAGAGACTTTAAATATAAAGGCACAGATATTTTGAAAGCAGTTGGATGAAAAGAGTATACAGTGCAAACAGGAAGGCAGGAGGTCTATATTGATATCAATAAAATAAACTTCAAGGTAAAGAGTATTACCAGAGATAAAGAGGAACATTTTATAATGCTAAGAGGGTCAATTAATAGAAAGGACATAACAATCTTAACATCCTAGCCACTTACTAGTTGTATGACCATAAGACCCTGAGCCTCAGCTTTCTTATCTGTAAAATGTATTATAGCATGTCTGGACAGATATGCTTGGATAGTATATATGTAAATAAAGTTTAATAAACAAACAAGCAAGCAAATAGCATTTACATATATCCCTTGGCACATAGTAGGTTTTCATTGAACATTAATTCTCTTTCTTACGTAATGTGCTCAGTTTGGGCTCAGGAAGTCTAAAAAGAATGATGAGCAATTTTGTTACAGAGACAAATCCATCAAAGCAGAATAATATAAAGTACACATGTTACAATAAAAATTTGTTTAATGATGGCATAACTTAGAGATTTTACTGGTACTGTTTCCTAGAGAGGGAGCTTCAACCTTTACCTTGAGATGCTAGAATCTGGGGAAAGTGTTAATTGAACAGCAGTTTTCCCTTTTTAAGGCAAAAGTAACAAAAGCTAATCTTAATCCAAGTGTATTATTATTATTATTATTATTATTATTTATTTATTTTAGTGAGAGAGAGAACACGTGTGCATACATGCAAGTGCAGGGAGGGACAGAAGGAGAAGGAAAGAATGCCAAGCTGGCTCCACGATGGGCATGGGGTTCCATTTCACGACCCTGAGATCATGACCTGAGCTGAAATTAAGAGTCAGACACTGAACCAGCTGAGCCACCCAGGTGCCCCTTAACCCAAGTGTATTATTTTGGGGATGCTTTTTCTCTCAGGCAAAATGACCAGTAATCACTTCTTCAGTACAGCTGCTAACATCACAAACCACTATTAGCTCCACCTTACATTTAATAAGTGTTACATACACTAGAAGCTCCACCTTACATTTAATAAGTGTTACATACACTAGAAGCACATAGGGTATTCTTTAACTTGTACATGCATTGGGGTCCATTAAGTGTTTTCTTCTAGATTACACAGACCTTACATGGCACACCAAGGTAGTTTCAACCTAAAGTCTAGCTTTGTAAATTACATTGCCTGCAAAAATGTGTTATACTTAGGGCACCTGAGTGGCTTAGTTGATGAAGCGTTTGCTTTCGGTTCAGATCATGATCTCCGGGTCCTGGGATGGAGCCATGTGTCAGGATCCCTTCTCAGTGGGGAGTCTATTTCTCCCTCTTCCTGTGCCCCTCCCCCTGCTCGCTCACTCTCTCTCTTTTTCTCTCTCTAATAAATACAATCTTAAAAAAATGGGTTATACTTTTTCTAAATGGTTTTTTTTTAAAATTGAATCTTTGTAAGATCTCCAAAAACTGGATCATATTTTAAAACAATTTTAAATGAAAATTGCAGTCATTTTTGAAGGTCACAATGGGATTTTAAATAGTGAAATCAAAGCTCAGTGTTTCTTCTAAGCTCTGAAGTGGACTTACAGGAAATAGATGGAGGAAAATGGCCACTGTGGCCTAAAATATAGAGAAAAACATCTATGTTCAATTAGGTAGTAACTAAACAATTCAACATGTAAAGTTGAATTTAATGCCTACTTCTCCTTCAGAAGATTTTATGAATAAGAATTTCACAGTCAACTCTGAAATTTAAGGGAAAATTCCTGCACTGGATACGTATTATTATTTATTGATCTTGAGGTCACTTTTCTAATTTCATGGAAATTAAGTGTCTGTGAATCAGTTGTTCAAAGTGGAAAATTTCTTCCACTTTGATGATGATGATATATGGCAATGATAAACATTTCCTATTTACTGAGCAATTATTACGTGCCAGTCACTCTTTTAAGTGCTTTCCATACATTATTTAATTTGAAACTCATAAATTCTCAATGAGATAGATATGATTGTTATCCACATTTTATAGATAATGAAAATTAAACTAGTGGAAGTAAAATGACTTGTAAGTCACACAGTACATGGTGGAATGCAATGACAACATAGGTTGCTTGACTATGAAAGGCTCTATGTTGAATTATTGGTAGAGATTAGAAATTTTCTTTAACATAATCGCATATAGAATCCCATTTCACTTTTCATATGATCTTCAATGGCTAGTAGGGTTACGTTGACTTGAAAGCTTAGGAAGTGTATCAGAATCAGAAGAGGACTGGGGACAGGGTGACCTGGAATGAACAGCTTAGTTCACTTATACAACAAGCCTTGAGAAGATTGGATTGTCATTCAATGGGCTTATTTTTCTATGCTTCTTTTCACCAACACAGTGGTACATCAGAACTTGAACAGGTCTATGAGGCAAGGTGGTCACTGACAAACAAAGCCTCAGACTTAGATCTTTCCATGTTAGAAAACAAATAACATTGTCTTGGTCCTCATCCTGATTCTTCCACCTCCTGACCAGATAGGATTTTGGCAAGTCATTTCTTACAGCATCTATTTCCCTGTCAGCAAAATGGGGGCTTCCTTTTAGGGCTATTATTTTGATAAAGGAGATAATTCATTTAAAGTGCTTAGTATGATGTCAAGTATATAGTAAGCACGCAAAATACATGTTAGCTATTATCATATCATTATTATTTTCATCATTATTGTCATTTGCTTTGGAATGCTTTCCATGTGATAAATGTCATAGATAAAACTTGGGGATCTACGACAATTTTGGAAAATTGTTAAATAATTTGGGGACATCTACATCCTCCCTGGGGAGTTGACAACACTTTACAGTTGGCTCTGCTGTGTGATATGCCTTTGGTGTCTTCACATGCATTATGTTGGTAAGGAAGGACACTAAAAGCATGGAGGGTTTCATGGAAAAGATAGGTAAATACTATCTGAAGTGGTGATTTATCCTCTTTCTTTGCACATTTCTTCCTGGAAATGTTTCTTGAAAGAGACTTAAGGCATGAGTTGGGATTTATTTTATAAGAATTTCTGGTGTAAGTGGGTTGTAGTAAATGGTGGTATGAGAAACAGTGGTGACTCTCCAATGAATTCTATTTCTGATCTTTGCTTTGTGACTGGCACAGAGAACCAGAGAGCCGGTAGGCATGGTGTACTGCATCCAGCAGTGCATAACACACAAGCAGGCCTAACCTTTCACAGCAAAATGTCTTGCCATCCTTGCTGCAAGTATACAGAAGTGGCTGAAGTGTTAGAACAATAAAATACTTAGCATTTGGGGGGGCAACTACTCTTAGGGAACATTGTTCTTTTAAGTGAGGAGCTGTGAGCTGTTAGTAGAAAGCAGCAATTTCTTTAGCTTCTCAAAAAAGAATATGGGTGCTGTGTGTGTGTGGGGGGGAGGCTTCAATTTAGGACACAGACACTGATAACTTTATTAAATATTGATTTTTGAAAAATATATATATTCACTAAGCCATGAGCCAGAGAAGATCAGAGTTGGTGATAAAAATAATTATTAGTAGTATTTCAGTTTTATTGCAAACAAAATGAGTTGGCATAATCTATGAATATAACTATATATAAATATAACTCCCATCCATAGCCCACTTGGAAATTGGATGCCACTCTTCCTATTGTGACAACAAGGCCCACTTCAGAGTGGAACAATATTTGTTTCTTTTGTGGCTTTCAGGGCCGGCAAAGCCAGGATTTCTGGACCTATAACAGACTTTCAAAAACTATTAACCCAGGCTCAGAAACAAAGGTACAGAATTTGTGGCAAGCAGGGCCTGGGAAAATTCTCTGGAGAGGAAAGGGCCACTTGAACAAAGACCAGAGTAAGCAGTGGCCTTGCTAACTCAGTACAACATTTATTTGGTATCAGAGTGTTTCAGACTCTGGGAATCCTGAGAACCTTCAATGTCAGTCACCTCTCTGTAGATGAGGAGTGATGAGGAGAACTACTGATTCATGCAAGAAGTGTTTCCTAAACTTAAAGATGTAAATGTAAGCATAGGAAGGGTCTGCTTCTGGACTTTGGAAGAGGCTACCTTGAGAATGGCGAGCTTCTTGTCACTACCAGTATTCAGGCAGAGGCTAGACAAGCACCTCCCTGGGGATATGCTATTGGTGGGGTATTGAGTCAGGTCAGATATCCCCAAAGCACTAAGCATTCTATAGTCTTCTATGGGCTCACATCTACTTTGTACACTCTGTGATTTTAGGAATGTAATGAGAGCAATACTCGTGTTGTTGATGACAACAATGATGATAGCTAGCTAGCTACCATTTACTGAAGTTGAATATATTCTAGGCACTGTGACGAATGTTCAGCAATCCAGACATACAATCCTTACCACTACCCTAAGATACTGATATTGCCTCCATTTTATGGGTAAGAAAACTGAGGCTTAGATAGATAAGAATTGGTTCCTGTGTTTAAATATTTGGGGGTGAGATAGGACTCATAAATGCAAATAGTTACTGAAAACCTTAGTCTGCCGACATGTGACAGTGTGAGAACCATTATAAGACAATATGCGTGAGGTGCATGCCAAGTGTTCATCAGCCAGACATGGCCGGGGGCCGAGAAGAAGCTTTATGGTGGAGGTGGGAACAAATTACTTAAGAGGATGGTCTATTTGGTCAAGTAAGTGGAAGGTTTATGGTTAGTTTGAAATAAAATCTTAAAAAACTGAATGTGCTAGCTGGAATTTTTACTGTGGTGTCAATAACTTCCCATGCTATAGCTATCAAATTGGCTTTGCACTCTGGATAAATATCTTCCCCATTTTATTTGGCTTTAAACCAGAGTTACAGGAGACACAAATCACTGTAAGTAGGAATACCCAAATTAAATGAGCGTTCAGTTTTGACTATTTGCCTTGGTGTTTTTAAGCCACACATTTTAAAATCCCTTTAGATGACGTTGGTGGGAATCTAAATAAATCTAGATGAAGAAAACAGATATTTATCATACCTTTCTGAACTGTTCTGTGAGACAGGGGATACTGACAACTTTGAAAGTGGTGTGTGCACTTGCACCTGTACACATAGTGGTCTTCTCTGACTTTTCGTGAGATAATGTGCAGTGTGAGTTGGAAGATGTGGATTTCAGTGGGGACTTTGCCACTGTGATCTTCTGATTAACCTTGACATTCCCATCTGTGAGATGTGTCCTTTGTACAAGATGCTAGAATGGGATCATTGTTTTACAGGATCCCTTGAGTTTGTGTTTTCTCACCTAAGAAAACAAGTAGAAGAAACTGGAAGCCTTCCTTGAATATGATCCATCTTCTATGCAACTTTATGGAGCAATTTTGGAGGTCATGTCAAGTATTCATTTAAGGAAGGAATGATTCTAGTGCAAATTAAACCAAATAATCGGTCATTGGCATCTTCAGGGAGAAGGAAGTTTACATAACCTCAATTAAAAACAAATATCACTATAAATCAGTTTTTCCGCTTCTTGAACTGCATGTAAATGCTTGTTTGAAATATTTTCTATTTTGTGCCTGGCTTCTTTTGCTCAACGTACTATTTTTGAAGTTAATCCATGTCATTGCATGTATCAGCAATTAAGATTTTGCATTTTGTTATAGGTAAAGTATACCTCAGTAAAAAAAAAAAAGGAATGAAAAAATATTACTTAAAAAGGAAAAAAACAAAGTAATCAGCTCCTGGGTCTTGGAGGCTGAGAGTAGAAGAGATTATATTATGGGATTAGAGAGATGAATTGGGGAACATTTTTCTGCATCAGCAGGTTACTCATTTCTATGTTGGGCCCTTCCTTTTGTGTAAGCAGAAGTGAAAGAAAACTATTTAGGTTTGTAATATATCAGTTTTCCCCATTGTGATCCCACTTAACACAATGTTAAAAACCCCACAGTCTTGCAAGATGGAGACGGCGCTTCTCACCAGCAATAGCAAGGCGTTTGTGTGGATCTGCTCTTCTGGCAGGAGTTGGGGACATGACTAGACACAAGCATGAAGTCTAGACTCCAAGCCTGGCATTTCAAGCTGTTCAGAGCCAGGCCCTGATTCAGACTGATGTGTTCCCACTCCGTTCTGATTTTGGATGGCTTACAGAGGAGCCAGACAGCTCATCATCATGGCACCCCAGAGCTAAATTTAAGGTGGTAGCTTTTCCAGAGTGGTAATTCATTCAAGCCAGCTAGCATTTATGTAGTGGTTATTGCATGCCCATCTGTTTTTAGGTAGAAATAAATCAGGGTGTGATCTTATAACTCTACTTTTTGTCCTCTTATCCCCTGTCATCATTGCTGATATGAACACCATTTGATATATCATAGACTTAGAGATTCTAAACTTGTCTCTGAAAAGTGAGAGCATCTTCCAATTTTCACCTTATTCCTGGCAGGCTCTTTCTCTGAAATATCTTCACTCATCCACTCATTCATTCATTCATTCATTCAGTCACTCACTCATTTCATTAAACCAATATTCTGTTCTTGATGATACATGATAAAACAAAAATGCAAAATTTCCTGTCTTCACCACAAGTGTACCTGTTATCCATTGTTCAAGAATCCGCTTAATTCTCATGTCCTTCAGGAATCCTGTCCTCTCCTGAGCTTCTGCAGGCCTTACCTTCAACATCATCCACAGACAATGCTGCAACTTTTCCTTTACAGAGTTAGGTTGTTATAGGATTCTTGGAATGCAGATATTTCCATCTCCCAGCAGCATTATTGCCTCCAAGGGGTTGTGCATTCTAGATCACTGGACTCCTGACCATTTCTGCCTCAATACATTGTACATAAGTAGGTGTCAAGTGAACAAGGGAATGGACATTTGCTTTCTAGCAATTGTATGACAGAATGGACCGTGATGTCCAGGCTGAGCTCTATCTTCTCTTAAAACCTGGAAGTCACTCTAATGTGATTCCATTTAAAACATTCTATGAATTTGAATCTGAAGATGCCTCAGTACTACCTCGGGGCTTGGAGTATTTCTGTCACTCAAAAAAATTTTAAGTTTATGGCTTTCTCATGAAGATCCCATGGGTATTGCATATGCAAAGAACAAGAGGTTTGTGAAAGGACCTCCAAAATGCTCACAGGCTGGGTGAATTGGGGTCCTCCTTACTGGACTGGGAATATTCAAACAGACAATAAAGGATATTGAGTTGCCTGAAGTGGTTCTGGCCAGAGGGGACATCATGAGCACGGCCTTATTCCTGGTCTTACTGTCTTTCTCCTTATATGTGACCCCTAAAGGAAGAGTATGGTTTGGCAGCAATGACAGGAAGGACTGTTCTCTGGATAAGCCTATCAAGTGTCAGAGAGTTGAGGAGAACTTTTGACTTACGAAAATTGCCTTGATTCTTGAGTTCTATCCAATTTTCCCTCAGCCAACAAGCCCTTAATAAATTCTACTCCTCGGGGCGCCTGGGTAGCGCAGTCGTTAAGCGTCTGCCTTCGGCTCAGGGCGTGATCCCGCTGTTCCGGGATCGAGCCCCACATCGGGCCTCCGCTGGGAGCCTGCTTCTTCCTCTCCCACTCCCCCTACTGTGTTCCCTCTCTCGCTGGCTGTCTCTGTCACATAAATAAAAATAAAATCTTTTAAAAAAAATTAAATAAATAAATTCTACTCCTCATCCTCCTTAGAGCTGGTCATCTTTGGAAGCGACTACCATCGGAGCATGAGGCTCTTGTGAATACAGCTGTTCAAGCAGAGGCCATATAAGCACCTCTCAGGGGATATGCTGCTGGAGGGCATTGAGCTAGAGCTAAAGCCCCCTTTGTATCCTCCTTCAGTATACATACATTTTCTATGATGTTATGTGAGAGGAACTCAATTGCAAGGGGGAGGGAAGGCTTCAGTGAGGGGCTGCAGGTGGTCTTCTTAAGCCCCATCAATGCACAGTGGGAATTCTGGGGTGAGCTATCCAAGGATAACCAGTGCACCCAAGTGCAAAACTGCTAGCAGCCTTGAGCATTTCCACTTAACACTTTCATCTCCATTCTCATTCCCCACAAAGTGAACTCAAACTGCTTACTACCTACATATCCTCCAGGCTCCTGTGAGGTTGAATGTGTTAATGGTTATAAAGTGCTTTGACCTTCTCTCTTGGAAAGTACTGCAGGAGTAAAAAAAAAAATTATTATTATCATTTCACAGACATTTTGCAGTTCCCACTGGTTAGTTTCATTCTCTCCTTCGATCTTGAATGCATTAAAATGGCTAAATAAAAAGTATTTTGAGTAAATAAAGATACCCATGATTTTTAAAAGTTCTTTATTATATATTTTGATATGCATCATTACCTTCTCTGACTTTCCACATAAAGTGCTATAGCTAAACGGCCCTGTAATGATATTGCTACTTGGCTATAATTTAGAATGCTATAAAAATTATTTAGCACAAAGAAGTATTTCCAGTTAAAATTTAGCAACTCCTTTCAAATAGATTTACATTAAATCTTAGACTGAATTTTAGAAACATTGAACAGAGCAAAAATGAAATCTAGTTCATGTTCTCATAAAATATCTACTTTTCTCCTGACTCTTTACCCTGTGTGTGTGTGTGGGGGGGCAGATTCCCTCTCTGCTTAGAAACAACCTACCTATCCTTCCTTTTTTTCCTGCCCTTTCTTCCCTTTCTCCCTTCCTTCCTCCCTCCAACTCTTCTTTTTTGTTTTCCAAAAAAAAACAAAAGATGAAAAAAACCCCACAAATTAAATAAATTACTTCTTTAGCGTCTGGCATGTTGTGAAGCCTAGATAAATATTCAGTCTTGTTGTAGTTATGTACGAGATACTGTTTAAGTTCTTGAGAAGACAAAAGAGATTGAGTTCCTGCTCTTAAGAATTATGCAGTCTAGAAAAATAGAGATGTAGACACATAAACATATAAATAACAACATATTGTTATAGTCCTAAAATGGGGAATATAAAAAATGTTGTGAGATTTAGTAATTTCTTAAGGAGCCAGTAAGCCATAACTGTTAATTGCACAGACTTTGGAGCCAGAGATAAAATGTCAGTCTTTCCACTTACTTTCTATGTGACCTTAAACATAGAATAAGACACATTTTCTCTTCCATAAAAAGAGGATACTCATGTCTTCCTCATATGCTTGTTTTAAGACTTAAAAGAGTTAATTTTTATACAGAACATAGGCTCATCTCTGGAATGTAAAAAAACTTTCAATACATGTTAGCTATCATTTTTACGGGAAGCAAAAAAATATCACACACACACACACACACACACACACACACACACTCCTTCGCTTGAACTTCTCAAATTATCATCTTGTTTCTTTCATGTTTTTCATAGCTACATTTTATGAATAGGTTTTTACATTTTATTTTCCATACCCTCCTTTTACCCCTTTAATCCCACATCTTTATTTAATTACATCAGCACAGTGTTTAATGAAAGTGCTTGGATCCTTCTAAATTCTGGTAGTTGTATGGTGCACAGATTACAGGAGTGCTTAGACAGTCACAGTTGAAGACTGACCCAAGGAGTCCTGCTACTCCTACTTTCCATGTACATCATTTTACTATGACTATGCCATCCTCTCCTGAACTCACCCCATTTGGGCTTTCCTTCTCATCACTGATCTTAACACCAACCACCTTCATCTTGCCACATCCAGTGGAAAATGGCATCCCATTTTCCTCCTACTTCAACCCTCGGGCCCCAGTCATTATGAAAGGCTAAGGTTTAGGTAAGGTGGGAGGTTTCCTTTTGACATCTTCCCATCCTCATCCTGTGCCCTTCTTGAGTTCATTTCAGATCTTTCAGAAGCAGCTGACCTTCTTCCTCCTCCTCCCATTTCCACTGCCTTTCTCTGCCAGTTACGGAGGAGACTTCCATAAGCCTATCTGTGTTGATTTAGTGCACTCTCTAGGAGGCACTTGGAATTTAAAAGTCCAGAGAGACAATCTGTAACATAAGGGGATACACCATAATGCTAAAATTTCAGGGTCTGAGGTAGACATCAGGAGACATTTCTTTTCTTTCTTTTTTTTTTTTTTTTAAAGATTTTATTTATTTATTTGACACAGGGAGAGACAGCCAGCGAGAGAGGGAACACAAGCAGGGGGAGTGGGAGAGGAAGAAGCAGGCTCCCAGCAGAGGAGCCCGATACGGGGCTCGATCCCGGACCCTGGGATCACGCCCTGAGCTGAAGGCAGATGCTTAACGACTGAGCCACCCAGGTGCCCCAGGAGACATTTCTTAGTATGGTTGCGCTCCCGTGTTCCTTAAAGCTGACCCTATAAACCACCATGTGGCCAGCACTGTGAAAATCCAGGCTCTGTTACAGTCCTACCAGCCTGGCTGGAGATTAGTCTCCACTTCGAGTTTACCTATTTAGATTGAATGAGACAGGATATTCAAGAAACTGAGGGAATACCTAGAAAATGACATATCACCTTAAGAAGTGATGGGGCAAGCAGGAGCTGTTGCCTGCTCCTACGTCCCAGTCTCTCTCTCTCTCTTTCTCTCTCTGACATTTCAGTGTTAGTGTCGTCTCCTAAATGTCAGATTCCTTTTGAAAAATCTTACGCATGGATTAATAAACAATGTGCTGTCAGTTAATTCTTATTAATCTAAGAAAATATCATGGACAATTAGAGATTTTGAAGTGAGGAGAAAAACCTTAAATATTGTTCAAGCAGCAGTGAGTTTACAACGGAATTTATTAACAACGTTAACTGATAGACTTATTGTTTTAAAATATCATATATATTTAAACATCATAATTAAATTACAACTGCATAATGATGAGTGAAGTGTGTGTGTGTGTGTGTGTCTCAGTGTGACACAAAGTTTTCTAGGGTCGTTTATACTAACAGTCACCATGGGCAGCCCCAAGTTTCATTAGAGGAGATGTATAACTCACAGACGCAAATCAGTGGCTGCAATAGTCAAAGCTCACTGCATATCCATTGTGATATGGTTACAACAAGCATTTTAGATTCTGGCATATTCTGAAAAGAAAATTATGGTGACATGGTGCTGCTGCCAATTATCTGAATATGACTGACGGCCGGAGCAACCACGTAGAAAGTCTAGCTTGTGATTTCCCTTCGACTGCCGGTTTTGAACTACAGGGGGTTGAGTTCCCAATCAGATTTTCTTGTTTCCCAGACTCAGCCTATGTAGAGCTGAATTTCCTTACTTTAAGTTTGTCATCCTAGGGCCACAGGGCCTTTTTACCCTCCACACAGTGGGCTTTATTTCTGACTTGGTAACTACAAGGAGGCAGAGAATTCTGGGTAAAGCATCTCACACAGTGTGGTGAGCAATTGTCTCATGACTCACCAGCCTTGGAGACCTATGTTCACTGAAGGATGTTAAGTTGGATTCCTCAGATATGTTTTCCTTACTTTATATTCAACCCAACACCTTGGTCATTCCATTGTCCCCAGGCCTGGCAGCATTGCATTTTCTGGGATTTCACTTGTACTAGCTACTTCCCTCTGCCAAGAATTCATCTTGTGCAACCACACGTGGAAAGCACGTCACTCTTTAGGGGTGACATTTCAACCCATCATCAAATCCTGTTAGCTGTACCTGTAAAATATATGCATAAATGACCACATTTCACACCACCTCTGTCTCTACTGCTTGATCCCAAACCACCATCATCTCTGGCTTGACATTGCAATAACCTTCTGAACCTTAGACCTTCCTCTTTTTTTTTTTTAAGATTTTATTTATTTATTTGACAGAGATAGAGACAGCCAGCGAGAGAGGGAACACAAGCAGGGGGAGTGGGAGAGGAAGAAGCAGGCTCATAGCGGAGGAGCCTGATGTGGCGCTCGATCCCATAACGCCAGGATCACGCCCTGAGCCGAAGGCAGTTGCTTAATGACTGCGCCACCCAAGTGCCCCCTTAGACCTTCCTCTTAGAGGCTTGCTTCCTTGAAATTCATTCTCTATAAAGCATCCAGAGTGATCTTTCTGAAATTTAAGTTAGAACGTGTTTCTAGTCTACCAAAAGTCTTTTAATGGTTTCCTACCTGACTCAGAGCATAAGCCATGGCCCTTACTAGCAGGAGAACCACCCGCATTGTCTCATGTGAGCTGCCTGCCCTGTCAACCTTTTCCCTTTTTGACCCCCCCCTCCTTCCCGAGCCATATAGGTTTCCTTATATTTCCTCAATCTCACCAAGCGCGTTCAAGCCTTAGGGCTTAATTTGCACTTTCTGATTCTCCAGGCAAGGATGATTTTCTCTGAGTTATCCACATGGCTGTTACTCATTTATTGCAGATTTCTGCTCGAATACCACCTCCTCTGAAAAGCCTGTCTTCGGTAGTGTTCTTGATGTGGTCTCTCCCTTTCCCTGCTTAATTTCTCTTCCCAGCACTTAACTGTGCCCAAATATTGTTCCTTTTTTGTTTATTGTCTGTCTCCCCTCTCTAGGATTGGGCACCATCAGCACAAGGCCTTTTTAAGGTTTGTTTACAATCGGGTCCACTCATTTATTTATTTATTTATTTTTTAAAAGATTTTATTCATTTATGTGACAGAGAGACAGCCAGCGAGAGAGGGAACACAGCAGGGGAGATGGAGAGGAAGAAGCAGGCTCCCAGCCGAGGAGCCCGACGTGGGACTCGATCCCGGAACCCCAGGATCACGCCCTGAGCCGAAGGCAGTCGCTTTAACGACTGCGCTACCCAGGCGCCCCAGGTCCACTCATTTAGAATGGTGTCTGTGACATACTGTAGTGTTCAGTAAAGAAATGGCTGAGTTCATGTCTGTGGTCCTTTGTGCACAGTCCTCCTCATTTTCTTTACAGCCATGCACTTGGCCATGTCAGTGCCTCCCAATGACACATGAGCTGGTACATCAGGCTTCCTCGTCGGCCTGTCATCATCCCAGGAGTTCAAGCTGGATCTTTGTGTATCTCGTGTTTGATAATTCTGTTATTCCAGGTTTTAACTATGTTTATCTGGAAGTAAACATTTCTTTTCTGGAAAGTTTTGGAATTATGGTAGATAATTGGGAAGAAGATATCATTTCTAGTGCCCTTATATATAGTCAGGGCATTACCTAAGCCACTTAGTTCAAAACCTTTCTTCAGCAGATGAGTTTGTGCTCCACAGACATGAAACATTTTTCTTGTCGCACAGCAAGTCACGTTTGGAGGTAGAACTCAAATATAGTGCTTCTTCCCGTTACTGTCCTGTCCTTAGAACTGATTCCTGGGACCATCTGTTTCTGGCCTCTTTGTGTGGGAGGGCAAGGGGGGCGCTATTCTGTATTCAGACGTTGTGCTTTTAAGGGACAAAATAGGGTGAGATGCGTGCTCCTTTCTATGGCTCATGCCCTGGGGTCTCTAGTTTCTTTATCCTCTGTTTTGTCTTGGAACCATTAATCATTTTTCTCCTGCCACTGGTTGTCCTGGGCACCATTTACTTCATTTATAACTTGTCCAAATTACACATACAATTACGAATTGTGACCACCTAGCTCATGGGATTCAAGGTAACAGTGTAATTGTATACCTACTATGTGCTCCATATTCATTCTCTTTTATTGCAGACAGAGTTTGAATTAGCAGTTGTGTTCATGGAGACACATATTTCTATACTGAAACATTTTCTTCCTGCCAAAGCCAAATGTTAAGTACATTCATTCTCAGCTGAAGTTTTAGAAAGCAAAATTGCATGGTTTGAGAGTGAAAAATCAAAGTATCATTTTAGGATATGTCAGGTACAATTCTAAATCTGTGTGCAAGGGTTGGAGATTTGCTAAGTACAGATCCAGGCTGGTATTAAAATTAGCATTCCTGTAGAATACAGAGGAGCAGGCAATGCTAGCTTGGCTATACCTCTGAGGGCTGCACAGGCTTGCTTGTTCACCTGGCTTTTGTGTTTATCAGAATATTTAGGCAGGCTTTGCCAACATAGGGTCATCTCCTGATGTAGATTCTTCTAAGCATCCATAAGGATATAAGCATGAATGTACTTTTCACTTCATAGTTTAGGGGAGCTGATTAAATTCTGATTAACACACACACACACACACACACACACGTCACACCCTGTTTTCATAATTCACATCCAAACAGACCCTTGCATGTGACAGAATTCTCTTTTCATGATCACCTGACTCAGTGATTATTTAGCCTTGCACTGAAATTCCTAAGGGAGGCATCATTAGGCATTTTGTTTCAAGACAATAATATGTCATTTGAGGCCATCATGCTTCTGGTAGCATTACCTCACTCACCCCTGAGCCTGGTATTATACCATCTTCACAGACATAATGACTTTTTTGTGCAAAAGTGAAAAATTCAGCACAAAAAGAATAAATCTCTTATTGGGGTTTCAAAGGAGTGGATTTTCTGTATCTAAGAAATGTACGGAGTAGAAATAGATGAAAGGAGACACAATCAGAAATGAAATATCCTCATGATTAATCAAAGACATAATCCCATCATTGAAAAATGACTCAATGTTTAAGGTTTTTCTCTATTTCTTAACATCAGAATTCTGCAAGACTCTGAACTCTCAATATTGGAAATATAACTACAGAAAATTTTCACTCCATAATTTTTTTTAACAAGATGAAATATCATACATTAAAGCATAAAATGATTGCTTCTTATTGCCTATCAGTGAAAACCCAAACTTCTGGGCTTGGACTCAGAGGCCCTCCGGCTAGAGCTCCCTACCTAGCCAACACCAACTCCCTGAATTCTTAGCAGAGAGACTGACTTTTATAGTCATCCTCATTGCAAGCTTCTCCTCCATCTTAAACACCTTCTTTTCACCTCTCTCTCATTCTCTCTCTCTCTCTCTCTGAGCATGTTGACCGTCAAGGACCTATTGAAGTCCACGAACTACTGTCAGCTACTCTTTATGCTTAGATACAGAAATGGATATTAAGTGGAAGTTTATTTATTTATTTTTTTTAATTTTATTTTATTATATTGTGTTAATCACCATACAGTACATCCCCAGATTCCGATGTAAAGTTTGATGGCTTCATTAGTTGCGTATAACACCCAGTGCACCATGCAATACGTGCCCTCCTTACTACCCATCACCAGTCTATCCCATTCCCCCACCCCCTCCCCTCTGAAGTCTTCAGTTTGTTTCTCATAGTCCATAGTCTCTCATGTTTCATTCCCCCTTCTGATTACCCCCCTTTTCTTTATCCCTTTCTTCCCCTACCGATCATCCTAGTTCTTATGTTCCATAGATGAGAGAAATCATATGATAATTGTCTTTCTCTGCTTGACTTATTTCACTTAGCATTATCTCCTCCAGTGCCGTCCATGTTGCAGCAAATGTTGAGAATTCGTTCTTTCTGATAGCTGAGTAATATTCCATTGTATATATGGACCACAGCTTCTTAATCCAGTCATCTGTTGAAGGGCATCTCGGCTCCTTCCATGATTTGGCTATTGTGGACAATGCAGCTATGAACATTGGGGTGCATATGGCCCTTCTCTTTACTACGTCTGTATCTTTGGGGTAAACACCCAGTAGTGCAATGGCTGGGTCATAGGGTAGTTCAATTTTTAACTTTTTAAGGGACCTCCACACTGTTTTCCAGAGTGGCTGTACCAACTTGCATTCCCACCAACAATGTAGGAGGGATCCCCTTTCTCCACATCCTCTCCAACAATTGTTGTTTCTTGCCTTGTCTATCTTTGCCATTCTAACTGGCGTAAGGTGGTATCTCAGTGTGGTTTTGATTTGAATTTCCCTGATGGCTAATGATTTTGAACATTTTTTCATGTGTCTGTTAGCCATTTGTATGTCTTCATTGGAAAAGTGTCTGTTCATATCTTCTGCCCATTTTATGATTTGTTTATTTGTTTCTCGTGTATTGAGTTTGAGAAGTTCTTTGTAGATCTTGGATACCAGTCCTTTATCTGTGGTGTCCTTTGCAAATATATTCTCCCATTCCGTGGGCTGTCTCTTAGTTTTTTTGACTGTTTCCTTGGCTGTGCAGAAGCTCTTTATCCTGATAAAGTCCCATAAGTTCATTTTATCTTTTATTTCTCTTGCCTTTGGAGATGTGTCGTGAAAAAGGTTGCTCTGGCCGATGTCATAGAAGTTGTTGCCTATGTTCTCCTCTAGAATTTTGATGGATTCCTGTCTCACATTGAGGTCTTTCATCCATTTGGAGTTTATTTTTGTGTATGGTGTGAGAGAGTGGTCAAGTTTCATTCTTTTGCATGTAGCTGTCCAATTTTCCCAGCACCATTTATTGAAGAGACTGTCTTTTTTCCACCGGATGTTTTTTCCTGCTTTATCAAAGATTAGTTGCCCAAAGAGCCGAGGGTCCATTTCTGGGTTCTCTATTCTGTTCCATTGGTCGATGTGTCTGTTTTTGTGCCAGTACCATGCTGTCTTTGTGATCACAGCTTTGTAGTACAGCTCGAAATCCGGCATTGTGATGCCCCCAGCTTTGTTTTTCCTTTTCAACAGTTCCTTGGAGATTCGGGGCCTTTTCTGGTTCCATACAAATTTAAGGACTATTTGTTCCAGTTCTTTGAAAAATGTCCTCGGTATTTTGATCGGGATAGCATTGAAAGTGTAGATTGCTCTGGGTAGTATGGACATTTTAACTATGTTAATTCTTCCAATCCATGAGCATGGAATATTTTTCCATCTTTTTATGTCTTCCTCAATATCTTTCAAAAGTGATCTATAGTTTCTAGGATATAGGTCCTTTACGTCTCTGGTTAAGTTAATTCCAAGGTAACGCATGGTTTTTGGTGTTATTGTAAATGGGATGGATTCCCTAATTTCTCTTTCTTCAGTCTCGTTATTCGTGTATAGAAATGCAACTGATTTCTGGGCATTGATTTTGTATCCTGCCACCTTACTGAATTGTTCTATAACTTCTAATAGTTTGGGAGTGGATTCCTTTGGGTTTTCCATATAGAGTATCATGTCATCTGCAAAGAGAGACAGTTTGACTTCTTCTTTGCCGATTTGGATACCTTTGATCCCTTTTTGTCTTCTGATTGCTGTTGCAAGGACTTCTAGTACTATGTTGAATAATAGTGGCGAGAGTGGGCATCCTTGTCGTGTTCCTGATCTTAAGGGAAAGGCTTCCAGCTTTTCCCCATTGAGAATAATGCTTGCAGTAGGCTTTTCATAGATGGCTTTTATGAGATTGAGAAATGTACCCTCTATTCCTACACTCTGAAGGGTTTTAATCAGGAAAGGATGCTGTATTTTGTCAAATGCTTTTTCTGCATCAATTGAGAGGATCATATGGTTCTTGAGTCTTTTCTTGTTGATATGATGTATCACATTGATTGATTTGCGAGTGTTGAACCATGCTTGCATCCCAGGTATGAATCCCACTTGGTCATGATGGATAATCCTTTTAATGTACTGTTGGATTCTATTAGCAAGGATCTTGTTGAGGATTTTGGCATCCATATTCATTAGAGAAATCGGTCTGTAATTCTCCTTTTTGAGGGGGTCTTTGCCTGGTTTGGGGATCAAGGTAATATTAGCCTCATAGAATGAGTTTGGTAGCTTTCCTTCTGTTTCTATTTTTTGAAATAGCTTTAGGAGAATAGGTATTATTTCTTCTTTGAATGTTTGGTAGAATTCCCCAGGAAAACCGTCTGGGCCTGGAGTTTTATTATTTGGAAGGTTGTTTATCACTGACTCAATTTCTTCATAGTTAATTGGCCTATTTAAGAAATCTATTTCTTCCTGTTTCAGTCTTGGTAGTTTATAGGTTTCCAGGAAGGCCTCCATCTCTTCCAGATTGTTTAGTTTTTTGGCATATAGCTGTTGATAAAAGTTTCTAATAATCCTTGCAATTTCAATGGTGCTGGTCGTGACCTCTCCCTTTTCAGTCATAATTTTAATAATCTCAGTCCTTTCTCTTTGTTTTTGGACAAGTTTTGCCAGTGGTCTATCAATTTTATGGATTCTCTCAAAGAACCAGCTTCTAGTCCTGTTGATCTGCTCTACTGTGGTTCTGGTCTCTAATTCATTGATTTCTGCTCTAATCTTGGTCAACTCCTTCCTTGTCAGTGGGTTAGGCCTGTCCCTCTGTTGCTGTTCCAGTTTCTTGAGGTGAGAATATAGAAACTGCATTTTAGATTTTTCTATTCTTTTGAGTGAGGCTTGGATGGCTATGTATTTCCCCCTTAGGACTGCCTTTGCAGTATCCCATAGGTTTTGGACCGTTGTGTATTCATTCTCGTTGGTCTCCATAAATTGTTTAATTTGTTTTTTGATTTCCGTTTATTGAGTCATTCTTGAGCAGGATGGTTCTTAGCCTCCAAGTGTTTGAGTTTCTTCCTGGTTTTTCCTTGTGGAACTCAACCACAAGGAAACTAAGTGGAAGTTTAGTTCCTTTCTTCAAGGAACGTTTCCTTCCTGCCCAAGCTCAGATTCATCTCTACCCTTCCTCAGCTGTAGTAGTGCCTGTGAACTCCCATGGCTGTTCCCGCCAGCCCACGGTAGCATTATAGGCTATTCTGAAGTGCTAATAGACTGCAGATTCCTCAAGAACTCTGAACATGGCTTATACTTCCTTACCATTCCCCCAGGGCGCCTAAGAAAGTATGAAGTACAAGGCTTAGCCATTGTTTTATGATCTGATATTTTCAGAGAACTCTATTGTTTTTGAGAAAGGACATATTCTCATCTTTAGGCATGACCAGGTGAGGTTCAGGCAATTACTACTGGCAAGAGGTTTCTTAATGAAAATGTCAAGTGGCCTGGAGACGCTGTACTCCACACTCAGCACCTCTCAAGTGGTTTTCCTTACCTACGATTAGCATTTATATTCTGGACCCTTCTTTAGCATCTGTAAAAATTCTAAAATATTTTCTTTATATGGAGTGCTCAAAAACACCTGCAATGAGGGGCACCTGGGTGGCTCAGTGGGTTAAGCCTCCAACTCTTGATTTTGATGCAGGTCATGATCTCAGGATCCTGGGATCAAGCCCTGCAGTGAGCTTAGTGCTTAGACTTGGCTTGAGGATTTCTCTCACTCTCCCTCTGCCCCTCCCCCTACTCATGCTTGCTCGCACTCTCTCTCTCTCTCTCTCAAATAAATACATCCTAAAACAAAAACAAAAACAAAAAAAAACCTTGAAATAAGATTTAACGACAGTAAGAATCTGTAGTCCCAGTGTGTGAGATCATCAGGTAAAGAATTTACCAGAAACAAAACAAAACTGGAGTTAAGATTGATCTTTATATACCGTCATTATGGAACAGTACTTTGTACCCTACTTTACAGTACATGATGCACTTCACATTTCTTATTTTGTTGTATTTTAGTTTCTTTTATTCTCACTTCTCTAGATTTTTCAATGATGAAGAAACAGAGGCTTAGAGATGGTGGTGGTGCTGGTGAGCTATCCCAGATGCACAGAACACATCTGTGGCAGAAACTCAATTAAGGTTGCTTGTTCTTTCTAGAACAGCAGCTCACGTGTCCTATAATTCCATAATACAAATCTTGGAGGGCTTTATTAGTTACAGGGGAAAGTAAAGCTGAGAATTCTTTAAACTACTTTTCTCAGATAGTCCAAATCCACATGAGACCAATATTTTCGGACTCTCTTTTAGTATATGATTCCCTTTTAACATATATCACTGTACCTTATGTACTCTCACAGCAAAGAAACAATACACATTTGCTGAGTAAGCAATTGAGAGAGGGTATAAGCTAGGTAAATATTGTATTGAGGCAGGGAAACCAAAGTGAATCTGCAAGCTTCTGGCTGGTAAATTTCCCTTCATAAAGAATTTGTTTCAAACCTTGGAGAAAACGGTCCCATCTTTCACATTATGTGGACACTATGACTCCGTGTTCTTTACTAGGTTATTAGTCTGGGGTGACAGGAATTCTGTTGCAGGCTTTTCAGAGTCATATTGAGCCTCTGTTAGAGACCGATGTCTTAACATCGTTAAAAGCCTGAAAATTTTTAATTTTTCTCAAATGTCGATCATCTCTTTTATAGATGGGTGGGCTTTGATGATCCCTGTGAACCATATCCTCTGATATCTCTATGCTCTTGTGTGGTCCCTTTTGTTGAATCTGGGCCATGACCTACTTTAAAGATTAAAATATGGCAAGAATCATGCTATGCCTAATAAAACAAAATTAAAAATTGAAAAGTTAAAAAAAATTAAAAAAAAATCAGGCTATGCCTATTTCAGGCCTACACCTTAAGACTTGGATACATTCACCTTTGTGGTCTGGGAGAATCCAGACTCCACATAAGACGTTCGATGACCCCGTGTCTACCATGCAATGAGAAGCCAGACCCAGCCATCTAGCCAGGCTGTGTGGAGAACTGAGGCCCCAACCAGTAAGCAAGCTGAGCTCACAGCCTAGAGTCCTCATCAGTTTGCTGGCCATGTGTGTGGGGTCACCTGTGCACCAGTGTCTTCATTGTTAGTCAAGACATTTCCACTGATGCCCCCACACAGAGATGGACCGTCCTTACCCAGTTCTGCCCAAATTGCCGAATTGTAGCAAATGAATAAAATTGTTGTCCTTAAGTCTATTAAGATTTTGGAATAGCTTGTTATGCAGCAGTATATCACCAAAACAACAACCAGGAAACCGAGAGCTATCAGAAGAAGCTGAATAGGTAAACCTGCTTTGAAAAAAAAAAAAAAAGATGCATTAGAGAGAAAAAGCTGTTGTTATTCACCGTCACAGGTTCCCAGCCATTCCATCTGTCTGCCCCAGAAGACTGCTTCTCTGTTCTGTCTTTCATTCCTCTCTCTGACCCCCTGACCACTTGCACCCCTTCTCACTTTCCCCAATGTCGTTACCACCTCCGCTCACATAGAACGAAACACATATTATTACAACACAAGGAGATAATAAAAGTTACCAAAACAACAGCAGCCGAAAACTGGTGTAAAGTTTTTATTTACAAATGGGCAAGAGGAATGATTTCCAATTAATTCCACTAATTGTTGCCAGCATTTAAGAATAAGATTTGTTTCCATTTTATTGACTGTTTTTGTCATCCTGCTAATTAGTCTTATCTGAAGCTACCATATTTTAAATGAAACCATTTGATCTGTATTTACTATCTACACCAGCAGAAGTTCTAGTCCTTTAGCTCATATTCTTGAAAGGATTTTAAAGTCTGTATTAATTAATGAAGTTGGCACCCAGAGCTACAAATCATGGCAATTTTTACTTTTCTCTGCCACAGTCTATTTTGCTTTCGAATGTTTTTCTTCAGCTAGTAAACAAACTTTCTGGCTTCCCAGAATGACTTTCAGTCTTTTCTATAAAAACTCATTACCATGAACTCTAAGCACCGGCTTGTAATTTCATAGATAGTAAAATGTACAAGAAAATGTTCCAGGTCACATCAACCTATTTATCATTATGGTTGTTACAAAGTGTTTTTAAGTCAGTGTTTTAGTGGTTTTATAATAATATGAATAGTGCTGGTAATTGCCCATTTATTTTTACTCTTTAGTAAAATATTTTCTTTCTCTCTTTCCCCATATTATGAAAATCAAGTAATTAGCAGATTTTGACATGTTCCTATTTATGTGGTTAATGCAAACATGCCCATGGGATACCAATCTAGACATTCTTTTGTATATGGTTAGGCATTTCCTATATATGATCATGTAATAAATCATAATTACTAAATAAATAAAAATAAGTCACAAACAATGGCAATCCTATTTACATTTATTTCACAGATTAAGAAAAATCATTCTGTTGTGGTGACAAGGGGACCTCAGATGAAATCAAAAGAACTGTGTTTATGTCTATCACTAAGAGTTACATCTCTTAATGTTTCTTAGCCTCAGTTTCCTTGCCTGTATGGATCAGGTAATAATCACTGATCCCTTGGAGTTCTTCTGACCATCAAATGAGACCACAGATGGGGGAAAGTACTTAGCACAGGCATCTTGGGCAGAACAGTCACTCAGACAATGTTTGTTGTCTGTATCTGGGTGGTCTTGAATACTGGCATTTCTTGAGTTAATAAGGAGGAAGCTCTTTAATAAATATCTACACTGCTGCTAATGTTTGGCTCTTCCATTGGTTCCTGGGTAATTATATTGCATTTTACTTCTGTGTGTCATCTGGATGATAACATAATCTCTCCTTGTCAGATGCATGAGCATGTGGGCACAGGTTATCTGGACATACTGAGAATCGAGAGAATGTACTGGTGGTTTTCATACCCAGCATAGCTCCCTGATATGGTGAATTATTCAGATGACGGATGCAATTATTTACATTCAATTTAACAAAAAGTGGGTGATTGTTACTCATGCTGGGCACTGGAAATACAAAGCTGACTCAGACACACAACCTTTTTTCTAGAGCTCAGAACCTATTTATAGAGACAAATGTACACCCAACTGATCATGAAATACCTCACAATGAAATAGGGTTAAATGTAAAGAAAAGAAAGCCCTATGGATAAGAAAAAGTAATAGCTGATTGTAAGGAGATATGGAAAGGCTTCAGGAAAAGGTAAACTGTTAATAATGGCTTCAAAGGTGAAATAATCCACAGACTATCTCTCTTAGGACTGGTCTTAGTCTGTACCCCTCTGTGCTGGGGATTTTAGGTTGTCTTCCAGACCTGCACTCCACCCTTCTCTGGTCGGCTCTGTCCTGAGGGTTTCTGACTAGAAGAGACTGCATCAACTAGCTCTGTTGGTCTCTGGCTTCCAGTTGGCTTTGACCAATGGGGAGCACCAGTAGAAGACAGGGAGGAGGGTGAAGAGTGAAGTCAGGAGTATTCATCCTCCCTGTTCCCTCCCTGCAGGCTTGTAGGTGGCTGGACCCTCAAATTCAGTCCTACCAAGCTGCCCTTCCACTTCCGGATTGCCATTAATTCTTCCCCCTATGCCCTTCAGTCTCCCTTGTCATTTGTTAAAACCCTGCACACGCCTTTGTGAATAAACCCTTTATTAAACTTGACTCAGATTATCCTAATTTTGTTTCTATTTCCTACTGAGAGACCTTGACTAGAATACTTTCTTTCACGAAACGTTGTTGATTTTTACTGTTTAATTTCCCAAGACACCATACTATGACCGTTTTCCTATTTGGCTCATGCTGCCTCACCGCTGGTAGTACCTGCCCATTCTTCTCAAGCTGATCTCCACTCATTCTTTACGACTCTTAGTTCAAGAAGTCACCTTTATTTGGGTCCCCATTATGAACTCAGTTTCCTTCCTTTGCACAGCATCATTTACATATATGAGCCACAGCTCTTGCCACAGGAACATTTAAACCAGTATTTCCCATTAAAATGTGAATTCTCAGGGTTAGAGATCCCATCTTTTCCATCTTCATATAATAGTGGTTCTCATCATTCTCATAATCCTACTTATAACACTGGAATGATTTAGTGTTTTATTCAGTAATCAGTAAAAATCTTATTTTTTCTTGTTCACGTGATTAATTTGAAACAATCTTGGACTTGGTATGTGAAAGTTCAAATCAGGTAATGAGTTCCTTTAGATGAAAACTTTGTTCTGGGTTCACTTAGCTTGGTAGGTGTTTTGTGTGTCTTGGTTAGTCTGACAATGCACATTCCATGATACAGAGAGGGTGTTTAATTCTTTGTGTTATTACATATCAGAATCTCTGAATTCCCTCACAGTCCTTCTTCCTCTTACCTGAAGTTGTTAAAATTCTGTACATGTAGTCATGTAGGATTCACATGACGGAACTATGTCATTCATATGCATAGCATACTTCATGGCTGCAGCGCAGATGAGCAAGCGTGAGTTTTGCTAAATTTCACACTTTCTCCTATTCAATAAAGTAGGTCATCATTAAACTGAAACAAAGTGATGTCATAGAACTGAACTAACCTTGGTCCTATTCTAATTCATTTTATAAAGAAAACCTAAGACAGAATTTAGCACAATAGCTAAGTTTTTGTTTTGTTTTGTAAAAATTATTTGGGAATGTGACATAATTACGCAAATGGGTAAGCCCTTTCTAGTTCCTTAGAGGGTGGCATCCCTGTTTAACTTTACTTATCTTTAATGTCTTGAAAAGAGATGGAATGGCAAGCCATTTTTGTGTCTTCATAAAAGATATGACTAAGCAGAATATGAGGAGGTGGCAGAGTCTCTCTTTTCTCCATTTCCTATTCCTTGCTCTCCCTCTCTGCCTCCATGGGAGGGGAAATTGAGAGAAGAGAAACTGAGCACTGTGGGTGGTTTGGGTGGAAAACTTGTGCCTAGTCAGAGAAGAAGTAATGGTTGGTTCCAGAACCTCTGTAGATTCGACCTCAAAATTTCTCCAGAAATGGTGCCACCACGGTTTCTTGTTCTCCATCTCCATCTCTGTGTTGGACTTGAAGAGAGCAAAGGGACATGGTGTCTAAGCCCAGGATCTTTTGTAGTAAAACCACAGGTGAAAATGCCATCAATTTCTTGTTGCCTTGTTTTCAAGAACAAACTGGTTTGATGTTTTTTCTTCTTCGATTTTTCCAGGACATCACATTCAATTCTCAACTGTCCTGTTTTTGAAGAAAGATAAGACTTTGGTTTTGATTGAATTTTCCTTGAGATCAGTTATTTCCAAGTTCAGTTTATTAAAGGACTAACGTGGCATCAGTTCTGAATTCTCTGAGGTCATACTCAAGTTCATCTTTGAATTACGGAAGGTGTTTTGTTTTTTTTTTTTCCCTCCTGGAGTGTGAATCTTTTTTTTTTTTTAAGATTTATTATTTATTTATGAGATAGAGACAGCCAGCAAGAGAGGGAACACAAGCAGGGGGAATGCGAGAGGAAGAAGCAGGCTCACAGCAGAGGAGCCTGATGTGGGGCTTGATCCCATAACACCGGGATCACGCCCTGAGCCAAAGGCAGACGCTTAACCGCTGCGCCACCCAGGCGCCCCACCGGAGTGTGAATCTTGAGTTATATTTATTTCCTATTCAGGAGGAGAGAGGATAAATAAGAGGTAAAATGAGAAGATTATCCTTCTTTCTTTTTGTTATTTAATGCTTTTTTCTTAAGTATGCCAGATGTTGATGCAAATCTATTGAAATGTATCCTTGTTAAGCTTACTGCTTTGTTTCTTTGTTTTTATTATTTATATGTTACTGTTTTCTGTAGTTTGTTTAGAATAAATGTTTAGAATGTGAGATTCTTAGAAGGAAATATTATTTCCCTTCATTTAAGGACTTGAAAGATGAGTCAAGAAGAAAACGTGATTGGTGCCAAACAAATATGCTTGGCTCCTCACCTTTAGTGTGTCATGTTACAGATGAGAATTCTGTATAGTTTGCTTTCTTGGAGAGCATTCTGTGTGGGAAGATGCTGGAAAGAAAGGAGTTACAGGTGCCCCACTTACACTACAGGTTAGCTAGCCATCGTACACCTATGTCAACGATACAACTTTGTAGGTGGCATACCTGTGCAGATGTCACACTTATTTAAATGGCAAACCTGTTAGGTTGGCACACATTTGTACAGATGGTATAACATAATGGATGGTACATATTTGTCCATCTAGGAGACCTCATACAGAAAGCATTTTTTTGTGTGTGTGGATAACACATGAGGTGATCCCAGTGTTTGAGTTTTGGTTAGCCAATTGGTCCATGCTTTCCTAAAATGTGCAGTGTGGACATTTCCTAAATGTTAACCATTTAGGACTCAAACTTTAGAAAATATTTCCTCTGCTGTTATCATCCCCAACCCAGAAAACTGTCAGGGTCTTAGGGTGAAAATTCATGATCGAAATCATGTGCAAAAAACTGGAAGATTTTTTAAAAATCTTAATTTCACAAAATTCTGTTCAGAAATTCACAGATTATCTACTTGTTTGGGTGCATGAAGTCTAGCATTTTTAAAATAGAATACAAGGCCCACCATAAGTTGGTCTTATCACCCTTTTCTAACTGTATCTTCATTGTCTTCACAGGCATAAAGCAGATCTGTCAAGTGTGGTCTCCACTATTACCATAGTATGCTCACCTCTGACTCACTTTGTACTTTTTCTCAGGTCGTTCTCCTTACTCAGAGTTTTAATTTTCCTGTTTCTCCATCTGTTCATCCTATTCTAGCTAGGAACTTCTCTCATCTGAGGAGATTTCACTGGACATACCAAAATCCAATGATTTTTTTTTATTTCTCTAAGCTTTTACAGAACATATTTTTTTAAAGATTTTTTATTTATTTATTTGACAGAGATAGACAGCCAGCGAGAGAGGGAACACAAGCAGGGGGAGTGGGAGAGGAAGAAGCAGGCTCATAGAGGAAGATCCTGATGTGGGACTCCATCCCGGAACGCCGGGATCACGCCCTGAGCCGAAGGCAGACGCCTAATGACTGCGCTACCCAGGCGCCCCAGAACATATTTTTCTGATGTGGAATTTTTCTGTTCCAAACAACTTACTGTTGTCTTATGGGTATGATTCTCTTCTCTCTCACCGGGGACCATTCCCTCTTCTGCTTGCCTCAGTGGTTCACTTTGTTGATTACAGAGACAATGTCTCCTATTTTTCTACTCCCAGACTTCAAGAGATGAATGCCTATGACTGGCTGGGTTTCTCCTTTGCCTCTTTTCCAAGGTCCTCCTGGCAGGACTTTGGTCTTCCCAAATGCTCGAGTCTTTAAGCTGTGAGTTTCCTGAAAGCTGGGTCTTTTTAAATTCCTCCTCAGTTTCTCAAACTGTAAGCTCTTTAGAGTGAGGTCTGGGTCTTCTCCTTCTCTCTTTGAACACCTCATGAAGCCATCCCTGCCTGCATCAGCCCCCCTTGATCTCTGTTCCTCAAGTTTTACAGCATTTAGTGGTTTAAATCACATACTTTTGTCAGAACCATGGAGCAGATTTTGTGAGCATGGATGGGAAATACGTGTGTTTGGGGACACAGGTGTTAAGGTACAGAGGTCATCTGCTATCCCTCTTATTTTAAGAACTAGAAGCAGCACTGTGGCTGCTCAGTTGATGCGTACTGATGATTCCTTTAAGAAATGATAATTCTGCTTTAATTCTGATTATCTTCTGTCTCCTTCCTCCTACAGGCTGTTTCCAGCTATTCAAGGATTCAAGTTTCAAACTTTTTGTCATGTCTCTGAGCTACTTCTTACCTGTCTCCTTCCTTAGTTTTTTATGTCCTTGAAAGTTCTGCTCCAGCCTTAGCATTTCATACCTTGTGCATGCCTTGCTGTCTGATGATATCTGCATTTTCTGTGATTCTTCTCATTTGGTCTGAAATCCCACACCCTGTTTAAATGGAACTTTGTGATTACCTCTCAAGCCCTTCCCAGCCCCTTGTCCTAATACCTTAAATACTAATCTGCAGACTTTAGTCTATTTTGGTGACTTATTAGATTTTTCTTTTAGCTTTCCTCCAGGGGACATCAATTTCAAACCCTCACAAGCACAGGTGCAACTTCTGCTCTTATAATTCCCACCCACACTCCTAACTCCACTCTATCTCCTGATAACACCATATTAAGTCACTAATGGCTAGAGTTTGAAAGATTGAATGTTAAAAGCATAATTAGAGACTTAAGGGAAACAAATTGTACCCATAAAATTTAGAATTAATTTCAGGAAAATAGGGCAATTGAAGCACCTAGTGCAATTTGAAATGACTTTTCTAAATGAGCAACTGTGCCAGAAATCAGCCCCCTCTTAACTTCCTCTGTTTCCTTATTTCCTTCTAAGAATAAGGGCAGGTCAGTGGGGGAGGTTTGGCAAACAGCAATGTACATTTCTTGTCAGAATATCAAAGGCAAAGAGCTCACCTTAAAGTTAAGCTTTCTCTCTTTAGTGGAAATGGAAAATGGGAGAAGGTGTGTGGGTGAGACCAATCATTGCCCTTGGGCGAGCTTGAGAAATTGCAAGACCAGAGCCTACACATTCAAAGAGGCAGTGCTTCTGAGCCCAGGCTAATCCCATCAGTCAGTAATTTCTCATTTCTTATATCCAATACTGGCTAACGGCACCATTCCAGTTTACACACAGTCATATTACATACCCTCAGTCCCTTGATGCCTTTGCCCGAGCAATCTTCCCCTTATGGGAATGTTGGGCAGCTTAACTCAGCCAGTGGAAACCCATCTACATTTACACCACCTCTCTTTACACAGCCAGGAAGCCATCTTTGACTACCACAGCTCTCCTGTCTCTCCCTTCTCAAGTCCACACAGAGACTAAAACAAATAGTAGCAGTTCCATGAAAGGCCTTGTGTAAGCCGCTGTAGGTACAAAGAAGAAAACATATGATCCTACTATCTGGGAGCTCATAGTCTAGTGTGGGAGGGAGCCACGAAAGTGGCAATTACATAGCATAGAAGTACCTGTGAATAGGATGTTATGTGGTCACAATAGGGATACTGATGGCCCCGCTCTTCCTCCTCTTAGCTAAATGATTACAGAGATGTCATTTCTCTCGTTTTCAGCTTTTTCACCTTTAAAATGATAAGATTAACAATTACTCTGTAGGGTGGTTTTTATATGTTAAGTGAGATATATTAAGTGAATGTAAAATGCATGGTAAAGGTCTGACCTATAGTTGCTAAATAATCATTTCCTAGTTGATATTCAGGTGGAAAACGGTGGAAGAGACTCCACTTATAGGTTTGGTTGCAATTTAAGGCTATTAGTGACTCTAGGTCAGCCTTGTCTACCATGCAATATTTATAACTCTCAAGAAAGCAAGAATGAAGATTATGGGCGAATCAGGGCATCCTGGAAACCCATGACTACAGATGGCAGCCCAAGTTTTTTCCTTGGTTAGAAAATTAAGGCAGCAAGTCCATGGGATCTGTATTATCTCAGGTTGGTGAAGCTAGATTGGCAGTGAATGAAAACGAGGCAAGCTCAGGAAACCACAAGGTTCCCTAAAAGATTAACCATACAAATCTCTGCTCTGGGGGACTTACTAGAGAACATTCTTCTAAAATGTCTTATTCCCTGGAGTTCTCCAGCTGTCTCTCTTTTGTTGTTACTGAAGCAAAAAGAAGAGAAGAAGGAAAATCTCTAAAATCCAAATAAAAATACAGGTTTAAAGCAAGCAAAAAAGAGACTCTTTAGTCCCTTTTACTGGCCTGGTAGTTATTTCCATGTACTGTGCTTGAGTTTTAGTAAGACCCATATCTATCTGTGGTAAGAAAATGGAAAACTATTGCTTTCCTTTATTTATGTCATTTAGTATCTTCTTTTACTGATCCCGGGACCCAAGTTCCTTATGCTTGAAAGTAAAAATAATAACTTAAGAGTTAGGCATGCTGAGAGGTAGGGTGAGCTTTATCAAGTGATGAGACCTCACCATGGTTTGTGGACTGCACATGAAGGTTCACATCACTATCAGCTTGCCCATGCAGAGTCCTCAACAGGCATATGGTATTTATTCCCTTCTTATATCTCCTGGAGGCCTTTAGCAGGTTGTTTCTCATTTGTATTTGATCATCTTAGGACTGGTGTCACTGGGTCATAAACTGGAGAATGCCAGAGCTAGAAGTTCCGTGTGATCAATTACTGTCCATCCTGTGTGTCTGTAGGCAAGTGAATAAACCCAGAGGAATGAAGTAACATATGAGATGACTTTAGCTAGTTTCAGACCAAATCCAGAGTAGAAATGTGAGCTCTTGAATCTCAGTCCAGTGATCTATTAAAATGTGGACAGAAGTGCTGGGACAGTCAGAGATGAGAGGCCATTGTTCTTGCCACAAAGTAGTTGCTTCTTCATTCAGTAAAGGAGCTGTAGGTGGGTAATGATGATGAAAATGCTGCAAATGTTGTCTATGTTGCATTCAACTCCAAGGGACAGATTGAGCATTTACAGTGAATGAAGATATTAAGACACTGGTGGACTAAATAAGGGGAAAGTTGAAAAAGAATATGCCTCCTGCCCTCTGATAGTTCCAATCTAGATGGGGGAATGTATCTCTGACTCTTATACCAGGGAAAGAGTGACATCTGCTTAATGTAAAATTATGTGAGGGGAATGATCAGTCACTGTGCAATCTAAGAATTCATGCAGAGAATGGCAAAACAATACTACAGATATAAAGATCATGCAGTGGAAGGGAGTCTGGGGAGGCTTTTCTGAGGAGATGGCATTTTCTGTGGAATTTGCATAGGGGCAGGACTTTGGTAAATACAGAGAGAGGAATTTTTCCTTTGGCTGGAAAAATTGGTAAATACCGTCTTTGTCCTTATTATCCGGGTGCTAATGGCATCCAGAAAGAGGTATGTACTGTTTATTGAGGGAAACATCTAGAGGAGAGAAGAGGGGATGATGTGTTAGGGGAATGTGATACAGAGTACAGCAGTACAGCCAATACCCAAGTTGGGGCGGGGTTTTGATAGAGCGAGATGCTGCTTGAAATGTCTGACAGGAGCCAGCTTCTAGGACATGTTGTATTTGTCTTCTCTTACACTACCAGCAAATAAAACCCTAAGGCCTTAGAACAGAAGAGTGACTCAGATAGGGTTTTGCTTTCAGAAATATACCATCTCAACAGGACATTATGACTTTCTTAGGGGTTAGGCACTTTTGCCTTCATGGGCATCTTCCACCATTAAAAGTTATTTTTAAAAAATGTGTTAAAATTTGTATTTTATGACTGCATTGACATAAGGGTGAACATATTAATACTATACATTAAGAAATTTTCTTTGACCTTAAAGTTCATTTTTAAAAATTCCGATTTCAAAGGAAATTAAACCATTTCCATGGATCCCTAAAAGTTGTGTGAACCCTAAGCATTTTACCTATGTGCCTTTTGGATAAATTGGCCCTGACTTAAAAGCAACCTTTGAATTGTTTTGAGGGGCAAGTATGGAAACAGAGACCAAGGAAGAGGTTTTGTTAATTGTCTAAATGAGAGTTGTATCTAACAGTCACAAGTTGTAATGCATGTAGAAACAAAATATTGAGAAAATGTTCTGAATTAGTCTTTCACAAAGACAGAAAGAAAATCCAAATTTAATATATCAAAACAAGAATACCTAATGATTTTTATCGTCATGAGGCTAAGAATGTCTGCAAAAGAATTTTATGTTACCATCCGAGTTAATATAACTTTGTGGTTTATATTATACTGAGTATCATTCATTATATAAGATTTTAATACTTATCTGTTTTTCCTACCCAAACCTCCACTACTTATAAGTATTCAGGTGTGTGCACACAACCATGTTCATTTTTCAATTACTGGGTTATTCTAAGATGTACCTAGATCAAGGTCATCTATTTGACCTCCCAAGGTGCTTTATCTGATTCATTGGAGGCTCACAGTTATCATCTAAGACAGTTATTTCTTCTGATCTGTAGTAAAATCTCCCGTCTATTGCTGCAGGAAGCTCTCTCCTGAGTCAGTCTGGCTTCTTTTTTGTTCCCTTGTGAAATATGTGATTTAGTGTAGAAACCCCACAGACCCTGGGCTCTGCAGCTTCCCTGGTGATGGTGGCTTTGTTGGATAGTGATATGCTCACTTTGTTTAGGGAGGCTCTCCCCTCTCATATCACCAGGGGCATATCTTCTATTGCCAGTTCTTAAGCTTTGACTATGTGGCCTCATGGAATAATTCCTTGCTGCCACCTGCATTTATTTTTTACTGTCTCTACCTACAGGGTTAAAGATTCCCAGTCACACAAAATTTTTAATAAACTCCAGCTTTCCAAATAACATTTAGCTACGTGTGGGGGAAATTATTAATTCATGTTTGACAAGTTCTCTGCCCTTGTAAAACTCAGTGGCATTAAAAGAAGAGACCCAAAGCAAGTCTTATCAAATTTAAAGGGATTGAAATCATATCAAATATGTTTTCTGACCACAATGGTATGAAACTAGACATCAGTAACAGTAGGAAAATTGGCTGATTTACAAATATATGCCAGTTAAGCAACACATTCGTGAACAACCCATGAGTCAAAGAAGAAATCAAAAATGAAGTAAAAAATACCTTGAAACAAATGAACTTGGAAACAAAACATAGTAAAACTATGGGAAGCAGCAAAAACAGTTCTAAGAGGGAGGGTAATAGTGATACATGCCTATATTAAGAAAAAAGAGCTCAAACAAATGATTTAACTTTACACCTCAAGGACTAGAAGAAGAAGAACAAACTAAGCACAAGTTAGCAGAGGAAAGGAATAATAAATATTAAAGCAGAAATAAATGAAATAGACTCAGAAATATAATAAAAAAGATGAGTGAAACTGAGGATTTTTTTTCAGAAAGATAAAATTGGCCAAGCTTTAGCTTGACTAACCAAAAAGAAGGAGTGAAGACTCAAATAAAATTATAATTGAAAGAAGACACATTATAACTGATACCACAGAAATCAAAGGATCATACAAGACTACCATGAACAACAGTACATCAACAAATTGGATGAACTAGAAGAAATGGATACATTCCTAGAAACATACAACCTACCAAGACTGAATTGTGAAGAAATAGAATATCTGAACAGAAAAATAACAAGTAATGAGATTTAATCAGTTATTAAAAATCTCCCAACAAAAACGGTCCAGGACCAGATGGCTTCTCTGCTGAATTTTATCAAACATTTAAGGAAGAACTAATGCCAATCTTTTTCAAACTCTTCCAAAAAATCAAAGAGGGGGAATACTCTTGAACTTATTATATGAGGCCAACATTATCCTGACGCATTATCAAGAAAAGAATATTATCAGGCCAGTATGCCTGATGAACATAGATGCAAAAATCTTCAACAAATACTTGGAAACTGAATTTATTTATTTAGTTTTGGAAATCAAATTTAACAGCAGAGTAAAAGGATCATACACCATGATCAAGTTGGATTTATTCCTGGGATGCAGGGATGGTTTAGCATACACAAATCAATTAATTTGATACATCACATTAACAGAATGAAGATAAAAATCATATGATTATCTCAGTAGTTGCATAAAATTCATTTGAGAAAATTCAATATCCACTCGTGATGAAGTCTCAAAAAATTAGGTATAGAAGGAATGTGCCTCAATGTAATAAAGGCCATATATGATCTTTTTTCCTCTAAGATCAGGAAAAAAAGGCAAGGATGCCTACGCTTGTCTCTTCTATTCAATATAGTACTGGAAGTTTTAGCCAGGGCAATTAGGCAAGAAAAAGAAAAAGAAGTTATCAAAATCAGAAAGAAGTAAAATTTTGTCCATTTGCAGATGAAGTGAAACCCTAAAAGACTTCACAACACAAAACAAAACAAAACTGTTAGAATTAATAAATTCAGTAAAATTGCAGGATACAAAACCAGTATACAAAAATGAGTTAAGCTTCTATGCACTAACAAGAAATGATCTGAAAAAGAAATTAATAAAACAATCTCGTTTACAATAGCAACAAAAAGAGTGAATAGAAATACTTTAACCGGAGAGGTAAAGATTCGTACGCTGAGTATTATAAAACGTTGATAGAAGAAGCTGAAGAAGACGCAAACAAATGGAAATATATCCCTGTTCATGAGTTGGAAGAATTTATATTATTAAAGTGTTTATACTGGGGCGCCTGGATGGCACAGTTGGTTAGTGTCTGAGTCTTCATTTTGGCTCAGGTCATGATCTCAGGGTCATGAGATCAAGCCCTTCATCAGACTCTGTGCCTCTGTGCTCAGCCTGGAGTCTGCCTGGGTTTCTCTCTCCCTCTCCCTTTGCCTCTGCCCCTCTGCTCCCTCCACACTCTCTCTCTCTAAAATAAATAAATAAATACATTTTAAAAGTTTATACTACCTAAAGTGATCAATAGATTCAATGTAATAACTATCAAAAATTCCAATGGCATTTTTCACAGAAATGGAAAAAAAATCCTAAAATTCATATGAAACCATGGAAACCTTGAATAGACAAAACAATCCTGACCAAGAAGAACTATAGAAGTATCACACTTGCTGATTTTAAAATACGTTACATAGACCAATGGAACGGGATAGAGAGCCTAGAAATAATAAATCCACAGATTACGGTGAACTGGTCTTTGACAAGGGTGCCAAGAACATACAATGGGGAAGGCTAGTTTCTTCAATAAATGGTGTCAAGAAAACTGGATTATCTATATGCAGAAGAATGAATTGGATTCTTATGTCATACTGTAACAAAATCAACTGAAAATGGATTAAAGACTTAAATATAAGAACTGAAACTAAAACTACTAGAAGATAGTAGAGAGAAAGAGCTTCTTGGGGCACCTGGGTGGCTCAGTCATTAAGCATCTGCCTTTGGCTCAGGGCATGATCCTAGGGTCCTGGGATGAAGGCCCGCCTCGGGCTCCCTGCTCCGCTGGGAGCCTGCTTCTTCCTCTCCCATTCACCCTGCTTGTGTTCCGTCTCTTGCTGTCTGTCTCTCTCTTGCTCTGTCAAATAAATAAATAAAAAATCTTAAAAAGAAAAAAGAAAGAAAGAAAAGAAAGCTTCCTGCCATTGGTCTGGGAATGATTTTTTTTGGGGGGAGGGGTGTATCTGTATTACCCAAAAGCACAGATAGCAAAAGCAAATATATACAAATTTGATTGAATAAAACTAAACATCTTTTTTTTTTTACAATTTTATTTATTTAGTTATTTTAGAGAGACCATGCACGCAAGCAGGGAGAGAGTGAAGGATAAGAGGGAAAGAATCCCAAGCAGACTCTGGCTGAGCATGCAGCTGACATGGGGCTCATTCTGATGACCCCTAGATCATGACCTGACTTGAAACCAAGAGTCTAACACTCAACTGACTGAGCCACTCAGGCACCCCAAAACTAAAAAGCTTCTGCACAGCAAAGGCACAATCAGTAGAGTGCAGAGATAACCTATGGAGTGGGAGAAGATATTTGTAAACCACACATATGATAAGGAGTTAATATCCAAAATATATTAGAAACTCAAAAAACTCAGGAACAAAAATCAGTAAATAAATATCCTGATTTAAAGATGGGCAAAGGATGGGGCACCTGGGTGTTTCAGTCGTTAAGCGTCTCTTAGTTTCAGCTCAGGTCATGATCTCAGGGTCCTGAAATCCAGCTCCTCACTGGGCTCCGTGCTCAGCAGGGAGTCCGCTTGAGATTCTCTCTCTCCCTCTCCCTTTGGTCCTCTCCCCATTTTTGCTCTCTCTCAAATAAGTAAATCTTTAAAAAAAATGGGCAAAGGACTTTGAATAAACATTTCTCAAAAGAAGATAAACAGATGGACAAAAAAATGTTCACAGCCCTAATTATGAGGGGAATGCAATTCAAAATGAACAAGATATCACTTCAAAACTGTAGAATGACTATTAACAAAAAGACAAAAGATCGCCAGAGTTGGTGAGGATATGGAGAAAAGGGACCCCATGTACACTCTTGGTACATTGTTGAATGTAAATTGGTATAGCCATATGCAAACCAATATGGACATTCCTAAATAATTAAAGGGAGAATTACCATATGATTCGGTAATCCCTCTCCTGGGTATACAAAGGAAATCAGATTCTTGAACAGATATCCATATTCCCATGTTCGCTGCAGCATTATTCACAATGGCCAAGATATGGAAACAACCTAAGTTCCTGTCCACAGATGAATGGATAAAGAAAATGTGATATATAGATATAGATATATATGTATCTATATATCACATTATCATTATATATAGATATAGATAGCTTTCTATATAAAGGACATTACATATGTAATATTATATAACATATTTATTATATACATTATATAAAATTACATATATATTTATATAAAGGAACATTGATATCACATTGTATATATCTATATATATAAAGGAACATTATTCTGCTTTAAAAAAGAAGGAAATCTTGCCATTTACCACCACATTGATGAACCTAGAGGGCATATGCTAATTAAAATAAGCCAAATACTACAGGACAAATACTGGAGACAAATACTATGTGATCTCACTTATATGCAGAATTTTAAAAAGTCAAACTCATAAGAGCAGAGAGTGTGGTTGCCAGGGACTGAGTGGTGGGGGCAATTGGGAGATGTTATTCCAAGGGTACAAAATCTTAGTTATAGAGGATGTGTAAGTTTCAGAGAGCTAATGTACAGCATGGTGACTACAGTTAATTGTACTGTATTATATACTTGAAATTTGCAAAGAGAGTAAATCTTAAGTATTCTCACCATATACACACACACAAAGGTAACTATGTGAGGTGATGGATATGTTAATTAACCTGACTGTGGTAATCATTTCACAAAACATCACTTTGTACACCTTAAAAACACACAGTTTAAATATATAAAAATAGAAATTTTTGTCACTTATACCTCAATAAAGTGGAGGAAAAAAAGAAAAGATGAGGCTGGAATTTAGCTCTACAATAGAACATATATACTCCCCCAAATCCATTCAATGAAAAAAAGAATTTATGTCATCCTTTGAAATATCCTAACATATATTTTATATAATAGTCCATTTTGACAGTAATACATGTATATAATTTTGAAGTGAACAAATGTACATACTCTTGGGGCACCAGTTACATTCTTTTTACTGAGGGACTGCACAGTTAAAATGATGAGACCTTTAATTTGGGGGATTATTACTTTTTTGACTTCTTTCACTAGTCCTAAGGCATTAGCAATCTTTCAGCCAAAGGAATTTCCTCATTGTCCCTTGCAAACACCATGATTTTTTTCAACTTCTGCAATCTTACCTTTCTGGCTCTTCATATTTTGAAGGTCTTACAACTTTGTCTCTGTCTCTCCAGAGACCCATGCAAAGATTTTGGAGATCTGTGCAAAGATTTCTTCATCCCTGCTTCATTCTCTGGACGCTCCAACCTCTAACTCAGACTGTTCTTCTCTTGGCCACTCATCCAAGAATTTCCAGTCACGCATCCAACATCTCTTATGTTGATCTCTTTGTCTTGAGGTTTTCCATGAATCTTTGCCATCCCAACTTGATTCTAAGATCCTGAGGACAAGGTCTGTGCCTTTTATTTCCCAGAACCCCCATCTGTGGTAGTTACAGGGATGGCCATAATGGGAATTGGGGATGACGATGATGTCTGGTCCTCTGAACTTTAGTATACTAAACTTCAGTGAGGTAGGTATTAGCCATTGCTTGGCAAAACCACTGAGTCATGTTTTCCTGTGATGGTAGGTGCTCAACACAGAAGCTGACAGGATGGATCCTTACGTAGGGTGCGATAACGTGACATAGTAGAAATAACATTGATTTTTTCTATAAAAAACCAGGTTCAAATCCCAGCTCCACTATTCACAAATTTTGGGTAAGTCTCTTAAATCCTCTCAGACTGTTTCTTTATTTGTAAAACAGAAATAGATCCAAGCGTGCAATAAATATCAAATGTCACGTAAGTAAATCCCATAGTAGGTGTTCAGAGCATCATAGGTATGATAATGACATAATGACCTGCTGGGTACACACTGATAGCTTAGTAAGCCCTGTCTGTTCCATCACTGATTACCTGAAGTGTCAGGGCCTCACACAACCTACCTGGTTCTGACTAGCCAGGCCTATTTCAGGTTTTTAAAGGATTTATGTGCTTGCTACCAACAGACTAAGATTCCACTCACAGTCCTGTTCTAGCCCAAGTCCCCCAAAGGACTGTGACATATCCCCCTCAGCTCTGCCACCTCCTTACCTCTCACCTGGAGGCTCCTTTCTGTTCCCTGATCTTGCTGAGAGAATGGTTAATGAAGAGGAAGTCTCAGATCCTTGTGTAATTGTTCTTTATTTTTGTATTTTGTTTTGTTTTGCTTCATTTTTGCACCTGAGAACAAGCGGAGGGCCTAGGTTTTCTCCAGGCATCATGGAATGAGCAGGATTTAATTACTGCTGAAGGGCTGGTACAAAAGGTTATCCAACAGTGTGCGATCTTATTTGGCATCGAACTTTGAAGCTGAGAATTATGGATTGTGGAACAAGATACAACCGTCTGCTGCTATCTCAGAGCTGGGAATATAGAATTTAGAGGAAACTGGGTTAGAGCTGATGGGACCTCTCAGGGAGGTCAGAAAGAAACTAACTAGCCATCCATAAAGCTGTCGGAGCAGTTATTTGAAGGAAAAGGCCGAGGCTTCTCTTCCGTGTTTCTAAAAACTTCAAATAAAAATAGACAATTCTGCATTGACATAGATATGAAATGGGCAGCAATTGAGGGCATCAAACTCAGAAATGAAACTGAGGTAACCTGTCATCGCTCTGAGGAAAAACTGTGAAATTGGTAGCCACGGCGCAAGCTGGGGAGATGCTGAACGAGGGGAGAATTTTTCTTTCAGACTTATCTAAAGCCACAAGAGAAATGGCATGACCAGGGAGTGAAGGAAAGAAAGGAGTCCTGACACCGTTGTCACAAATGCAGGGCCAAGCCTAGAGCCAAGTGTCCATCATTCCTTCAGTTTTACCTTGAAGAGGCAGAGCTGGGCTGCCTGCTGACGTTGGAGAATTGCACCTCTCATGTTCCTTTGCTAACTGTCAGACTGTTTGGCATTTTGTGATATGGCATCCAGAAGCCTAGACAGGGTCTTGATAAAATTGGGAAGTGTGCGTATAGGCCCTTCTCTCTGGATGAGCATTATTCTCCAATCTTCTGCTCTTCCCGGGTATCCAATCTATTTAATATTCGTGCAAGTCTGCATTGGGTTTGAGGCAAGCTGTTAATTATCTAACCTACTTCAAGTCTGCAAAGTTTCATACCCCTAGAGCCTTTTCAGTGTCTAGAATAGTGGTAGATAAAGCAAGGTAGTTGAACTACATAGACCCTCTGACTTCCTGAGTTTTGCTACTGGCCAATTGACCTTGGGAAGGTTACTCAAAAACAGAGCTTACTCTCTCTTCTCCAACTGTCATCTGTATCCACTATAGTGCTCCAATGGGATTATCAGGCTTGCCCCAGCCTCTTAGTCTAGTTTATAAGTACTTTCCATGGCAGGAATCTCACTTTCCCTAGAGTACTTCCCATCTTTGAACAGGTCTGACTATTATAAAGGTTTCCCTGCTAATAGAGTAAAAAGTTTGCAAATCTACTGATTCACCAGGCCCACACAAAGAGTTGCGGTTGCTTTCATCAAATTGTAACATTTTCTTGGATGCTCATTTTTAACAAAAACATATCCATTTGGCTACAAGGATGACCTTTTCTGCCTCCTTACCCCTCTATGCTGGAAGTCTTCATTTCCTGATGCCTGCTGCTAATATAGGACACATGTTGAAATGTTTATGCTAATTAGGCTTTGATTGGAATCTCAGAAACAAGTTAAAATGACAAGTTTTATCCCATTGATGAATTAATTAATGAAACGAAATCGCTGTTATGCTGTTTGAAATCGGCTCTCTGATTTTTGCAAAAGACAGGAGGATTTTCTACTCTAAAACCCAGTAGTTTTTAGGCAGAAAGGCGTGAAGGAGTTATACGTTTTGAGGTCGAAGTGCTGAGGGATAAAAAGGGATCATTCTTTTGGTGAATAAGTGACCAGCAATGGTGGATTATAAGAGCAGGCATTCATTCATGTGACTGTGTGTATGAATGAGAAGGACGTATTGGAAGAGCAGGTAGAGGGATCAGGGGCCTATGTCTGTGGCTCTAATAAGCTGAAATTTTCCCACCTGAGTCCTATTTGGAAAATTCAACTCTTAAATGATGTCTCGGTATGTATTATGGTTTTCCAGAGAAGCAGTACCAGTAGGATATGTGTTTATATATCCTATTGAGCCTCAGGATTGAATACCAATAGGATGGAAATATATTTATCTATATATATCTCCTATTGAGGAATTGCCTTGCACAAATATGGAGGTTGAAAAGTGACATGAATGACCTATCCTCTGTAAGCTGGAGAGTCAGGAAATGTGGGGGTGCAATTCTGGTCTAAGTCTGAAGGCCTGAGAACAAGGAGGACTACTGTTATAAATCTCAGTCCAAGGAGAGAAGACAGATGTCCCAGTTCAAGCAGGCAGGCGGGAAGCAAAAAAGGCAAATTCTTCCTTTCTCTGCTTTTTTGTTTTATTCAGGCCCTTAAGGGATCAGTTGCTCATCCACCTGGGGAAGGGTAATCTACTCTATGGAGTCCACGTTCAAATGCTAACCTCATCGAAATCACCCTTACAGATGCACCCAGAGAGAACGCTTCATCTGGGTACCCGTGGGCCCTACCAAGTTGACACGTAGAATAAACTATCACAAAGCGTGTCCTGAGTAACGTGTTGGTGAGGTCAGTCATTGTTCACAATGCACCAAGGCCCTGAAAGAAGCCCAATTTTAAATAAAACTTCAAAATAAATATATATATTTTCTCTCAGGGAAATAAACATGAAATAGCCTAGCTATCTGGGGAATTAGTTTTTTTTTTATATGAATCATTTGGCCATCAGAATCTAAAAGCTCACTTATAATGAGCAATGGGCACATTGATGCCAGAGAGTAACCTAGTTAGTTTAATAACCCCACACGGCAGAGCATCCTAAAAAGGGCAAGGGGCTTATCCCAGATCACACATTCTGCCTCTGGGTGAAATGAGACAAAATGCGTATTTCTTCACCCGGTGTAGGCTCTTTCTTCTGTTTTGATTATGTGAAACAAGGCATTGTAATAACGTCAGAAAAAAAAAAATCATTCAAGGAAATTGAAGTCCAAAGACAAAACATGAATTGCCTGAGGCCACCCAACAGATTATGATAGACACAGACTGTATGCCAGGACATTTACCAAAGCCATAATGAGTAAATTCAGACTTGGTTTCTATTGGCCTGTCTAGTCTCTGAGTTAATGTTTAAAATGAGTTTTAAAATAAATGTCCCTAATACATGACAGTGTGTTTGTATGTTCACAAGTCATGCATTTCACTTTGGTCAATCAGGCTGAAGAAACACACTTTTGTCCTCCATGACTGTGATTTAGATAGAACTTGTATTTGAGTGGTAATTCCTGGTGTTGCAAGGCCTGAGATTGCAGAATTCTTTAACAGATTCATTAATGTTTTTTCTTCACAAGGAAAATAACCAGAGCTTAACATAGTTTAATTCCAATGAGCATGTAATTTGGATTTAGGATATGCATGTCATTATGCTTGGTGCTGGCTAAAGTACAAAGATGAGTAAGTTCTGGACCTTTTATTCTTCAGCTGACTGTGTATTTAAGGGAGCAAATGTGTTTTTTTTTTAAAAAGTAATTTTGGTACAAAGCAGAATGAACGACATTCTCCTGGAGAGGTACATGCAATGGACTGTGGAACCTGCTAATTAAGAACTATTTAATGGGGCAGGGGTATCTGAAAAGTTGCATGAAACAATTATTATTTATGTAAAGCTTAAAAAATTAATGAGATTTTTGATTGAAGAAAAGGGAAAGACAGCCATTCTGAGCCATAGGAACAGCACAGAAAAGGATCTATGTGCAAGAAAAGGAAAGGCATTATGGGTAAAGGACAAGTAACTCGTCAAGACTAAGAGACTGTGAGATACAGACATATACAGCCATATTTACTTGTGTAGTCTAGATTTAAGCTTATAATCTGCTTGAATTGCCAACGTGTACCTATGGAGGTCCAGTAATGACACATTCTTTGAGTAATGAGCAATTACTATCTAGGATTGAGAATGAGCTCAGCATGCATTTAGTTATGTCTCCTCCCTGTCCTAAGATGACACGGAGCCTGTGGCTGCAACACAATGGTGATAAATACAAGAGAGGCTCACATTGCTCCTGCAACATGCTTTCAGGTAGCCATGCTAGTTTCATTGTATTAAAGGAATGGATAAATTTAGCCTAGACCTATAATTTAAATGATTGGCAATTCACTAACTATTTAAGTGCATTTGGCAGAAAACATATTTATTTTCTGGCTTTAAACTGCAATAGAGTCTTTATAATTCACACCAGATTTGGAACCTGTTCAGAAACACTTAGTTAAATTAATGAGATATTACCTACTACTGTTTTTCAACAGCGTCAGTCATGCTACCCAGTGGAAGTTGTGTTTTTGGAGACCCTGTTAGATCCAAATCCAACTCAGGGATGTGTTTGTCTAATTGGTAAGAATGGCACTTGATTGATTCGAGCAATTTTCTCTGAGAACTCTCCCTAACGCATGCTTGCTGTATTTGTTGTAAGTTGGTGTCGTGTGTAGTTGGTAGGTGCCAGCATTTGTCCACTCATTGACCTCTTCTCAGGCTTACTCCCTGCACCGCCCACCTACCTTACATACTTTTCTTTTGCACATGAACAGAAATAGGACCTCAGCAGACATTGAGTAAACCTGATATCATTCTAATAACAATAGTCATATTATTAGTGTCCAATGGGTTTTCATTGCTATGGGATCAATATTTTACATGCCCTTCTCATAGCATTGCAGAATTTCCTTCTAAGCAGGTTAGCAATTGTGTCAGACTCAGCTACACTGTTAGACTCCCGGTCCGGGCAGTTTTGCTTCCCAAGACAAGCCTTCAGCATGAAACACAACTGTAACAATATTCCACTCAATATTTTTATATGTAAATATTCTTCACATGCCATTCAAAAAAATAAGGATAATGATATAATATGGAAATATAATACCAGATTTGCAATAGTCATCATTCATTGTAAAACATTCTTCTTGTATTAGAAAGAAATAAATGCTGACTATAAAGATGACATCTTAGATTAGTTTTCCCTACTCCACTCTGTCCTGTAATATCAGAAAGTATCCATACAAAAATTTGTCAAACTAAATGATAACTTTCTTGCTCACAGCTAAAGAGCAACTCTAAGTTTGAAATATTATGATTGGTTGTAACAAGTGTCATTTTGTTTTTGCTGATATCTCTAATATTAGGAAAGGGTTTTCTTCTCCAAAAGCCCTTTGATGACAGTAACAAACTTTTACATCCTGTATCCAGGAAGAGAATATTTTGATGAAGAAGAAAGGAGAAAGGAGGGGGTGGATCAGTGTAACTTGTTGAGGGGCAAGATAATAGGTTCATGTAGAAGTAAAATCCTAAATCTGCCATCTCTCACTCCTCAAACCCTGTCAGAGGCTTTGGCCCAGCAGGTATTCATGGAAACATCATGGGGTTCATATAGAGTTCAAGGCCTAGATTTCCTTAGTTGCATTTCTAGCTTTGAGCCTGCTGACTGCTGGAAGAGGGAAGTGGAAGATAGTCAGGAGCACATGCTGCTCAGCACAGGTCCCACTGGGTATAACAGAAAGTAGGAGCACAGCCCCAAGATCCCGGTTAATGAAGGAGTAGTTTCTGCTAGGTCCCGAAGGGGTCACAAAAAAAGGGGGGCTTGCACTAGGGACAGAGATCTTTGATTCAAGATTGGATGAAAGACCATCATTTTCTATATAAGTGCCCCCCAATGCCCCCACATATTCCATAGCACACATTCTATTTTAAATCTAGTGCAATAAGGCAGGACGATTTTTGTAATCATTAGGAAGAAATTTTGAATTAAGCTTTTATTCTGTTTTCTTTTGCTCTTAAAACCAAACTTCTGCCCAATTTGTCAATTCCAAAGAAAAAGACAACTAATCCCTCTAACAGAAATCATCAGGATTTCTTAAACATGAAAATGAACAAGAGGGGGGGGAAAGGATTTCTGCATGAAAGTTAATTTTATGATATTGCAGCATAAATTGTGACCTGGCAGTTCCTTCTGCAGTTTAATAGAACTGGCAGCAGGCACCATGACTTAAGCAGACTCTGTATAATGAGAAGCAAAGACAAATCGGTGTGAAGGACAGGGAGAAGGGCATTACTGCTTCCCTCCTGGAAGATTAAAAATAGTAAAATATTGCAACCAGAATTAATCTAAAAAGAGATACTATCTCAGAAAGAGGGGGAAAAAAGATTTTAAGAGACCGCCATAGCCCAGTGTCTGATGAACAGAGCCAGAGAGACTGGTGCTGGCATTTGAAAGAAGTCTGTGAGGGTTGACCATTCTCCTAAAGACCTGGTGGCAGGTAATTTCTGACATAATTTTGAAATGGGACAATTTTCTAAAGCGTAATTAGAGTAAAATGAGTATATTACTCCTTCTGCACAGTGAAATGCAGGCGAGAGGCTTGGGTGTACTAAATAAATGAGAGAATTTATTGTTACAGGACAAGAGTCAGTCTGCACTGTCAACCAGGCGGGTGACTTCCTCAGAGTGCTGTCCTGAGGAGCCCAAGCACGTGCGACAGGCCTGCTCTGAGCTCCATATCCACAGGAGCTATATCAGAGCAATTTCCAAAATTACACAGGGCATGCAGCTTCTAAATCTCCTAGCAGAACAGCCATATTATCCTGAGGACTTGCAATAACAGGAATTATATGCAATTTTCTGATAATGACTCCATTAATGTGAGTCACTGCTGACAATACAATTTGTTAAACATTGCTGGATTTCTAAATCTTACATTCTGTCACTCTGAAATCCATCTTTACCAGCACTGCCATCAATACAATGGCTGTTGTCATCATCGTCATCATTGTCAGCATCAGCATCATCAGAATAGCTATGGATGTGTTTGGGTTCCCCAGTATGATCTTTTCTTAATGTCACTAACATTCCATTCATTCATTCATTCATTTTAGAAGGGGGGAGGGGCACGGGGAGAGAGCATCTTAAGCAGGCCCCATGCCCAGTGTGGAGCCTGACTCAGGGCTCCATCTCAGAACCCTAAGACATGACCTAAGCTGAAATCAAGAGTCAGCTGCTGAACCGGCTGAGCCACCCACCTGCCCCTCACTAACATTTTAAAGGGGAAGACAAAACATGTCTTTATCTGTTCAGGTATCAGTTTTGTAGTCGACGTGTTTGATTCCTTCTTTGGGAAGCTAGGATCCCAAATTAATTAAATTTGGACCAGATATAGCTTAACTTTAAATTGTCCTTTATATCAAGGGAAACTGCCTTGGCAATCAGGTGCTTCAAACGAGAGCCTGTAAATACCCATTATTGTACATTCTAATATACCCGGACATAGAGTCAAACCTGCAGCTCATGGTCTATCTGATTTACTAATTGGGAGCAGCAAGTGCACCTAGTGTTTTGAACCTGAATTAATTAACCAAAACTGATTAAATTGTCTTTGAGCTATTCAAGGGAGTGACACCAAAGGCAGAATTGAATGAGGAAAGGACTATCTAATCACAAAGGTCAGCTTTTTTATGTAGCAGATCATTAAAGAGTCTTCAAAGGTGGAAAGAAACTAACAAAACAGCCTAAGCTTCCCCCACAAATATGTAGTCTGCTTTTCCTTCAACCAGCTTTCCTTCCTGTGACAAGGGCTTCTCCCAGAACACAAGCCTTTGTCTAAAGAATTACATTTTTACCTACCAAATTCGTGCATTCAACAGGGCTTTTTGTTCTGTGCCTGAAACTACCTCTTGAGCTTTATCCCCTCATTAATCCTGAAGCCACCGCCAACTAAAGGCCTTCCTGACATTCTGTACTACTGCTGTTGCCTCCTCTCTGGCCATATTGACTCTGCTTCCTCCTCCTTCCAGCTCAATATGAAGAGTAAGTCAAACGAACACAAGGAAGTATTTTTACTTCATTATCCCCTTGCTCAAGAAAATTCCATAGTTCTCTCATTGCCTGGTGAACACAATTATAACCTCCTTCTCCAGCTTCCAGGGCTTGCTGGAAGCTGGATTCAGAGACAAAACGTATCATACTGACATGGGGCATGCTTGCTTTGCTCAGATGAGACCAGGCCCTTCCTGTCCCTCTGACACTTTTGATTTCTTATCTGTTTCTCCATACCCTCCCCCACCCCACTCCCTGCAAGTAACACACATACACACACACACACACACACAGAATGTTACACTCCGACCTTCGTCTGCAGGAAACAACTGGTACTTTGGAGAGATAAAGAAGGAGGGACAAGGGAAGGAAGATGAATCATTCCTTCTTTCCTTAGGGGTTTGCTTCTTTTTCATTCTAAACCATTGTATTGTCTTTCTCATAAATACCTGAATGAGGGGGTTAGGTCTCCACACAAATTGTATTTGGGAAATTGAGTTTAAAATTATGTTTTCTTTTCTTTTCCTTTTTCTTTTTTTTTTAGAATCCACTTGAGAAATAGCCCTTTAAAGAATATCACTGGATATTTTGTAAAACTTCGATAGAAAAGATCTATTATGTTCTTCAATAGCATTCATATTTTTTAAAAACCTACTAAGTGTATCCCTTCATTTGTTTATAAGTCTCTTTTAATGACCCTTTATCTTGTTATTTAACATATTTCTCTTTTGATCCAAGAGCTAGAAAGTTTAGCTCAAATTTTATTCTCATTTTCAGTAGCTTCTATCCCACAGTTTTTAAAACAATTACCTCCCAAATCAACCCCATTTCTTTCCTTCCCTAGCTCTTATTATTATGACCTAGTTTAAACATTTTGCATTGTGTTTGTACCCTTGTAATCCATCCCAGGTTGTTTCCTTTAGTCTTTGCAAGGGATCCAGATGATAAATAAAGCCACACACTGGTGTTTGCTTTCTTCTTGATTGCAGATCATTGTTGTCTTGGTGACTTCCCTTGAAAAACCCAGTGTGGGCTCCCTGAAAAACAATGAAAATAATGGAGGCTTCCTTAAGTAAAAGGTGCTCTGGTTCACAAGGCCTCCCACCTCCCCAGGACTTTGCCTTCTTTGGTTACCCCCCTTCTCCCCTGTGGCACCAGCCTTTCTCCCTTTCCTGGATCTTTTCCCTCAGCCTGCAAACATGCAGTCACCCCCCCACCCCCCCCTCCCCTGTGACAATACTGCCAGTCTGGCCACTACCCGGTTGCTCCTGATTCCCTTCCATGGCCTTGGAGGCTATTATTGCATGTTCTGGGTCCTCTTCTTCATTCCCAGCACTATTACCTCTCCCTAATATGGCTTCCACCACATCTGCACAGAATGGTTCTTGGGTGGTAACTAGTGATTTCTACACGAGAAGAATTCTTCCCTATATTCACCTTACTCAACTTCTCATTGTTTATCTGCTCTTGAAATATTCGCCTCTCCTAGTTCTTCTGACAAAAATTTCCTGTGGGCTTCTTACCACCTCACTGGACACTCCTCTGGGCCTCTTTTGCTGGCTCTTCCTCCTCTGTCTTCAAATGTTGGGTTTTTTGTGTTTCTGTCCTGGACCCTCTTATCTGCACTCTCTGCACCCTCTTCTTAAATCATTTAAAGAATTGTCGTGTATGTATTTAGCATGGATACTGATGAATTTCAAATGTACATCTCCTCCTCAGATCACAAGTCTGAACTTCCGGCATATGTATTTAACTGTCTTCTTTTAAATCTCTCTCTCCTAGTTGTCTCATAAATATCTCAGAGTTAACATGCCCACAATAAAATAATTGATTATTGAACATCTCGATGGCAATCTCCCTTACCATTTTATTCATTTCCATAAACAGTAACTTGTCACTTATAACCAGATACTCAAGCCGTACCACTGTAAGTCTGGCTTGATCTCTTCTTTTTCCTCATCACGCATATTTATTCCATCAGTAAGTCCTATTAATTACTTTTAAAATATGTCTTGACTCTATTCACAACTCTGTATTTTCACTGTCAATTTGTTTAACATTATTAAACCCAAGATGTATGATTTATGTTTTTTCTTCTCTGCACTCACCTGTACTCTAAGCCATCCCTTGGCTGGAATAGAGTCAGTTTCTTGCTTATTGCTTCAACTAGTGCCCTCCCTTGCCATCCACTGTTTCTGATAGAAACCGTGCATACCATACTATGTCTGAAATTCTGTGGTGGCTCCCCGTAGCACCTAAGAGAAAACAAAATGCTTTTCCCTACCACACAAGACTATTATCTGACCCCTGCCTCTGCTCCAACCTCATTTAGTACCCATCTTCCTCTCTCCACTGAGGGCCAGGAAGTCATTCATTAAGTATCGAAAATATATCACAACCGGTCTTATATATTCAAAGTTTTTGCTAACGCAAAGGTTATTTTTATCTGCTTCTGGTTTTCTTCTCTGAACTTTCCAGATTGGAAACCTTTCTTGCCCTTTAGAAGTAATCTTAAATATCACTTCATCCAAGAGGCCTTCCATGACTACCTTACAGAAAATGAATTCTTTTCAGTACCAGCCTCTCAGACTCATTTTTTTTTCTGTTGTCTATGCTATTTTTTACAATGTGTATTATTTTTGTTTGTTTATTTACATTTTATCTGTCTCCCTGAATTGAACGTGAGCTCCAAGAGCTTAGAAATAGTGGCTAGATTATGCTTCTGTGTTTGCCTGGCAATTCTCCATTAGTATCAGGGAATGAATGGATGAATGGATGGAATGGGTAAATTAATTACAAGACAAGGTTTCCTCCTCATCACATTGCTTCTCCAACTTGTACTTCCCATTTTCCCAAAGGAAATCATGGTTAAGACTTTGCTATGTGTCCTTTCACGTTTCTACTTGAGTCATTATTTTCAGAGTCATGTCTTTATGGAATGTTGTATTCTTCCTCTCCAGTAATCCACGTCCTCTTCATTATTCAATAATTACTTCAATTTCTAACTCTCCTTGGAGACTTCTTGATTTATTCTCTCCAATGTGCATTCTTCTTGTTTTGAATTTCTATCTCCTGATTAAAGTATCACATACTGGCTCACTGAACAAAGACCCCCAGCTCCTGATCACCTACGCACCCACAGCCCTGCATTAGCAATTTGATTATATTATTTCATATAGTTTTCTCAAAATTTCTAAGATATATTTCCCATTTTATAGATGCGAACATTGAGAATGAGCATCATAACCCCAAGCTGGAAACAACCCAAATGTCTGTCTGTCAATATGTTAATGGATAAACAAAATGTGTTATGTTCATATAATGGAATGCTACTCAACAACGAAAAGGAAAGAAATGGTGATGCACACAGTAATATTGATGTATTTCAAAAATCAGTATGCTCACTGAAAGAAGACTGGTGCCAAAAAATGCATACTATAAGAGTGTATTTATTAAAAATTCTAGAAAATATAAATTGATCTATACGTATTGAAAGTAGGCCAGTGGTTGTTTGGAGTCAGGGGGAAGGATGAATTGAAAAGAAGCACGAGGAAATTCTGGGGGGAGATGGGAATGTTCTGTATCTTGGTTGTGACATTTGTTTTTTTGGTATGTGATTCACTGATTGCACAGGTGTATATATCTGTTAAAACTCATCAGAGTTTACCCTTGTAATGGGTGCAGTCTATCTATAAATCATATGTCAATAAGGTTGTTTAAAAGAAACCTTGAAGCTTTGAGAGCCTGCATAAGTTGATTAAAGTTTAATAGCTTCATAACAGACTTAGAACCACAAATCTCATGCTCTTAGCTGCTGTGGATTACCACCTTGAAATTATTTATTATTATGTGGTATAATTACATTTTTACTTGAAAATTTCCTTCACTGTTTGACATAAGAAAATGTAAACTAAACTATAAACTTATTTAAGCAATGTGAACATAGATCACATTCATATCCTGAGGCAGCCTACATTATGCTAAATGCATGGTAGATGCATGTGTGTGATACAAATAAGCTAATTGATTCCTAAACCACATTTTTGACTAGCTTATCGATGAGTGATTGGATTACTTTTTCCAAATATGGGCATTATAATATCTCATGTTCCACATGTGACCTCTATTAAGAATTGATCTGGTTTCCTTCCTCTTTTTTTTTTTTAAGATTTTATTTATTTATTTGCCAGAGAGAGAGCATGAGAGAGAGAGAGAGAGAGAGAGAGAGTACAAGCAGGGAGATCAGCAGGCAGAGGGAGAAGCAGGCTGCCTGCTGAGCAAGGAGCCAGATGCAGAACTCGATCCCAGGATCCTAGGATCACAACCCAAGCCAAAGGCGGATGCTCAACCGACTGAGCCACCCAGGTGTCCCTAGTTTCCTTCCTCTTGTATCTGGGTGGATTTGTGACAGTTTCAACCAAAAGAGAACTGTAGAAATGGTGCTATGTGACTTCTAAGGCTTCATCATAAGAGATGATGTAGTTTCTTCCTTGTCTCCTGAAATATTTACACTTGGAGTTTCAACCTGTCATGGAAGAAGTTCCTCAGCACTGAGTTTGCTTGGCGGTAAAGAAGGCAAACCACACTGAAAGGTCATGTTTAGGCATACTGATCGGCATTCCAGTTATTCAAGTCATCCCAGGCAAGGTATCAGCCATATGAGTAAACAGATCTTCAGGTGATTCTGGTCCCCAATGGTTGCATTACTCCCACCTTTGTGTTTTCCCATCAGAGGCCCTACATGTGATGGTGCACAGATCAATCATTCTCATAGAGCTCTGTCCTAATTCCTGTCCTACAAAACCTGTGCCTGTCAGAAACAATTATTTTAACAGCTATGTTAATTACTATAAACTTAGAATATAAACTTAGTACCACAAGTGGGGTTCTGCTATTGTAAAAACTTACAACGTATGGTACTGGCTTTGGAACAGGGGACTTGGTAAAAACTGAAAGGTCTTTTAATGTTAGTTACACAAGTTAGCATATTAGCTAAAGGAAGGAGGAACTTAAGGAGACTTTCATAAAATCTAGCAGAGCTTCAGAAAAATTGGAAGTCAAGGCTGTCAGGACAAGAAGGAAATTGTTATTGGAGGGTAGAAAAAGAAAGGGACCCTTGTTATGTAGTGGCAGAAATTTTGCAAATTTATCATCTGTGCTGATGTGAAAAATAATAATATTTATCTATATTAACTGATGGATTTGGCTAAGGAAATTTTCAGGTAGTTTTTGAAAGTAACTACTGATTTCTTTTAGCTGTATATAAGAAGATACAGAGAGGAGATAGAGAAGCGAGCAAAAAAACCAAAAAAAAAAAGAAAAAAAAAAGAACCCCAAAAAAACCCAAATAACAAAAAACTCCACAAAGTTTATAGGAAATATAAAGGAGCTAGGACTTGCTGGGCTCAAAAACAGACTATTTTTCACCCTATGTCTCACTCACAGTACGTTTTTGTTTGTTTGCTTGTTTGTTTGTTTTTAATAGGCTTTATTTTTTAAAGCAGTTTTAAGATCACAGCAAAATTTAGTGGCAGGTACAGGTATTTCCCATATACCTCATGGCCCCTTGCATGCATACCTTCCCCCATTATCAGCATCCACGACTACAGTCATATTTTTGTTACAATTAATGAACCTATGTTGACACATCATTATCACTCAGAGTCCATAGTTTACATAAGGGTTCACTCTTGGTGGTGTACATCTTATGGATTTGGACAAATGTCTAACGATTTGTGTCCATGATGGTATCAGACATAGTAGTTTTTCAAGTTGTTAAAGTTTTCACTTGCTATTAGGATGGAGTGGTGACTTCTCACCTTCTTATATATCAGAGCAGAAGCAGGACATCCTGGAGTCCAAAAGTTTTTGGTTTGTTTTCGAAGTAAGAAAGGACCTCAGGGAAAAATAAACCTGAGAGGCTATCAGAAATGTGTCTTAGGATAAAAATGAAGCAAAGATGTAACTGTATAACCCCAGAAAGATTTAAGAAGATGCTTTATAAACATTTTCAATTGCATAAATGGCCTTCTGAGTACCTTTAGGACATCTCTAGCTTAGCCTCTCTTAATAATAAACTCCCGAAGAACCTTAAAGTCATTATACCACAACAACCCAAGGGAAGAAAAGGACTTATCTTTAAGATAATTGTGGTTATGAGTTTTGTTTGACAGAGTGGATTAGAAATTTATACACAGAAAATCTACAATGTTTTTGAGGATAGTTTTGATCAGTGTGGACCAAAAGGGACAAAGGCAGCACAAGATGAAGAAGACGACTTTAGACGCCACCCCGCTCAACTTCTCATAGCCAGGAAGCAGGCAGAGAAGTCTACTTGGTTGTAAAAATAGGCTATTTCTGAAAAAAGAAATGTTGACCCAGAGGATGAAACTAAGAATGCAAATGTAGAACTAAGCCAGAGCAGATAACTTCCTGGAAGGAGGACTGTGCCTTGATCAAGGAACTGGGCAACATGCGTCCAGCTGAAGTTCAGAATTGCTTAGAACAAGTGACTCCCATCGAGTGTCTATAGCAATTACCTAGGTCTGCCTGCCATTGTTTTTTGAATGTGAATGCATAGGATCATTTTTTTTTCTTTTTAGTTTATAGTTCTTCAGATTGAGAGCAACAGTCCTAAAAGTACCATATCCAAAATGCCTTATGGCATCTAGACCTGAGTTAAATGACAATATCCTGGAATTTGTAATGGGATGAGAATTGGTGGTCTTGGAGGAGGGGTGTCAAAGATAAACAAAGCCATACATTAATTAAAGTGGTGAGGGGCACCTGGGTGACACAGCGGTTAAGCGTCTGCCTTTGGCTCAGGGCGTGATCCTGGCGTTATGGGATCGAGCCCCACATCAGGCTCCTCTGCTGGAAGCCTGCTTCTTCCTCTCCCACTCCCCCTGCTTGTGTTCCCTCTCTCTCTGTCTGTCTCTATCTCTGTCAAATAAATAAATAAAATCTTAAAATAATAATAATAATAATAAAGTGGTGAAAATAGATTCTGTTCATTCACTACTGGCACTGAGGAAGAGGTGAGTGAGCCTCATTTCCATGTGTGCAGAGGGGACTGGGTAAGGGGTAGTGAAGGAATAAGGAAGGAGAGCTGCAGGCTCAAGTGAACACTTACAAAGGTTGGTCAATGTAAATGAGGTCAGGCCACCAATGTCAGCTAAAGTGGCAATTATTGAAGTTAGGATTCTATTGCGCAGAGACTGGGAGACTGAGGACCTATCCTCCTGATGGTTACATTTCAAAGGAGCAGTTTTCAGGTCCTTGAGAAAGACACTAGTGAGTTGTAGGGGATACATAGATCTCTCAAAGGAAGAGAGGAAGGGTTTACAATTGTAAACCCTTTATAAGAGGTTGGAGCCTGTCTTCAGGTATTTGCTAGATTCTCCTGGCAGCCTCGAGCTTTCTCAGGTCAGCATTTTAATGGAGTGCTGGGGTCATCCTAGGGACACAGCCTTATGCCACTAGAAGCCATGCTAGAGTTTGGTACTCTCTTAGTGCACAGGTTTGAATGGAGTCATGCTGTGCTGAGGGTTCTCCAGTTCTCCAGGGGTGAGTATATTTTATATGTTTGAAGATTATAAATAATTTATAGCCAGAAGTCAGACCGTCAATTTTAAAACATAGCCTGCAAATTCTCTGGTACTCTGACTATCAATAAAGGGGTATAATTGCCCTTCTTTTGAATGTGGGACAGCTTGTGACTGACTGATAGGATATTTCAGAAGTGATGCTATGGACTTCCAAGGCCAAGTCATAAAAATCTTTGTCCACTGGAGCAGCCAAACTTGGAGACCTAATCTTCCGTGTTAGAAGCATGTGGACTATTATTTCCAGAAGAATGGAAGGTTGAATAGATTAGAAGACTGTAGGATGATTACTAGGTACCACTAATGGACCAGTTGAGGTACAGGTCATTCAACTAATATTGGTAGAATGCATGAAAGCTGATTGAATAAATGGATTAATGAATAGATCTCTTCCTAGTGGATAATGCTGTGTCTGAATTAGAACAACATTAGAATTAAAATAAATACAAGTAATTAATGATAAATTCCTGAATATTACATTTAAAACACGGCAAGATAAGGGATCTTAAGTTATATAATGGTCATGTTAGGAACTCTAAAGCTATTTGAAAGTTTTCTACTGAAAAGGAAAAAGGTCATGAACAAAATAGAATGGTTTTGACTCATGATCATTATCATCCTATGAATACTTGTTTGAGTATTAACTCAGTTTTACTATGCACTTGTGTGCCAAGTCTTGTGAGGAGAGTATTTTCATGCATCATACACCTAAATGGCAGGTATTATTAGAATCCCACTATATAGATGAGAAAAATCATTAATTTGCCCAAGGAGAGGACTGGTGTTTAAGACAGGTTTTAGTAGGTCTTTACTATGACTTTTAGAAAGTGTTTTCTTTCAAAACATTCCACATTCTGTTTTTAAGTATAACAGTTATTTTAACAAGTGAATAAATCAACTTTGGGAACTTGCATCCTAAAAGACAGTTAATTAAACTTTCCTCAGATAGCTGAACAGTCTTCTCCCTGGACACCTTCATGTCTTTGCCCAATTGTCACCTTCCGATGGGATTTTCCTGAAACACTCCATTTGAATTGTATCCCACATTCTTGTTCTCCCTTAACCTGATCTAATTTTTTTTCCACAGCACGGATCACTTTTTAACATAGTATATCATTTACTTATGTTTATTGCGTGTGTCCCACCCCTAGAACCTAAAGTTTAGGAGATCAAGTGTTTGTATCTATTTTATTTGCTGATATGAACTTAGAACTTTTAGAATAGTGCCTGAGACATAGCAGGTGTTTAGTACAGATTTGCTGGAAGGATGAATGTGTGCATGCTACAGCACGTGCTGTGTCTAAAATGGTGATCAAAGGGACAAAACCCCTGCTTGAGGGGATTTACCCTGCAGCAGGAGAAAATGAGTGGAGATTTTGCCTTATGTTTCAGTGGGTTAATTCAGCTTAGCCAACTCTCCCTTATTTAGGGGCTAGTAGTTCTTGATTCCTTCATCCCCTCTTTGTCCAGATTTTCTCTACTTAGTTCAGTTTTTCACTCATCTCCTCTGTAATATCTTTAAAAAATAGTAAGTAATAAATTTGAAAGGAAAATCACTCTTTCAATGAAACCAAAGTATAGAACATGGTACCTCTCAGGATCTTTTCTCTCTGCACTTTTGCAAACCCTTCATCTTACCTTATAACATGTACTATGGCTTAAATCCACGTTTGCCAGAATCCATTCCTTGCCCTCTTAGTACTCACTCACCCACCTTCAAGTTTCATCAGACCTTAATGGATCTATGCTGACTGCTAGGACATTTGTCTGTCCACTATCCCCTTTTTCACTATTATAGTAATGTTTAGTGAGGGGTACTATTTCCAACTCTTAGATATCACCTTCAGGCAGCAATAAACAGTGTAAATAATCCAGGAAACAAGATGTGTCTGGTTTACCCCAAATATATAAATGCTTATTTCCTTTTGGAGCAAACTGATAATATGAACATTTCAGAGTATGTCAAGTTGGTACAAGAGAATATCCACTTGGGAAGATAAAATTGGAGATGGAGGTCAGTTAGACACAGGACATTTTAAGAACAAGTAAAGCTTTCAGTATAAATTATGACCTCAATTTCTGTAAGACCTTCAGAAATATAAAAGCTGATAGGAGTAAAGTTTTGTTAGTCACCCAGAATGCCAGATGCATGGATACTTGCTCTGCCATGCACACACACACGCACCGTCACAAAGGAAAACAGCATACACACACATATGATAATGAGATTATGGAAGACACTTGTTCTTTACTTATTAGAATTTAAAAAAAACCCTTTAACTAGTGAGGAGAGTGCAGAACTGTCAGAGATAGAAATAGTTGACTCGGATCCTGGAGAGTGGATTGAAGGTACAGTTTCACAATAAGAATTTTATTCTTAGTTAATTGTATCAGATTGTATTAATCTATTTCTATTTTAGCTATTATCTATCCTACATTCTGCAGTTTTGATTCTGATTTATCTCACTGCCATCCCATTTTTGTGTTTATGTTATGCACTATTTCTATGGTACGTTCTATTTATTATACTTGTACAACATGCTTAAGGGCGACTTTCCCTTCCTTCATTTTCACATTCTCATCTGATTATCTTTTCCAAATAAAAATGAAATTTGCTCTATCCACTCATGAAAAACAAAACAAAAATGAGTAAGTTAAAATACCTATAGGATTTTAATGGGACAGTGCTCAGTTTTTAAAATACTTCAAATACAAATAGTAAATTAGAGAAACCTCTAATCTATATTAATGATTAACAAGCTTAACTGAGAAAAATGTATTCCAATACAAATCGTTTGGTAAGATTTAACCACTGTTGACAACAAAAATGAATCTTAAAAATATGCACTACTTACATTAAGTAATGATGTATGTTAAATCATTAATCATTTTTGTTTTGCCAGTAGGATAAACTCCTAGGTGTTCCTTTTGGAAATAGAGCCATAAGAAACATCTCTCATCTCACCATCCTTATTTAATTATTTTTAAAAATTTTACTTGTTGGAGTAGAACATGGGAAACTAATGAGGATAAATATTAAAGGAAGATTTAAGTAGCACAACATGTACAATGACTATAAAAGAATAAGTTAGAGTATATGGATTTTGTAAGGGGTTTAGTTTATCAATACATTTATAAGATACAGAGCAGTACTCTGCTTTTAAAAAAAAAAGGAGATTGATATTTCATTGACACAAGCAACACAAATGTAAAACACATGAAGTGGTCTTAATAAGAGGCACATGACAACTATATAAAAGCCACAGTGAGGCAGAGCTGCAAATAACCCAAAACCTACCTACGTGGAACAGTCCTGCTATTTAATGTAAAAAGGAAGTAGATAGTATCTTTTGTATTTTGCCTGGGATCCCTGGTGCAAATGAGCCAGACAACACTTAGGTCACATAATTATGATTGTTAATTTTATACCTTTTGTTCTTTCTCCCTTTCTTAAGAATACGTATTATTCACAAGTCAGACATCACAGTCTTCTCTCCATGACTTAATGTTTGGCATTTTCCTTTCTTTATTCTTTCCATTGTTTTTCTGCACTTCTTATTGTACTTTTTGATGCTTCCAATGATTATCCTAATTGTTCTATTGCATATTTTTTATTTGTAGAAATGCACTGCTTTCTTTTGTTGAATAATGTCAATGCCCCCTTTTTTATTTTTAAATGTATTTCAGAGGATCTTGAGAGTCTTTTTTGTACATAGTGTGGAAAATCTTTTCAAGTGAAGTTCAGCTCTGATCTGTTCTTGAATTATTGTTCTTTTGGCTACAAAATGTTTTCTCATTCCCAAATTGATATTTGCTTTAAGTTTTAATTTACACATATATCTTTAGGTATACAGACAGTCCCTGACTTGTGACAGTTCAACTTAGGATTTTTTGACGTTACGATAGTGTGAAAGTGATATACATTCAGTAGAAACTGTACTTTGAATTTTGAGCTTGGATCTTTTCCCAGGCTGGTGATACGTGGTATGATCCTCTCTCATGATGGGGGGCGGTGGCAGCAGCCGCAGCTCCCAGTCAGGCACACGTTCATGTGGGTGAATCATTCAGCACCCATACAACTCTTCTGTTCTTTGCTTTCGGTATAGTATTCCATAAATTCCATGAGATAGTCAATACTTTATCATAAATTAGGCTTTGTGTTAGATGACTGTGTCCAACTGCAGGTCAATGGAAGTATTCTGAGCCTGTATGAGGGAGATTAGGATAAACTGTGATATTTGGTAGGCTAGATGTATCAAATGCATTTTTGACTTAATGGTGTTTTTAACTTACAATGGGTTTATCAGGACATAACTCCAATGTAAGTCGAGGTAGATCTGTACTCTGTTATTTTCTAACGTGTTCATTTTTTGGTACCGGGATGCTGATGCTAGTGCAGTTCAGTAATAGGCTGCTGATATTTCAGAAATCCTGTATTAATCTTTTCCAGATTTTCTTAAGCCCTCTTCTAACCGAGACAGCATCCCTTTGGTAGGGGATTCGAGCTCACTGCTGAGACTATCACTCAAGCTACAGCCACAGGACCTCTAATGATAAATTCACCATTAGGTTCATCAGGAGATGGCTGGACAATCGGCACACAATGAAGCTTCCAGCTAAAAAAAGCAGGCTATAAATAATTCATTAACCAGATATACTTTTAAAAATTATGCAAGTTAAAATTCAAGAATATTTGAATGATAATACTAGCAAATTCAATGACAATCGTTTTGTTAAAAAAAAATAAAACTCAAGTCACATAGGAAAAATAAGAGAGATAGAAAAGAAAGATTAAAAACAAGTTTTAGAGGTGCCTAACAAAACTGAGCAGAATGTGCAAATAAGAGCAAAACACAAAATCAGTTATCAGATCTGATGAATATAAAAATAGAAATCTCAGATTTGGAAAACAAATATGGCTTTGAATGCAGGAACGGTGCCAGGAGAATACTAGCATGCCAATTAAGAAAACAATGTGTTTCTGGAATGCAACCAAAATAAGATAGCCAAACCCAAATGGATTTAAAGAAGAGATAAGAGATGGTGATATTGTCCTGCATCTTCATAGCATTGGGTAATATTTTTAAGGAAAATAAGCAATAATTAGTGGGTAGTATATAAACGTATACTAACAAGGAATCCTAATTAGGACATGCTATTTAATTTCATCAAAATTATTATCATTTTTGCCCTAATGAATTACTGTACTCAGCCCAGATGGTTCCCTCAGAAATAGAAGGGAACAGATAAAGAGGAATAAAGTAAATCCACTTTTATAGACATCAATTCACTAACATAAGTAAAGCGAACACATATACAAATTAAAAGATGCCAAGAGTTCTGAACCTCCTATCTTTCAGGAACAGTTGTAGGATATATCATAATTAGATTGTGTTAACTTCAACCTTTTATAAACCTTTTTTAAATCTCTATACTTTTTTTTTTTAAATTTCTATCACAAAAGCCAAGGAACTTGAGCCTGGCATACTGGACTAGCCTAAGACACTAAAGTGATAGGAATTGATAGAAACAACCAGCAAAGAATGTTTTGCATCCCTCCTCTGGACAGTGTTTCCAGTAATAACAATTCCAATTTTACCGAGGGCAGTTACCTGAGGCATACATTTTAGAATCCCTCCAGATATTTCAATACATTTTAAAGACAGGAGAAAAGTAGAAGGTGGATCATTACATTCACAGAATCCACAGAAAACCAAAGCTCTTCAGATATGATTTCTTCTGCTATGATTTGAGTTTCTGTGATTATAGACAAAGTATCTTCTCTTCCTTGCATCCCACTCCATTGCCTGGCATGGCGCACAGGTTGTGCAAAATGGCGTGTGTGTGTCCTACAAGTTTACTGAATTAACTAGATACTTCGGAATCTATGTCTTATACTTCTGTATGTTTTGTTGTAGACTCAAAGTAAATAAAATACCATGAGTTTTAGCACTTGGTTCCAGGTCCTGAAATAAAATACAAAATGTGACCCATTAAACTGGTTGAAACAAATATGGCTTAGGAAATTGGCATATGAACTATGCTGACATGTAAAAATATTTAAAGCATGTTACATGAAAAATATAGATCCCAAATAGCCCATGTCCACTCAGCCTAACTTTGAAATTATTTATGTAAGTATATTAATAAAGACCAGCATAGATAATTAAGAGAAAAGAATCACTCTTTGGGAAACTGCCATGTGCTAAGCACTTTATATGTTATGGTATTAATAGTTTAGAATCAGGGAGGCCTGAGTTTGAGCTTGGCTCTGCCATTACTAGCTACATGATCTAAGGAAATTTACTTCATCTCTCTAAATTTCTTCATCTATAATATTGTTTTTCAAATTCTGAATATTGCCTAGATGCCAGGTCCTAAGGATGTATCAGTGACCAAAACTAACACAATTCTACCCCGAGTCACTTTATAGTCTAATGAATAACAAAAATTCAATGATTAAATTTGTCTGTGGCATACCTATCATATGCCAAATAAAATTCTAGGCAATGATGAAACAGCAATGAGCAAGAAAGAAAAGGCCCATGCTCTCATGGCGCTTACATTCTAGTGGGGGAGAACTTTTTTCCATATTTCTTTTCATGTCATCATTACATAACATTCACAGCATTATCACCATCACCCTTTTTGGTTCTCCAGGATTTTTTGCTTTTTATAAGAGAATCACTTATTCTGATTTCTGTGCGGGCTTTCGAGTGTCTGAAACAAGAGAAAGATTCCCTGGAAGTGGTGATTATGCCCAGTTGTCCTTGGCCTGTGGAAACATTTTGTCACAATCTGTTTTACTCACTTATGAACTCAATAATAAAGTCTATGCCATGCAAGCAACATAGAAGAAAAATACCCTTCAGTCGAGCAGCAGTACACCATCTGGAGCATGCAATGCATGGAATTAAAGGTTTTGTGGAGTTTATAGAACATGGTTATAGTAACGGATATTTTTCTCTTCGTTCAGTGCATACTCAGTTATTGAAATCTTGAATCATTTAGTGATTGGTTGCTACAAGTAGTACCAATTCATATTCCTGGATATCATTTGAAACAGCACTGAACAAGTTCTAGTAGCGATACAGTGGGATATTTGTAAATGGAGGCTAGGTGTAAGAGGTACCTGTCCTGGGGTCCCTGGTGTCTAATATATTCCTTATCATGCGCACATTCAGGTAAATGTTTGTGGGGACCTTCGTAAAGTCTCATGGGGACTGTAAGCAAGGACACACATGGTGATTGCAATGCAGGAGTGCTCAGAGTCCCACAGGGGGAGAAGATCAATGTAAACATAATTTCTGGGGCACAAAGGCCCATTGCCTTCCAAATATCTCTTCCACCTTCTTCCTCATGTTTTAAATTCCAGAGGTTGAACAACTCTAACTAATCCTGACTGAACATGACCTGGAACTTTAATATTTTTTTTTTCACAGACTAGCCTTGGCTTTCTGCACAATTCCCCTGGCATCCGACTTAGAACCCGTTCCTAGTGTAGACTTTACTCCTTTCATTTGGGTACTGTCAGTTTATACTGTGTTTTCATTCCTATTTGTATAGGCTACTCTTCCATACCTGAGTGACTGACCTCCTTATTTATATATGTATATGCTTTTTCCTTACAAAATTGGCTGGCTAGACATAAACCTTAATTTTAATAAATTATTTAATTCTTCTTAATTTTCCAAAAACAATATACAGCCACATACTCATTCCCCAAAACTACTTAGTTTAGTGCTAAGAGATTAGGGTTAATCATCTTAGGTAATAGTTTCAAATTTTATTGGGTTCTATAACTGTAATTGAACTGTCTGATTTTTATTCAGTTGATGTGTGTTTCTTATGTTTTGCTTTAAATAAGACATGATATTTGCAATGCTTTTAGGAGAGAAAAAACATAAAATGATAATTTTTAGCTTATAATTGTTTTGAGGCTTTCCACATTTAATTTCAACATAACATTGACTTTGTTGGGCCCTCTCTCGGATTTTGTAACTCTTATCAGAGCACAACATTGGAGTTTTCAAGATGGCCTATCAAGCACATCACAGTGTGAACAGATTCAATCAGATTTTTTTTTTCCTGGAAAGGAACAGGGAAGGAGAAATATAAGGGTATTAAGTCCTTATAGGATGAGAGAGAAGCATGCTAAGGAGTGAAGGAGGCACAGAACCCTGGAACTGAGGAAGCCAGAGGAAGGACAGGTGTCCTAGGCTTCCCCTGTCTGTGGATGGCCAGGACACATTAAGACTATGACACCTCATGCTGCTCCTTCTCCTGAAAGTTCCTATCCTTTTCCTTCTTCTTGATTCAGTGCTCTTCATTCTTAAAGATCTTGTTGCAATGTGGCATCCTATTTCAAATCCTCCTCGACTCCCCTTTCTCCTCCAAATAGACTCTATCCTTCAACTGAATGCATTGAATACAACTGAATGCAATACGATGTTTTCAGTACTCACTTCCATAGAGATAATGCTGTGCTTTACTCAGCTGTGTATGTTTTTATTTCTCCAACTGAAGGAGAGTAGAGATAGAACTAACATCCCTTGAATACTCATTAACTATCAGGCACTGTAGCAGTCCCACATTGCATATTGCCCTTGCAAAAACCTTGTAAGTGAAGGACTTCCGTTATATTTTATACCACCCTGCATTTCCTTTATAATCATTTACAAAATACGTTTCTTTGGGAGAGTATTTTAAATCTTTATCTTCTCTGTGAAGCTCCAGGAGAACATGCACTGTGTTTACCTCCTCAGTATCCAGCACAGGGCCATCACCTAATAAACAATCGATAAATATCTGTTGAGTGAATGAATAGATCAGTAAAAAAGTATTTTATGCCTATTTTATAAGTGAGGAAACTCAGTCTCAATAAAAGTAAATAACTCAAGGTCACTTAGCAAGTAGGGGCAGAATTGTGACCAGACTGACAACTATTGATTCCCATTCCAGTCAAATTCCAGCCAAACATCATGGCACTTAACAGTCACAGGGTGAGGGATGGTCATGAAGTTCCTGAAACAGAACAGGGTCAAGGCAAATACTTGTCATCTATTTCCAGTCACATTAGGAAGACATCACTTCATCATTCATTTCTTCACTCAGAAACTATTTTTTGTGCAACAGTGCGGCCGACTTCTCTCGATTCTGGTTCCAACCGCTGCTGTTGGTCTAGTGATTTGGCATGATTCCTGATGACAACAGGCATCTCTTTAAATTTGCTGTATCAGAAACTGTTAATTCCCGCTCAGCATCTCTTCTCCCAATTTTCCACGAAATGCAACGCTGATTTTCTTGGCTGTCTACATGTTTACCAAAAACTGCCTTTACCAAAAACCTCCTTGGAATGTAGGTATGGTGTTGAGACCACTATTTGGTCTGGCACTGGCACAGGGAACTTCCAGGAAATCCCCTTAGAGAATAGTAGGAGGTGGCCTGCTTTTCTTTCTCTCTTCATCCATCCTGATGTGGATGTGGTTCTGAGCTCCAGCATTCATTTTGAATCATGAGGAGAAATGTCTCAAATGGATGCAGCACTAGAAGTAGCCTGAGCCCATAGTAATAATTATACTAACCCTGGCTATCTTTCTCTGAGTTTCTTTTAGTAAAGAGAAAAGTAATTGCAGTCTTGGATAAGCCATTGTTTTCTGGAGGGTGTTTTTTTTTTTTTTAACTTGTAGCCAAATATAATTCTAACTGATACCCATTCTAAAACAAATAAAGATGATTAAATATCAGCAAGTCTTCTGATTTTAGGAGACATCAAAAGAGAAATCACATATGACAGTAAAATAAGTTTTTCAAATGGGTGAATGATTTTAAGGCAAGTTTTGCTATAAATAAGACATAATTCATAAAAGAAAAAGCTGATGATCAAAGTATTCACCAGGGCACGTTTGAAGTATGGGAGGTTTTCATTTCCATTTAAGACCATTTATCCCATCTTTTAGTAACATGAATTATGTGTTATAAAAATGCTCTCATAACTAAATATGCAAGGAATAAGGAAAAAGAAAATAAAAAAAACCNGTATTCACCAGGGCACGTTTGAAGTATGGGAGGTTTTCATTTCCATTTAAGACCATTTATCCCATCTTTTAGTAACATGAATTATGTGTTATAAAAATGCTCTCATAACTAAATATGCAAGGAATAAAGAAAAAAAATTAAAAAAAAACAAAATTAAAAGTATAGGAAATCGCATTAGATGATTCTCAAGAAATATGGAGTGAGTGAAATATTTTCTTTAAATGTAAAAGAGAATTGTAGCGTCCAATTTTAAAGAATAATGGTGTGTGATTATAAATGCTCTCCTGCACAAGATAAGCATGCTGTTTTGAAGAGATCAAGAGGAATTAACACTTGGATCATTTTTATATTTTCCATTCTCATTGCTTCCAAATTAAGAGGCGTGAATGCTTGAGCCTGTACCAAGGGAGATGACCACCCCTCCAATCGCCCCCACCGTCTATAAGGCAGTCCTTGAAGACTGGCTTTCTGGGAACAGGCTTGAGCACTCAGGGCTGGTGGTGCCAGTGCCGTCCTTCGAAGGCAATTTGCACTGAAGCTAAACCTGAAGTGGCAATACTCAAAAGAAACCGATTTTCCGATTCTCCTGTTTGATTGCCGGCATCTTCAAGGTTTCAAAAACTGTTTCCTCTCAGCTGCCCACAGGACTCCTGCTGCTGCAGTCTGTTACCCTGACACCCTTCATTTTATGCAGTGTTGTCCTTACTAGGCAGGCGCCTGTGCTCCTCCCTCATGCTCACCTGACTCTGTCATCTGACTTCACATCCACCTGGGGAGTTCAGAATATGTGTGACAGCTAAGCTGGAAAGTCCCCTTGGCCAAATTGCTTTCCTGCAGTGATTGTTCTTAAAAATTAAGATTCTAAGTTGATTCAGAAAGTGTTTATGTAGGGCCTACTCTGTGCCGAGTGCTCTATACTGGGACTGGGTGGGGTCAGGTCTCTATAATCTAAGCAATCCAAAAAGGGAATTCAAATCTGTCTTAAAAACCAGTTGGCCCAATGTTTAACCCCCTTCTATGTTTTTTTGGAATTATGTTTAAATAATGTGAGCCTCTCTTGCCCCATTTTAAATATGGGAAAATATTCATCAGAGTCTGTAACTTTTTCAGGAAATATCTTTATGAAAAAGGAAGAGAAGTCTCTTCTTTGCAACAAATGGTGAACAGGGAGAAAGAAACGACAGGTATCAATATCCCAAGTGAATGCCTGAGATCACCCCACCTGTTAGTGACTAGATGTGGAAGCAGGGACTAAGACTAACACTGGTCCTGGTCACCAGTTACCTTGGTCTAGGTCTAATAGTGGTCCTCACTGAAGTAAGGGATTCTCTCACCTCCCGAGACCAAGAACCTTTGTTTCCATTCCACTACAAGTTGTTAATATTAAAGGAAGAATAAAATGATTAAACTTAAAGTCTTCCCAATTTAAAAAAAAGAAAGAAAAGGTATTTTTCCACTTTTGTGAGTATAATGCTACTATTTTCAAAATGCTAATTTGCTTTTTCATAGTATACATAGTAATTAGTGAACAAAACCATAAAGTACTGTGGGTATGATTTGTAAAGGCTTAAATGACAGACTCTAAGTAGGATAATTTCAGTCCTGATGTGTTGTTAAGTAACAATATATTCTAAATGAGTAAACTTGAAATAACTAAGCCATTGGGGACTATTGGCCACCTGATAATTAAACTTGATCTAACATGGACATCAAAACCAATTATATGTACTAAACAGAAAGAGACAGGTCAACTCCTCAGAGAGATGAAATGAGCTTGGACAGATGGACAGAATGCAAATCATGACGGGTTTCTTAATGAAAAAGCAATGAAATGCAATTTAAAACCCTATGAAAAATCTGGATAGCTATTCCTAGTGTACAAATTGCTGAAAAACAATTATGTTGAAACAAGATGGATTGCCGTATTTCCAACAACCAGGAAAACCATTTCTCTAGAGAATTTAGATTTTCTAGTTTCTAAGGCAATGAGGTTAAGGGAAAAATTACTTTAATACTATATTCCTATAAGGTTGCCAGGGGTGCTGTAGCAAAGAACCCCAGACTGGGAGCCTTGGACAACAGAGATTTCCTCAGAGCTGGGGAGACTGGAAGTCCAGGACCAAGGTGTTGGCAGGGTTGGTTTCTTTTGAGGCCTCTCTCTTTGGCTTGTACCCGGTTGTCTTCTTCCTGGGTCCTCACATGACCTTTTCTGTGTGAGTGCCTGGTGTCTTTTCCTTTTTTCTGAGGATACCAGACATATTGGATTAAGGCATGACCCTTATGACCTCATTTTACTTGAATTACTTCTTTAAAGATCTTGTCTCCATATACCGTCACATTCTGAGGTACTGGGCGTTGGGACTTCAACATATGAATTTTGGAGGGACACAATTCAGCCCATAACAATATTAAATGCACAAATTTTGTGTAGTTTAAAGAACAAAAATATCAAAACATAGAAATGGATTGAGGAGAAATAAATTGCGTACCTTAGCAGGGGGAGTTCCTGATCTGCTGGCAGGGTGACCAACCATCCTACTATGCCCAGTTCCAGCACTGAAAGTCCTATATCTTGGGAAAGTCCTCAAACCAGAATGGTTGATGACCAGGGTCCTGTGTTGGATACCCCTCAACCACTGTTAAGGGTAAGGATGTGCTTAGTGACTTAAGGAAGCATGGCAGTATGGGAAATAAGATCATTCTTGGGTTCTCAAAATTTTACCAGGAATACAAATTATGCCCCAGTATGAGCATGGAGAAGAATCCAGGAAGGCCTCTAGTCATTGGGAACTTACAACACAGTAGCTGGCAAACCTTTCTCAAATGTCTCTCATTGATGGATTTTGTCATCCAAATATAATTTCCTACCTTTCTTCTTAGTTTTTATTCAGGAAGAATATACTTTTTCCAAACTCTTGGACTTATATTTGGAATGACCAAATATGTGGATGACCATCATCCTGCTTTTTGTAGGACAGTCTCTTTTTTACTATTGTTTCAACATAATTATTATAAGGCTCCCTTCACTCTCAAAAGGTCTTTGTTTATGGGATAAAATATATGGTCACACAATATTATATTGCTTATATTGCTCAGAGTTCTTCAGGCCCCGGCTCTTCTCTTCTTCCCTTTTCATAGAGCACACCAGTTCCTCAGCTAGCCATTCACAGACACACAGATTCCTTGATCCTCTGTGTCAATCTTCTGCTTATGTCTGACTAGAACAGTGGAGGAAGGACTCACAGATTTTGTTTTGGACCCTCCTGCTTGACCAAATTTGATATTGTGATAACACAAAAGAAAGGATCATTTTTCCATCATTGAAGAATAAAGATATAGTAGTAAGCTACAGTTTAGGAGAAAATTAGAGAATTTAAAACAGTGCAGAAAAATTAACATGTGTGTGCAAAATATTTTTAATAATCATAGAATCTCAAAGGGCTGCAGGGATCATCTACTTGAATCCTGACTCCTCTCTATTTGCCAATGGATAAACTGAGGCTTAGAGATAAGAAGTGATTGGTCCTAGGATATAATTTAATTTGATCCAGTTAAAGAAAGATTCATGACCACTGATGAATTAGCTGTTTCTATCACCCAAGTCAGGGTGATAGGAGAATACCTTATGAGAAGACCTTAATAACAGTTTCCTTAGAATATTCTTCCTGGGCTTCTTTTTTTCTTAAAGATGCTTACTAGTTTTCTTAAATATATAGTTTTTTTAAGATTTATTTATTTATTTTAGAGCGAGAGCATGTGAGTGGGGAAGGGGTGGTAGAGGGAGAGGGAGAAAGAATCTCCAGCAGACTCCCCACTAAGCACAAAGCCTGAAGTGGGGCTCGATCCCATGACCCTGAGACCATGACCTGAGCCAAAACCAGGAGTTGGATGCTTAGCCAACTGAGCCACCCAGGCACCCCAGCATACAATTTTTTTAAATGCAAAACTATTTTGTGCACCTTAGAAAAATTATAAAATAGATGTAAGCAAAAGAAACTTTTTAACAAATTATAAATCCACTTATCAGATATAATCACAGAATTATTTCCTTCCACTACGATTTCAGTTTGGTGCATATGAGGTGTGTGTGTGTGCTTGTGTGTCTGTGTGGGTGTCTTTATGTTGATGTGTGGATGCATAAATTCATGCTTCCACCTGTATGTCATGCAAATCGAGAGCAATTTATTTTTTGATATATATTAGCTATATTTTTAAGCCTAAAATATATATCATGAGCATATTTCCAGTCCATTAAATATTTTTTCTATAATACTATTTTTAATATCACACATTATTCCATTATATGATAGGCCAACATTTATTCAACCACCGTGGTGTTACCATGGAAGATTTAATTTGTTTGCTTTTTTTTTTCATTGCTGTATAAGCAATGCTGCTACAAGAACCCTTGTGATGGTATTTGTAAATTATTTCTTATATCTGTACCACTAGTCACCTGAAGTGAAAAATTGATAATCAGAAAGCTGTACATTCTTAGTCCTTTTAAAAATGTATTGCATATGGCCACTAGAGAAGGTTGTTCCAATTTATATACCTTCAGTGTATGGAAGCATTTCTGGTTTTCTCCAAACCTTGACAACACGGGCAGTTAGCTTTTCTTTGTCTTTGACAGCTTGATAGAGAAAAATAGTGTATTATGGTTTTAATTTGCATTCATTTTATTATGATTGCGTGTGTGCAGTTTTTACATGTTTATAGGTTTTTGTGAAATGCCTGTTTCTATTTTTTAAACTTTTTAATCTTTTTGGGGGTATTTATGGTTTTCTTTTCTTTTTTTTTAAAGATTTTATTTATTTATTTATTTGACACAGAGAGAGAGACAGGCAGCGAGAGAGGGAACACAAGCAGGGGGAGGAGGAGAGGAAGAAGCAGGCTCTCAGCAGAGGAGCCTGATGCGGGGCTCGATCCCAGAACGCTGGGATCACGCCTTGAGCCGAAGGCAGAGGCTTAAATACTGAACCACCTAGGCACCCCTATTTATGGTTTTCTTAACACTTAACAATAGATCTTTATAGTAGTATAATAATGTATTAACATAATAACACCTTGGTTTGAATATATGTTTTAAATTCTTTTCATGGAAAATGATATTTTTCCATTTCAATTATCTTTTTTTTAATTTAAAGAAATTTTAAGAAGTTTTATGTTATTATTCTATATTGTTCACTCTATCCTGGCCTGGATATTATAGAAATACTTATACTAGTAAATGCATTTTCATTCTTTGATTCATGCATGTTTGCATTTATATATTACTCCATCTAGAAATTTGCATGTGAGTAGGTACAAGATGGGGATGCTATTTTATTTCTTTTTCTAAATATTGGCTATTTATGTCAATAGTGATCATTGAAAAATCCACCTTTTCTTTTACTTAACATGGCTCTTTATGACATTACTTTAGTTACTAAAACACTACAATGCATTTTTACGTCAGCTGCTATAAATTTTAGTGTTCTACATGGACTTTTCTTTTTAGAAACGATTTTGGATATTATTTCATGTTCATTGATTCACTTCAGTATACACAATGCTAAATTAAGCAGAATTTTTAATGAATTTGATTAAAAGGAAAAAATAAGTTGGGGTGAGGTAAGATCATTCTGGGGTTTAACCTTTATATAAGGACATCGTATGGCTCTCCATTTGGAAAATCTTTGTGTGTGTGGGAGTGTGTGTGTGTGCCCCTTTGTGCATGCACCCATATGTGTGTGTGGGTAGGTGTGTGTATTCCTCAGTAAGCTGCTGAAGGATTCATTGTTGGTTAAGCAACTGATATCCAAAGATATAATACAGTGATTTAAACTATTTTTCGGTTATCTTACATTGGCTATGTTACCAATCATACCTATAAATACTGAAATTTGGTTTTTAATATTTTCTTCTATTATTTTTTTCATCTGGGAAATTCATAAAGTTATAGAATAAAATGGAATGGAAAACACTCTTGTTTTGTTATAGACTTTAAGGAATGTGATTGCCTCTATTCTGATATTTGCTGTTGGTATTAGTTATATATTCTTTATCATATTAATGATCTCCTGTCCTTTGTTAAGATAATTTTTTTAAATTCAGAAATAAATTTTGACTTTTATTAAATGTCGTTTAGTCTTCTTCAAAGTGATATTATAGTTCTCCTTAATTAAGGTAATGAAGTATATTAAGTTTTAAAACAATTTTGTACCATTCATTTTTGCTTGGAAATAATTTTACAGATTATAGATTTTTTTTTTAAGATTTTATTTATTTATGCGACAGAGATAGAGACAGCCAGCGAGAGAGGGAACACAAGCAGGGGGAGTGGGAGAGGAAGAAGCAGGCTCATAGCGGAGGAGCCTGATGTGGGGCTCGATCCCATAACGCCGGGATCACACCCTGAGCCGAAGGCAGACGCTTAACCGCCGTGCCACCCAGGTGCCCCTACAGATTATAGATTTTATTCCATAAAATTTTATTTATAAAATTATATCTGTATTACATTTATACACCTCTCTATCAAGAAATTATATTATTTCATAAACACATATACATACACATTTTTAGGCTTTGGGAAATTGATTGGGATATTTTCCCAAAACCTAGGCATTTTAATTATCATTCGGAATTATCTGTTTCTTGAAAACTTAGTAGAACCTGCTTATAATAATATCAAACAAATTATTGTCTATTTGATTGACAGTTTTTGTACAAAGTTTTTCATATCAGTAAGAGCACATATCAGGCTAATGTATTCAAATGGCTTAACACAAAAAACATTTAGCGATCATTTCAGTCATGATGTAATGCAGCATGTTGGGGTTGGTTCATTCAGAGTCCTATGTTTCTTCCATTCTGTGTTTTGGTCCTCTGTGTCCTCAGAGCTACTAAGTTAAGCTAGTTCCTAGGGAGACAGACACCTGCCTGTGGGAAGTTATTATGGACCATGCTGCAAGTGATTCACACCCTCTCTGCCCATTTCTGTGTGATCAGAAAAAAGAGCATAGATATTTGTAAGCACTAATGTTCTCTGTCAAATGTACTAGTTTTAATCATTTATATTTTCCAGGAAATAGTGTAATTCTTTAAGATGTTTAGAGGTATTAGCAGATAGTTTTATGGATTATTTTTTCATTTGCTATTATTTGTCTATGGTTAAATCCTTTTCTTATGTTCCTTAGTCCTGTCTTTTCTTACTTTCGACCTGCTTTTCATTTTCCTTCTATGTGTGCTCCTCTCTCCGTGTTCCCTTGTCCCTCCCTCCCTCCTGGTCTGTCTTCTTTTTTTTTCTCCCAGCATTTATTAAGTAAATAACATGTCCCTGACTACAGAAAACAACAAGACTGGCTTATCATGTCTGCCTACACAGTATCTAGCACCGTGCCTCTCTCAATTTAGGCATTCACTAAGTTGTTGAATTGGACTTGAATTGAGCATATCCTGGGTTGCTGTTACAGCCTCACAATTGTTTGTCCTACCTCCAGTAATATCCCCAGTATCCTGCACGTACTGCCAGATTCACATTCCTGCAACATAGCCTGATCAACTGTATCCTCCTGCACACAAACGTTCCAGAGCTCTCCCTTGCTTCTCAAATTAGGCACAGGCTGCCAGGCTCCTCACCTGCACAAGGGCTCTCTATTCTGAGGTGGTAGGTTTGTTTCTCATTACTCATGCATACTTGCTTTGTGTTTCAACCAACCACAGACCTCATCTTAATAGTTCTATTTTTGCTGGTTTTCAAATTTACCACATCTGTCATCTTCCTCAAGGGAATTGCTAAGGTAGTTTCTTCGCCTGAAATGTCATTGTGTTTCGGATTCTGCCTCTTATTGGTTTGCTCACTCTTTAAGGACTTACTATGTCTTCCCTGAAACCCACAACTGAATGGACTATCCTTCCTGTTTTTCTCCCAATGGCACATAGCACATTAGAGGAGATTCTAATCAGGGAAGAAATTTATACTAATATCCTCTGCGCCCTGATCATTCAAAGAAGCAGCATACATTTTGCCAGCTTTCTCTGCTATTTATCTGCCTTTTATGTGTCTAGAATAAGCCTAAAGACCGAACCAAAGCATCTATTGGAAGAATAGACTAGAATCTCAGATGAAGCTGATGGAGAGGTGGTTTTGCAGGACCCAGGGACACAGCTGAGGTTTTAGGAGAGGTACTAAAAATAAGAACATAGGCTCCCCTAATTCTTTCTGGGACTTCTGACTCTTAATTCCAAATAAGAAAAAGGGAGAGTTTAAACCAACTTTTTGATAAAGGGCATCTGCTTAACCCAGAAGAAATTTACAACGAGAAAGGCAGCATGGTCACAGACCTCTTTCCTAAATTAAACGATAATGTCCATTTCTAATAAAAAAGGTTTATATTTTATTTATACATGGTATTTCAGTAGATCTAACATAATTTCCAATTTAGATATGGAAAACTCAAAATGTGCAGAAATTACAGCTTAATGCCCGGGGTAAGGAGGAAAGGAATTCACCTTTTTACAATTCAATCAAATGCAGAATAGGAGCAGTTAATAATTGTAGAATATGAATAATCAGATAAGACATTTTCTAGTGAAAACTCATAAATTTTATTTTGGGAGTACATTAAAATTCAGTTAAATTTTAAAACCATAGCATATCTTGAGTCACTGTTGAATAGTTGCTGTATCTATAGAAATCTATTTTAGAAATATGCAAGTGCAAATTATAGAATGTCAGCATGCAATTTGATTTTATGTGCTTTTCTACTAATATAAATAATGAAGCATGCTGAGAGCATTCAGATACGTTCAGCTGAGTATAATTAAAATACTGAGGTGTAACATGTTAAAAAAAAAGAAACAAATTAAGTACTAAAATGAAGTAGGTAGAAATACCAGCAATTCAAAGCGATAACTATGTTGTGATTACAGTATTGTGAATAGACTAAATCTAATATTTTGGTTTAAATGAAATCAGTGATAGCTGGAAAGTTAATAGAAGCAGTGCCTTTATATTTTCTGTGAATAATGGAGAGGCTTCATTTCAGGAGCACACATTTTTTTGCCATCTCTGGAAATAAGTCTCCATGGTACTCTGAATAAACATTCTCGCCCAAATGGAACAAACTCTCTGATGAAATTGGCCACTGGGGCCTACAACAAATAATTAAAATGGGATTTGGGAATCCGTTGGTTTTTTGCATTCCAGACTCCCCATTGGGTTAGCTGAATGAGGGCAAATCAGTTTCTTCAGACCATGTAAAAAACACAATTGAACTTCCCGCTGGTCACCACTAATTACACTGTGGTTGTGACTGCCCACTCCAGGCTGAAGGCAAACTTTTAGGTTTTGTCGTTGTGACCCACCAACTGGACCAACAGGCCAGTTCGGAGTAAGAGGTGCTGATACTGTTAAAAGAAAGAGTGTTCAGTTAACTTTGTTCTCTTCTGTCACATGAACCACCACCTACTTTATTCCTCCTCTGTGACAATGAACCTCCGGGTTCCTGAGTAACCTGCTTTGTATTCTCCTACCTTCAGCTTCATCCTGAACTCCTAGGAGTCGATTGGGATTTATGAGAACTGATAGATAAGAAATTGGGAAAAAGAGGATTTCATTTTACATCTACCAGTAAAATATCAAATATTTAGAGTTTGAAGAAGAAAGCATTGGAGCAAGTGGATTAATCCTCCCCATAGGAGCAGAAGCTACTTTCTACTAACTTCAAATTGGGGCCTACAATTGTCAAGTTGGAGCTAGAATCTTAGCGGTAAAATTACAAGACTCCTGTGTTTTGGCCTTGTAAGGTCCACTTATCCCTGGCTCTAAACCCTTCCTCTTCTTTGAGTAATCCTTCTTTTTTCTGAATCATGTCCTTAAGTACCTTCCTGAAAAAATGTGAATGGGAAGATTTCCTCAGCCCTTATATATATATCCCATATCAGAGATTAACAATGCATTCCCCTGTTTATCTAGAAACATTGATTGGACTTGTCTATGGACTGACATTCAACTACCACTCCACTTGTATTAAACTTCCTTGACTCTACCCATCTTCTTGGAACTTCTAGTGCAAGTGATTCATACACAAAACAATTATATAAAACACGATTTAACAAAATGCCATATATAGAGGAGGACAACATGGATTTTGTTATTATAAACTGTGTGACATTCTGAGCGTCTCATCTGTGTGAGCCTTAGTTTTCTCATCTGTGTTTAGACATAGCTATAGATAATCTAGAAAATTTTTCCAACAGCCACACAAAATGCAGGTCAACTACTAGCACTATGCCTGGTACGGAGTAGGCAGTCAATAAAAGTTAATATTTTGATCCTGTGATTTGAGATTAATGAAGGGGGCATCCAACTTCCCTTCATACCATGAAGTTTTCTCCACTCTCTGATCTAGCTTCTTTTGGTTAAATGGAATCTATGCATGATTTTTAAAAATTCCTTGACTATCCAGTTAAATTTAAAATTTAAAACAAAGCTTCCCTGGATGGATAAATTGGAAAACACTGAATACTGAGAAGTCTTGAAATAATCACCTTTACCTTTGTTTACTCAGCGCTCCAAACATATTGACAAAGGAACACATTTGTGTGTGTGTGCACAACATCTATTAACAAACTGCATGTGGGATGTTAAACCTCGTGACACGTCGCACGTATAGAATCACCATAGTTCATATGCAATAGGAGCCTAATAAAGAACGGTTGAATCTGTGCATGAAAGAAAGATGCTTTTCTTACCCTCTATCTAGGCTGCTGATGCAGAATGTCTTCTATGCTTCAACCATTGAAATCTTACCTATTCTTCTTCCCAGATTGAGCACAATGCATTTGCCTTCAGAGAAAGGAATTTCTCCTCCTCTGCATTACAGAATATACTATCAGTACCCTGCCATTTAGTATTTGTTTTGTTCTATAATTGTCTGTGTATGAGTCATGATAATGGCAGCTCCATGGAATAGAGGAGCACCTTTGTCATTGGTTTTATCATTCTAACAAAACCTGGCACAGATCTGGAAGAAATCTGCCATGGAGGATTCACACCTTTTTATCTTGCTCTTCTGTGTGCACTGTACTTTCCTCTTAGCATCCATGGACTTATTGCCCAAAAAGACACTCAAAGACCCCTGACATCAGTAGAAGAACAAAACAGCAAGTGAAATTACCCAATTTCTGCAGAACTCATAAACATCCTGAATGTAGGTCACACTCACTGCCTGATGTGCTGCGTGTGTCATGTTCCAACAAAGCAGCTGCCACGAGTAGCCAAACTCCCGGAAAGGAGCCCAGCCCCAAAAAGAGCAGCCATTTGGAAACACATTTTCATTGACAATTTGGGGAAGTTGGGCATTCACTTAAGAAAAAGCCATAATTCTGTAAGAAATGAGCAATTTATGCACATTATAATCAAATTTATTTTTATATCCAGCTACTCCTACATGTGGCATAATTCAGTCTGGGAAATCATGTTAATTAGTTAGAAATCCATTACATTGTAAGTCTTGTAGCATATGCAAATGCTGTTTCAAGTGTTCTCACCTCCATAATGCATGTGCTTTTATTAGAATGCATTCCCGATGTGGGCAGTTTGTCTGTGAACCAGGCTCTAAAGTGCATTGGACGGGAAAACATTCTCACAATACCAATTGATGGCATAAGTTTTCATGCACTTTTTAATGCATTATGCTTTAAAACATAAGAACAATTCCACTTGTCAGGATAGTGTCCAGAGCAGCAAACTCTCCAAATAAAATAATAATGATGATAGTAATGTGCTAAGTTCTAATGGTCAATAAGATGTGCATCTTTGCTGAACTCAACACCTGGGCCTGCCCTTCACAGACAGTGAGGAAGAGAAGTGACCCCCAGACTAGGAGTACAAAGGAAGAGTTCCACGGGCAAAGGCACTAATTGTGGGTCACACTGGTCAAGTCACTAAACTTGTAGATGCTTCTCTTCTTCCGCTGTAACTAGAAACAGTATAACCCACTTTGTCTTCCTCACAGAACTGTTGTGAATTTAAACTAAGATCAAGATGTAGTTTCTAATTAAAAAAAAAATTGCTCCAGTGGGTTTCTCTTAGATTATTAAAAATATTTCCTAGCCCCATTAAAAAGTAAAGCTAATCATAAAAATCTCTTTAAGGACATCATAAACTGCACATTAATTGTATTTTAAGATAACTGATCAATAACAAAGTCTAATGGAGGAACTCTACTGGTCAAGTAACTACCTGATAAAAGATTTTCTGATAAATTAGGGCTTTGGGATCCAAAAGTTAACAGGCCGAAAGGGTGAATTTGGTGAAATTCACATTTTAGATCCATATTAACAACAATAACAAAAAAACATTACAAAGAAATGAAGATGTACGCCCTTCTCTTCCCTCCCCAAATACCACCACTGTCCCTTGCAGTTCCCCCATCTTTCTGTAAGCCCAGCCCCAGTGACTGGTACCACACCACCACCTAGCAGAAGCCATGAACCAGAAACTCAGGTTGATCTTTGCCCTTTCTATCTGCCTTTCTGTCCAGTCTAGCAGAATATCCCATTAATTCTGTACCCTAAACATCTTTAAAATCTATCCCCTCACCTGTGCCTTTTTGTTGTTGTTGTTGTTGTTGTTTTTCAAGTACACTCCATGCCCAGGGTGGAGCCCAGTGTGGGGCTTTAACTCATGACCTAAGATCAAGACCTGAGCTCAGATCAAGAGTCAGATGCTTAACTGACTGAGCCACCCAGGTGCCCATCCTGTGCACTTTTATATTTCCTCAGGCCATGGTCCTTTTTCCTCAAGAAGTCTTTTATCACCTCCTAATGGGTTTCTGCCTCCCTTGCAGTTCCATTCACAACCAGTCCATCAATGCCATCAATGGTTTTCTAAAATGCAATTTAATTTTAAATTGCTTTTAAATTTTAAGTGTTTTAAATGGCTCCAAGGATCCTCTACATAAAGTACCCCTNCAATGGTTTTCTAAAATGCAATTTAATTTTAAATTGCTTTTAAATTTTAAGTGTTTTAAATGGCTCCAAGGAGCCTCTACATAAAGTAGAATAGTCCCTATATGCTTCTCTAACTCTTTCATATAGGGACTATANAATGGCTCCAAGGATCCTCTACATAAAGTACCCCTGTGAATAGTCCCTATATGCTTCTCTAACTCTTTCTCTTTCTGAACAGGCTCCAGGTATGATCCCATAATGGCTTCCCTGGATTTACCAAAGTGTCCATGCTCTCTCACACTTTAAGGCTTTTGCGTAACTTAGTTCTGACTAAAATGGATTCAGTCATCTCTAATCTGGTCAGCTTGTTTTTCTTTCAGTTTTCAGCTAAAATGTTCATTATTCTGAGTAGCATGTCTTCTTCTCATCAATACTTAGTTGACTTTTCTGGTATACTGAGCTCAGTCTTTCAGGAGACTGGCAGCTTTTAGGGAAGATGGTATCTCTTTCCCTACCATTCTTTTCCCAGAGCTGGTTATGAGTAGGTATTTACTTTCTTGATGAAAATTTATTTTCTTGACTAAAAGGAATGAATAAAGAGGATGATCTCAATTAAATAATAAACTTAAATCCTTTTCCGAATGCTCCTTCAGTCTCCTCAGGAAGTGATGTCAATGGGAACTTTCAGAATACAATAACACCAGTTCTTTAGAAAATACTGTGAATTCACTTGTACAGTGAGAAAGACCTCTGAAAACGAGGCTCAGGTGTTACATCTGTTACCTGGGGTCTGAGGCCCCATCCGTGGAAACAATGTGAAAGAGAAAAAAAGGAATCCCTCACTACCCCTCCTTGCCCTGCAGGTATATCCACCACTATCTTCAAAACAAACAAACATACAAAATACCATCACTTATAATATGTTTTTTTAATTGAACAGTCCAAGGATGATCTGTCAATTCTAGGATTTTAATGATAAAATAATTAAGAATTAAAGCATGAGAAGTGTCCTTCTGATCCAATTGAGAAGTGTATAATAAGTCATTATTCCTTTCCATCTTCATAATCTTTGACCTTTGAGAATATAGGCAATCTGGATATCACAAAGAACCTGACTGCAGGACTTAATTAAGCCTTGCAAAGTCCATTAGAGATAACCATTTTCTGGGCTCATGTTTTGGTTTCACTGTTGAGTCCTGAGAGTTTGTACACTCTTACTGTCAGATACTCAGGGTGGATCCTGGCTTGGTTGAGAGAAGTGAAACAAATGAAAACACTGTTGCCCATGTATATCTACATTTTCTTGGTTAATTCAGGCCAACTCTGGCTGACAACTTGTGTTTCTTTCAGTTTATTCAATCAAGAAGAATTACAGGTGACTATAGCTGGTGACCCATGACATGCACAATGTAAATGTGCGTGTGATTATAGATCAGAGATGATAATTGCTTAAGAAGGAATTAGCATCAGAACCCACCAGTTAGGATTCGTTTCTGTAGATGACTACGTACATGAAAATTAGCCAATTATTCTATGTTTCAAGACTACAGCAAAGGGTCTTTCAAATCCTCAGATTATTCCCTTATTTGCTGAGTAGATCCCGAAATCCCTCTTTTGGGGGGAGGAAGGAGAGAGACTCTTCCATCAGTGCAGATCATAGGCAGGAACTTGCTCAAGAGAACTCACTAACTCCACTCACTACACTAATGATGCTCCTTTCCAAGAGTAACTTTTGGGATGGCAAGGGGTCAGGAGCATGAGGACTATGGGAAATGTCCGCGAGAGAGGAAAGGCTCAGAGAGGAGATTCTGGTAGCTGATAACACATCTCCTGTTTGTGTTCCTTCAGGCTTTGGAATATGGAGCCTAACTTTAGCCAACATGCACTTACCTTGTCTGTAGGGCAACCAGGTCTACATTGTACTCGGTTCTGAGCAAGGTGCAGAGAGAGGCATGAAAAAGAATGCATGATGCACATGCCCTCTGCCCTGTGAGGCTCGCAGTCTTTCTGAGTGCACAACACTCTAAGCAGCAAGATGGCACCGAAAGACTAAACAGTATGTTATCTGTTTCCCTATTCATTTATTTGACACATATTCATTGAGACTCTTCTGAGTAGGAAGTACTTTACTGGGACCTAATGCAGAAAGTGAATGCAGATACAAATAAAAACGTGAGTGTTCCGTTTAGAAGGGAGGCAACTGGGAGGATACATTTCAAAGTCAGGGATTTGGAGAGCTGTTAGTTAGGAAAGGAAGCCAGGAATAAGAAAGCACTCTAATATAGGTGAGGATAAGCTTGGAAATCTTGTCCCTTCATGCTGACCACTTGGGTTGGGCCATTGTGGTATCAGACCCTTAGTTGATTACTCTGAAAATGAAAAATGTGTGTGTGTGTGTGTGTGTGTGTGTGCGCGCGCGCGCGCGCGCGTGTGTTTAGGCTTTGTGAGCATTCAATGAACTGTTGCATAGTTTACAACATAGTAATGTCCTTGGTGCATGATTTGGGATATGAAAATTGTAGGTATATCTGAATCTTACCATCAAAGTCATTGTAATCTACTTGGGACAACAAGCTGATTATTTAAAAGCACAGGGAGTGAAGGAAGGGCTGGAGAGCATCAGGGCTCATTATCAAGAGTGATGATTATGGGTGACCAGCACAGTGTTATCACAAAGAGATTGGCCTCTGTCAAGAAAATGCTAGAAGGAAAGGCAGGGAAACCTCTATGGCTCTGAGTCCATTCATATAGGCAGATTCTAAAATCTTAGAATAGGGCTTGTTTTCATCATGTCAGCGCCCCCACCCCCGCCACCTTTTTTGGGCTTGATTTAGATTTTAGATAATTTCGAGGTAGTTTTGGGGGGAAAAAAGTATTTATTTTCTCACCCTGTATATGCAACCCCTTGACCCAACTCAGGTGGCCTGAGTCATAAAAAATGTGTATCAAGCTTTTGATAACAAACGCTGCTGCACAAAGATGCTGTGTGGGGAAAAAAATGAGACAAAAGTCTTCTCAGCACCCGTGGCTGCTTTAAAGCTCAACACATAAACAGAGTATTAGAAAATATCATTATGTCTTTTTTCCTTGTCCTCCTCCTCTCTGTCTCTCTCCTTTTCCTCCCTCCCTTCATTTCTCCCTCTTAGCAGAAGTGTATTTAAAGTCTATGTAAATTCCAAAACCAGAAACATCTATTATCAGCTATGTTCCACACTGTTTGGGCACACCTTAAACAAAGCTGAATATATAAACATATTAATTCATGAAACAAATCCATTAATAGGAGTCATTTGCATATTAGAGCTATCCTTATATTTGCAAAGGAGAGTCTGTGAGATTGTCTATAATAGGAAGTTTTCCCAGCACATATAAAATGTGAGTTCCTTTTTGGTAATTCCTACGTATCTTTTTAGGAAGACATCTGTTGTGTGAAAAAAGACACACCTGCATTGCATATACAATTTCAAATGCCAATGTAATAAACACTTACGAATTACTGATGAGAGAGAAAATATATTATAGGCCACCATATTTCCAGTCTTTCATTCTTGTTATCAGAAGAATTTTACATTCAGTACCACTTCACAAGTCAGTTTCCTATTGTTTTAGGAAGCAGGACAGTTTTCCAGTTTTCAGCTCAGAAGTGAATGATTCAATGTGACTTGTCCTTACCACAACTGTACATTATCATAAAACTATTATTCAAATGCCCTGAACAAAGGTTCCTAATCTTCAACAAATGGCATACACCTAACTGTTGTTTTTGACATCTTAAGGAATTAATCAAGATTTCATAGGTGTCTAAAGATGCATAGGAAGAATGGTTTTTTAAAGTTTCCTTTTTAGTCAGAAGTAAATTGCTGACTCCTCACTTCTAACTTCCAAGAAAATTTGCAAACGGAACAGTAAGTGCATGCCTTAAAGTCTAAAGACTTATCTTGGAATATGAAATGGTTGCAGAAGAAAAAAGTAATTACTTTGTGCAGATAACTCCATTGGATAATCCTAGGTGGTTGATCTGGAGTTATGCTAAGATAGAAGAATTGGGCTCTGTTAGGGAAATTATAAAATGAATTTAAGAAGAAATAATAAAAAAGGCTATTTTGGAGTTTAAAAATAATGAGTTTGATCTGAACATAAAGTTTTGGATGTTAGAACTTGAATCCTTGAGGCATGGATCAAGTCAATTAAAATTTGCAGATGATGGAGTAATCTTAGGTAAAAATGATGAAGGAATCAGATTTCTCTTTTGGGACAGGCAGCATAGCATCTGCCTGAATCCCCGTGATGACTATTTCATTTTCTTTGATTTCTGGGTCTTCCCAGATGATGTCTCTGGGTACCTTGAACACTTGTCCCTGTCCTCTTCACATGCCTGATTCCTTTAAGTGGCTAAGAATATATTTCTGCCTCCTACCACCTCCAACCATGATTAGGTCAGACTCCATGTAATGGGCCCCAGAATATCCCATATTTCCCTTCCTCAGCACTTTATTCACTTAAAATTACATAAGAACTTATTTGTAATTACTGACACTGTTTTAGATATCTGCTTTCACTGTGGACAAGGGCTGTGCTTGTCAAGGACATCACCACAAACTCAGCACCTGGCACAGGGTACCTTACAGAGACATATGCAACTTTGCTCTTTAACCAATTGGAGGAAATTCAAAATTAGTTACACTCATACACTTATTTGAGGAGGGTATTTTTCAAGGTCAGTGATCTCTTGGCCTCTCACCACTCTTATTGGGAAACGTTGGTATTAAGACCCATTTAGCCATCACGGAGAAAGTATATGTAAATTATAAAGTCCTAGCTATCCAGGCTTTCGTGTTAAAAATAATATCAGGTACATTCACATCAAGACTTCATTCCATCCACCACTGAGTTGATCAAGTTAGGAGGCACTTTCCCAGTCATGCTGATTTGATGTGGGAAGCCACTCCACTAGAGCATCTCTCCCTTAGGAGAGGCACATGTGGTAGACACAGTGCCTGGAGAGAACACTTGAGTACTTGCTCTGCTGTGAAATTGCCCTTTCTCGGCCTTTGGCTTGTCTTTTGCTATGCATGAAGCTGCATTTTAAAGTTATACCAAGAGATAATGTTCCCTAGATAGCAGCATAATCTGGGGATCATTTTCCATTAATGGTGTTGCCCAACACTCTTAAAAAAAAGTCAGCAGCCCATATGATGGAATTTCCTCGATTGTTAGAATTTTTTTTTTCCTTCGCTATACTTTAGTAAATCTGAAGAGCCACAGTTCTTTTCTGATCCATCCTTGGTTTAGATCTGCTTTGAAAAAAATGATTATTTTTCTTAAGATTCATCTTTTATTTCCTTACTAATCAATTTGAACTTTCCCTTCCTTATGACTACCCTGAGCTAAGCTGCCAATCCCAGACTCTGTGAATGACTCTGTTTTAGAAAGTAAAAATAAATGTATGGGTTCATTTCATAAATGATTCCAGAAGAATGCTATCCTTTACTTTTATTTCAAATAGCATTTATGTTTTGCAGCTTTGCACAGAGATCTCTTCAAGGATGTTTCTTTTACTGAAGATGATGGAATTATTAGCCAAAAACTCTAGTGATCTCTTTTTAAAACCTGGTGAAAGGGCACTGTCAGTAAGGGTGCACTTGGGCAAATCTCATCATCTGAATTTCCTGCCATTCAGAATCAGGCTTATGCACCAGTCCATAATGCTCAACACTTGCTCCCGTTCTCCAACCAAAGGAAACATGTGTTATAACTTGAGAAGAAAATGGTTGACATTTGTCGATGGATTTCTATCTCTTTTGTGGGTTTAGGGTAATTTCTAAAGGTTGTCTGACAATAACAAAAATTTTTCTAATCTCTCTGTGCAAGGATGTGCATTGTGCCCTTTTATGAGCCATGCTGAGGATATATAGGAAATACAACCAATGACCTTTTACCTGTATAATTTCAGGGATGAAAAAGACTTTGAGAAATCATTTCCAATTTTTCTTCCTTTAAGTATGCCTAATCCAGATGATAGAATCAACCGTGATCTGAAAAAAAGGATAAAAGAAGAAGATATGGCCATCTCTAGTTAAACTTTGTGGTTCTGTTTTTCTGTGCAATTTTAAGTTCATGTTCTCTATAATTGATCCTAATGAGACTAAAATGGACTGCCAAATTTGAGAATATGAGATAATAATGTTCAGTGTCATACTGAAACCCCCGGCAAATGCTTAGACAAGGGCAAGAAAAAATAAATATAAAGATTAAAAGGAAAATAAAAAGTCATTATTTGTAGATGATCTGGTCATCCACATAGTAAACCCAAAAGGACTCTAAAACAATCATTAGAACTGATAAGACAGTTCAGCAGTCCTTCTGGCTCACAGATCAAAATGTGAGAGCCAAAAGCCTTCCTTTAAAATAGCATGAAATAAATGAAAAAGAAAATACAACATAAAACACCACAATAAAGAATTAATCTAACAAAGAAAGAAAACCTTTATAGAGGGTTATTTTTTAGAAGGACCATCTTAAATTAATTAAAGAAGATAAAACCCAAATGAATAATGTGGTGTATGTGTTTGTGGGCAGAAAATTTAACCTTGTAAGATGTCGTTATCCTGAATTTATTTTACAAGTTCCATTCAACTTTAAGCAGATCTCTGCCAACATTTGGGAGGAATATTACAGGAAGATTCTAAGATATACATGAAATAATAAAGCTTATCAAATAGATAATTTTGGTTGGAAAACAATAATCTCTCAGTTTTTAGGGTCTATGATATAGGTACAGTGATTAAAAAAAAAAATAGTATTGGCCCAGGATGAAGTAGATCAATTGAACACATTAGAGACCCAGAGAGAGATTTACATAAATGTAGGAACTGGTAGTACAGGATGGCATCACAAAGGAATGAGGAAATAATGAGTTATTTAATAAGTGCTGTTTGAAAAAAATAGTGCTGAAAAATTGGCTTGGTATATAGTAAAAATTTATAATATAGTAAGACTATTTTGGAATCCAAAAAGGAAAAACTCCTCTATTTTTCTGTCTACTCACATAACATTCTACTTCTCTTTTAACCCTTCTCAGAACACTTTTGATACTTCTGGTCACCAAATGTATCAGGGTTTTCCTCCACCAAGCAATTTTTCAGATGCCATCTGGATGTCCTACTACATAACTCAGTTCTGACACTATCTACTTGGATGTGGAAGATTGCCCCTCCATCACCCTCAGTTGCCCAGTCTCGAGTCCAGGTTGTTGCCTGTACTTCTGACCAACTGGCTATAAATTAGAGGTTCCCACAAGCCCTTCCTCTAGCCATTTGCTAGGACAACTCATAGAACTCAGGAAAACAGTTTTACCTACTATTTAACTGGTTTATTATAAAAAGATATAACTTACGAACAGCCAAATGGAAGAAATGCATGGGGCAAGATACATGGGAAGGGGCACAGAACTTCCATGTCCTCCCCAGGGGATACTATTGTCCCAGACCTTCATGTGTTCACCAACCCGGAAGCTCCCCAACCCTGTCCTTTTGGGTTTTTATGGAGGCTTCATGACATAGGCATGACTGACTAAATCATTGGCAATTAGTGATTAACACACTTCCAGCCCCTCTCCTCAACCCACAGATAGAAGGTTATGGCTGTAAGTTCCAACCCTTTAATTGCATGGTGATAGTCCCCTGGTGACTAGCCTTCATCCTTAGGGGCTTTCCAAAAATCATCTTTTTAACATAAACACAGGTATGACTGAAAGGAGCTTGTTATGAGTAACAAAAGGAGCTTTTAGGAGCTCTGTGCCAGGAATAAAGATGAAGACCAAACATATAGATATTATAAATTAAATGATCACAAAACCCTATAGAAAAACATATACAAATAAAATTAAACTAAATGTGAAAGAAAAAATTATGAAGCTAGAACAAGTCTAGGAGAATATTTCTGGGTCTTTGGATGGGACAGAAATTTAAAGGACCTAAAGAAACACTAAAAAAAGAATGTCATATATACATCAAAAAGAGATCAATGAACAGTACCAAAGAAAAAATTAATAGAAGTATGACAACTGAGTGATGATTCTCGCAGAGTGCAAAACTGGCAATGTATTATGATATAGAAGAGAAAAGAACAACAGAAAGTAAGGAAGAAAAAGGCAAATTCTCTAGTGGAAAAAACTGACCAAAGAATATGGAGAAGCAATTCTATATGAATAGAGAGAAAAATCCAGTAAGACTATGAAATAATGCACATCCCCTTAGTACTCAGAGAAATGTAGATTAAGACATGTACTTAACCAATGGTAAAAATTGAAAGGTTTCTAATATTAAGGGCATAAGATCATGTGGAATATTGATGCACTACTGGTAAGAGTATACACTGGTATAGTCATCCTGGCAGTTTGTTGAAATTGAGTATGCATGTACCCAGGGGGCTCAGCAAGACTGCAGAGAAAGTCCAAAATCCACAGCAAGGTATTTTGTAGGAAGTGGTTGGAAGCATGACGGTTGATATGTAAAATATGCAATATGCATGCCCCAGAATAATGTATCAGTCCCAAGGAACATATTTACATAAACCAACATGGACAGCTCCCAAGAACATAGAAGTTAATTTTTTAAAAAGGAAGGAAAAAACAGCATTAATTGCACCACAATACCATTTTGTATTTGAAAAAGCCACATTATTTTAATAAATCATGTTAATAAAATTAATTATAATATAATTAAAATATATGTATATATCATATAATATATATCAAGTTCTATTAATACAATATTTTTATTTTAAAATAATATAAATATACAGAACAACATAACATCAACTTATGCATCCCCAGCATAAAAATTGATATTTTATAATAATTCCCTCAGATTAGTTTTAAATTTAAGAAATTGCAAATTCACATTTTTCAAGGAAATATCTATATCTAAATAAACATGTGGAAGGCAGACATTAAAGACACAGTATGTGAGAGGGAGCCTCAAGGATTTGCAGAGTGGAATGGATTTGGTGATAGGACATGAAAGGTAAAAAATAAAACACAATAAAAGCAGCGATCTTACTTGGACTGGTAATTATAGTGTGCCATTGACTAATGGGTATAAACAGCTCAGTTCTGTGTGCCTGAGGTCCAGAAAGAGGAATAAAGAAATAACTGCGTATATGTTTGTGTGTGTGTGTGTGTGTGTGTGTGTGTGTGTAAGCATGCGTTTATTTCACTTCATGCCATTTCTATGGCTATGTCAACTTTCTCTGAAGTGTCTCTAAGTTTTTTCTCCTCTTCTTACCTGTGAAGCTTGGAATTGGACCCTTCACTTGGTGTCTGAAAAAGCATGGCCTGGGACTTACCTCCTTCCCACCGACTTATCAGCTGATTAAAATCTTGCCTGCCTTTCTGAGGTTGGCCCTGAAATGTTATCTCATCACTACAGTTCCAAGCCACATTTTTGACCTGGATCTTTTCCATTCCTGATTTCATCTTCTTGGCCCTTCTGGTTCATCAGCAACACAGATACAGACACCTTTACTTTTCTTATCATCCTTTCTGTTCCTCTTTGCTATGTAAGCTCTGACCCTGCTTTTCTATAATTCAGGATTATATTGCCCATAAGACCAAAGGGCCTGTCACTATTTCAAAGAGCCTATCATTTACTCACGATAGAAGTGAGAGTTCCTTGCTGTATGTTGTCTCTTTGTCCCTGTGCCCTCCACAGACTCACAGAGCCATGTTTTCTAAATAGTCAGAGACCTCACTTCCCATAAGGCCAGATCAGCATGAACAAGGTGGAGGAAGACATTTCCCATGCTACAACGATAAGCTTCAGTAAGGGAATGAAGTTTGAGCTGGTAGAAGACATGGGTGTTTGCCCCAACATTCCCACACAGAAAAAGGAAGAGCATTCCAGTGAGATTTCCAGAAAGGAATTAGTGACTTAAGGGAAATTAATACTTTTAAGGCTTTTAAAAATAAATACTGACAGCTATCTTTCCAGTAGGGTTTTTAAGTAATTTATGTTCACATTTATGTTATTATGAATGTGCCTCTTTCATCTTCCACCAACTGGCATTGCTAATTTGTTGGAACTAAAAAATGCATGCCACTATTCCATTGGCTTATTTATTTATTTGGCTACTTATGAGGGTAAACATTTTTCTTTCAATGTACTTGTTAAAATGTTCTATTTCCGTTTTGAGGAATTATCCTTTTTACATCCATTGCTCATTTATTTACTGGAGTCTTTATATACTTATTTTTCCTTTTTAGAATATAGCTCTTTATAGCATCTGGAGTGTGTTTTGAGGTTTAGTTTAAGTGTAGGATCTATATTTTTAGAAATAAATTTTTTATTACCCCAGCTCTATTTATTATTCTCATCCTTCTCGACTGATTGGGGATGACTCATTTATTACATATAAACCTATTTTATATATCTTGATATTGGCTTATTACTTGCACAAAACCGTATTCTTCTGCTGAGAGGCAGAACACTCCTTTTTTGATGGTGTCTATTTAAAGCTAATAATGGAAAATATAATCGTATCTGAAAATATTATGAAACTGGTCTTTAATTTTCAAAACTGTGCTCTATTTCTGTCTTCTTGCTTTTTTTTCATGCACAGTAAGTAATTGAAGAAATATTCTGCCTATTGATTTAAAAACTTGGCAGAAAACTTTAATATATTTCAGAAGAAAGTGAAGCAAAATAAATAAGTTATGACCACCCTTGTAGTGTGTTAAAGCAAAGAGTATATTAATCAAATTCAAAAATGAGTTTAAATTTTTAGTGTTGATTAACAGAATTGGATTTTCTAGATGAGGATATGTCATACTTATGTTCATTCATTCATTCATTCATTCACTAATTTAAGTATGACTCCTCCAGGTTTGTGATGGTTATAAAATATGGAATGGTTAGTATATTCTCTTTCTTTGTGTTTTCCATTTTTTTTTTTGTTGCTGATTTGTTTGTTGATTGGTCTTTCATTAACTGGCTACCTGAAAAGAAAAACTGACTGAATGTAATGAAACATGTTCAAAGATGGAAAAAACACCTTGGGAAGCAAGGTGACCATTGCAAAACAAATGAAGAGATTGTCAGTGAATACTGACCTAAGAATTGCAAACAGTAATCTTTAATGAGCAGTGCAGAATGGGGGACGTGGTACAGGACTGAGAATGAGCAAATGACATATTCATGTTCAATATAGGGAGAAGGTGGTAGGAAATTGACAAACATGAGCTTTATGCCAACTTAGGCATTATTATAAACTGTAAAACAATGGCCTCTGAGTCCCTAAAAGAAAAAAAAAATAATAAAATACTATCTCTAGGAGTTAAAATGGGCTTATTAAGTAGTCATGTCCAAACTAGAGTCCAAACTAGAGTTAAAAAAAAAAAAAGATTTATTTATTTATTCCAGAGAGACAGAGCATGTACGCATATGCACTAGTGGGGGGAGGGGCACAGGGAAAGAATCCTCAAGCAGACTCCGTGCTGAGCATGGAGCCCTTCCTGGGGCTGGATCTTACAACCTTGAGATCACGACCTGAGCTGAAACCAAGAGTCGGAACCTCAACCGACTGAGCCACCAAGGCGCCTCTTAAGTCTTTTTATTTAACATAACAGTGATCAGGCTGGCAATGCCAGAAAAATGCTACAGCCATAACTGAAGTATTTTCATATTCTTGTGGATAAAGTGAAGATGTGTAGAATGGGTATCAGGAAAGTAAAAAGAAGTATTAGCTGGTAGAAGGTCTGTTTGAAAAAAGTTTGGAAGATCTGAATCTGAAGAGATTGCTGAAGGCTACCAGGATGCTGTCCAACAAATTTTCCATTTTAACACTTATATCAGTAACTCGAATGCTAATAGTAACTTGAAAGATAATAGACTTTCAAAATTATTGGATAACATAGTGTCTATTGTCAGATATGTTGATTATCTAAATATTTACTGAAAAAGATCTAAACAGACTGGAGAGAACCAAATGTAAAGACGTGAAATTATTAAGAATAAATGTACAAATCCAAATTTAGATCTAAAAAAAAATTGCATAAGAGCAGGATGGGGGAAACAATATATTAGTTGTCTATTACTGTATAAGAACTTAGCCTAAAACTAGTAGCTTGAAACATGAAAGTTTATTTTCCTGCATAGTTCTTGGGAGTAAAAAGCCGCCAGAGGCTTGGGTGGTTCTGGTTTAGGGTTTTTTAGGAGGTTATATTCAAAGCTTCCTGGGAGCTGGAGATTTTGCTTCTAAGATGACTCATTCATGTGGGTGTTGGTAGAGGGGCCTCATAATTTGAGTCTCTCCCTAAGGGTGGTATGCCCTTGTGTTCATTTTGCTTCCTCCAAGTGCAAGGGAATAAAGAGAGTAAGGCAGACATTAACAATGTATTTTATAACCTAACCTCAGAAATTATATACCACCACTTGTGTTATATTGTACTAGTCCCACAGACCAGCCTTGATACAGTATGGCAGGGGACTATAAGAGGTCTTGATTGCCTGAAAGCAGGGATCCCTGGGGGCCATCTTGGAGGATGGCTACCATAGTGACACAAGACTTGCTGGAGTTCTGTGAAAATGGCTTGAGGATTTTTTTTTTTTTTTAGTTTATAAACAGTGTAAATCATTGGTGTGATGTAGCTGCCAAAAAATTTATGTGATATTAGGTGTTATCATGTACATATATGATCTCACATATGTATACTATCTTCTCTGTATCAGTCAAAACATACCTGTGATTATTTTTGTCACTTTAGAGCTCCATATTTTATGAAAAATAGATATAAATTAGAATATATTCAGAAGGAAGGAGAGAAATTTGAGTGTACAAAATATGAAATGGAAGAAAGTCTGGATATTCTCAGCCTGCATAAAAGAACCTGTACAGGGGATTTGAAGGCAATAATCAGAGAACTGATGGGGAGAAGGGATTAGATTTGCTTTGTGTATTTACAAGGGGTGGGAATATTCATTAATAGGTAGAACACTTCGGAAAGGCAAACATCAAATGAATAAGGGAAAACCTGTGTTATAAAACCTGTATAAAAATGAAGAACTACTGAATTTATTATCACTATTTCTACTCAAGGAAAACTAGGAATCACACTCGCTTAAGATGCCAATAAGTATGTTTGAGAGGGGTTTAAGCACTGAATGAATTATTCATTCCTTTCATCATTGTTTCAGAAGAGAGTAAATGAGCACCCACTCTAGGTTGAGGGTTGTTTTTAAGGCCTAGATTGAGAGATTGGTGAATGAGCAGGCAAGATCCTGCTCTTACCAGGTTTCTGTCAGATTGCGGAAGACGTACAATAAACAAGAAAACAAAACTGTAAGCTTATTTCAGTGAGATAAAACAAGCTCAGGTAATAGACTGCGAAGAGGCATTTGTGAACAGGTGTATGAGCTAGAATGGCCAGGGAAGCTCTCTCTGGGGATGAGATATTTAAGCCAAGGATCTGAATGGAAGAAGGATCCAGCCCTGTGAGATGTGGGGGGAAAGAGTCTCTGGCAAAAGGAACCATAAACTGATGGCCCATTGACTCAGCTAAGTGTAGCATATTTTATCTGCAGGAAGGTGGCCCCTCTGACTAGACCATTATTAGTGATGGTGAAGGTGGGAAGAGACCAAATAAAAGAGGTAATAACATCTGCTTCAAAGTATATGGCTTGTAGATAACAGTAATGAATTTAGATGTTATTTTGGGATGCTCAAGAACACTCGTAGGTTTTAAGCAGAGGTTGGGGATATAGTCTGGTTTACAATTGATGAAATCATTTTGTTTGATTTGTGGGTAAAATGGTCATACTAAGGGCAACCTTTAGGTGTAAATAGGGAAAGGAATCAAAGGCTATTCTGTAGTTTGGGAGAGAAGAGAAGCTGTCAAATTATTTACTGATACATCCTCTTGACCAGATGTAGGCTCGTTCCTAGAAATGCAGAGGCAAAAAAAAAAAATGTGTACCTTCAAAGAGCACACTGCTCACCGAGGAGGTTAGTTACACACGGCGGTGACGCACCTCTGGTGGCTGATGTAAGAGAGATACAAGGTTGTCAGAGCAGGAACAAAGACTGAGTGAATGAAAGGGTACCAAACAAGATGCATTGGCTTGAAAAGTGCACAGATAACCTTTGAGATCCTTTCCAAATATGGGATTCTATGATTCTACCGAAGCTCTCAAAAAACTGCCTTTTATCTGGTCTGTTGACAGATGAGGGTTGTGGGATCTACGTTCTGCGTGGCCGTGAAGAATGGGGAATTTCATATATCATTGGATACATGAGGAACAATGATTTGTTCTCTCCTTCCCCATGGGCCCTCATAGTCCAGCCCTAAAGCTGAAAGAGCCCACTTTGTAAGACCACTTAGAGACAGGTACATGACAGAGTGGCTTCTTTCTTAGGAGCCAGGTCTGAGGCCAGGCCTCCTGAGTCTTTACTGATCTAGTCCTCCAAACTTCTTTGAGTTCATTTTTTCTTACCTGAAAATAAATACAAATCTCTAAGAATCTAATGCTGGTTCTATCCAAGTCACAAAGGTGTTGGATGATCAAGTTGTCATCATTGTAGGAAGGCTTGGAAACCCATTTGAAATCTATGAAAAAGTAAATAGCTATGCAAGAGAATAGGAAAATGAATAGCTACCTGAGAGTGCTTGTTTTTATTTAATGCTCGGTTAAAATAGGCTAGAGGTCTAGCTAGACATCACATTGGGTTGGCCACACACAAAGAATGACCTCTCATTAGGGTGGGTGTTTTTTCAGTGCCCTTAGACAAGCACGGGTCTCCCTGAGGGAGTGGAAGGGATAAATGGAGCATGAAGACAGAGTTAGTCTTCCTAGCACAGATCACTAGTACTTCTCATTTGCAAAGAGCTTGAAATCATTTATGTTAATTTCATGCCCATGCCTGTGATGGGAATGCACTGCTAGACTCATTTTATAGATCAGAAACCAAAAGATGGTAAAATCTAGTAGCTTACATTTGGTTTCACAGTGAATAATCACAAAGCTGGAGAAAGGACTCCTAGGTCAGCCTGTGGTTATACCATCTGGGATTCAAAGGCGTCCGACAAAATGGACTCAATAATCTCTTTTAAGCGCTTGTGAGTGCTTTTAACAGTGTAAAGCTTTCTAACCATTGAACAGATTCTATTAGCAATGCATCTATTTTTTTTTTTTTTTCTTCTTGGAGTTGCTTCCATCCTTTCTCTCAGGGAAGGTTTCTTAGAAGAAGCTCTACTACAATATGTGAGTTTAGTTAAAAAAAAATGGAGTGTAGGCAGATAAAAATAGCAGATGAGAAATGAGGGTGTGGCAAATGTTTCACTTCATCTTTGGGAGAAGAGTGTGCAAGTTGTATTAATGACACTAGAGCCTTATCTCTAACTGCATTATCTTCCGATTTCCAGGGCCCAAAATGTGACTGGAAAAATTAGGATGCCCAGTCAGGGTGGCTATATAGAGTCAGCTGTGTTCTGCCATAGCTTATTGTGGGGAACACTCAAAGCATTTAAAGGAAGACATTTGGAAAAGGGAAGTCCAAATTGTTGGAATTACTCCTTTTGCTAGGCTGAACAGGGTTTTAGCAAGTTTTTCCAAAGTACTTTTTTTAGATTTTATCAAAAGCTTTCAAATTATATCTGAAACACAAGAAGAGCCAAAGTTGTCTAAAGAGAAGCTCCTACTATAACACCAATTCTTGGGGGCAGTGAGTGGCTCAGTCAGTTAAGCATCTGACTCTTCGTTTCAGCTCAGGTCACAATCTCAGGGTCATGAGGTCGAGCCCTGTGTCGGGCTCTTCTTGAGATTCTCTGCTTCTGCCCCTTCCCCCACTTGCTCTCTCGCTCTCTCTCTCTCAAATAAATAAATGTTTAAACACCAATTCTTTTATGAATGCTCAATTCCGCTTTCCTTACAGCATTTGCATAAAGAATGGGAATATTTTCAAAATGTAAACTGTAGAGATAATGCCAGTTGAAAGCTCTGCTCACAATATGTGGACAAACCAGCTATGGGACAATAGGGCTGTGTAGACATGAATTAACATAGTAGCCCGGGACTGCCTGTCCTTAGAAAGGCCGGCTTACAAGATTGGTCCTTGACTAGTATCTGGGAATTTGTCTGGTAAATATTCCTACACTGACACAAAACTTTCCCTAAATCGTAAGAGTGGTTCACTGTGCTGAAACTGTATTAACAATCAGTGTGCTTCTGGGAGCTTGGAATTTTGATACATGCTAGGCAAGAAGGTGCCCATGTGATCAGCCTCTAATAAACACCTTGGACAGTGAGTCTCTAAAGTGTGTCCCTGGTCGATAACACTTTTCATGTGTTGCCACACTAACTGTTGGGATAGTTTGTTAAGTCCTGTGTGGCCCTGTTGAGAGACAAATCTCGGAAGCTAGTACCTGGTTTCCTCCAGACTTCACCCTTTGTGTCTTTTCCCCTTTCTTTGTATTTGATTTGTCTCCTTCCACTTGTTATCAGTCTTAGTCCTGTGTATAACTATAGAAGCATCCTGTGAGTGCTTCTAGCAAATCACAAACCAGCAAATCTGTGGTGGTCTTAGAGATGTCTAATACAGGACTCTTCTCTGAACATATAAGGACAAGGCCACTCATTTTCTTAAGACTACTTTCCTTCCCATGTGCACATTTTAATCCATATTAGATAAATTTAAAAGAAATAGTGGGCCTGCAAAAGTCAGTGTCCCATTTAGACATTTTCTTAAATTTCTAGATACATCTGTGTTTCTCTCGTCCAATTTCTCTACCTCAGCTGCAGCGTGCATTCTGTCTTTCATGATAATCTACTACAGAAGTGACAGAAGTTGAAAAATCCCATGAAAATACATACAGACAGAAGGAGAGAGAGAGAGAGAGACAAACAGAAAGCAATTCTCATGTTCTTATAGTATTTTCAGCTCAGTTGGGAGTAAAACACTATAATGTCTTACAAAGATGCCTGCTATCCTGAGATATGAGGCCAGATTGGTTGATTAGAGAGGCTTGAATCTCAGGGTGCTAGAAACAGGCTTCTAAACCTTTCCCTATTTTCACTGGGTTTGGAAAAAAATGAATGTGAATTGTAGAGGTTTGAATCTGACTATGGAGTCAGGAAAGCATTAACAGAAATGAGATGCTGCAGGCAGTCTCAAACAGACACAAAGGACATGCACATTTGTAAAGCTCTTACAAACTCTGGGTTTTGTTTCTGGAAAGTATCATGAGTCCCAGTTCTGCATAGCAGGGGCTGTGTTGTAAGAGAGCCTAAGCCAAGATTTATGGGTCCTCCTTCCAACTCTAAATTTGGAGGTCCCCACTGTCATTTGTAGTGTTCTCTCTGTGCTGAAGAAAATGAAGTGAAGCTAATGGCATCCTGTGTGTGGGAAAGGGAAGTGATATCCATGCATACAAAGGATGTGTTGGAGTGAGATATTAAGAGCAGAGACCTTCTTGAAAGCAGTGACTTTATGGGAGAAAGGATGTGCTGCCTTTTGGTTCTCCTACAGAAACAGAGAGCCTTCACACTCCATGTCAGAGTGGTCCTGCTCTCCTAGTGTCGATGTGTCCGGTACAGGACCATGATACTTAGAGTAGACTTTGCCCCCAGAGCAACAAATTGCATTTGCAACCATTTGCTATCGTTGAATGAAGCTTGTTATCCTATGCAATTCCATCTAGTTACAAAAAATAAGTGGCTTTCTAAAAGAAATGAGAATATTTGTCCAAAAGTGATCTTCTGTGATCTGTTTAGAAATCTTATCAACAGTTCTGACAGTTATGTGAAATGATATCTCTGGGTGCACCACTGCACCGACAATAGGAATAATTATTTTTTTTTCTATTAGCTCCTGTAATGAGCAGCTTTCTCCAGAACGAAAAGAGTATATTAAACTCCATACTGCCCTGGAATTTTAAAAAGCTAAATATGACTTCATTTATACTAAAAGTCTTTAATTTTCACTGGTGATAAAAACAGAATCAATGGATTTCAGTGAAAAAAAAAGTGTTTTCTTTCCAGCTATTATAATTTCCACCCAGGGTATAATGGTATTGAACTCTGCTAGGTAATCAAAAATATTAAATCTGTTTGCATAGTTTCTTTTAAGATTTAGATTTCTGTTTATTCAAAAATAGTTCTTGTCTGATTATTTGCATAAAATATGGAGACTAGATATGTAATGCTGCAATATAGTTTTCTAACATTTCAACAGTTTACTTAGCTTATCTTTAATGCCTCATTACAAATCTCATGAAGGCTAATTTATTGGGTGTCTTAATGGCTTTATTTTTGTAAATATGATGGATTGCAAAAGCATTTGTGTATTTCACTTATTTCCCGTTTTCTTTAATATGTTGTACTCACAATTGACATCTCTGTGATAACTTGCACATGGAGGTATCCTCCCTCCCATGCAGATGTTGATAAGGAAATTAGGTAGATCTTTGTCATGTTTCTCCCCTGTTTTTCTCTTTCCTCTGGCTTCCTGCATCCAACGTAACTGTCCACATATAGATGCCTCTTGGACATAATGCAGATGGCAGACTCGGGGATATGCTGTGAATCAAGCAAACCTAGTCTTTTAGTGCGAAGTTTTAGCTGATGAACTTATTTATCATGGAGAACTTATCCAAATAATCCTTTCATGGGAGAGTCTGCTATTTAGTCAAATCCATAAGTCAGTTTTGCCCCACCAAGCTTCTCCTACATTAAACCCCAACTCACAACTATGCTATGGAAGTTTGCCTTTGAGGAAATCAGAAGCTACCCAATGAGAGAGGAAGGATGATCTGGTTTATTGCCCCAGTCCATCCGAGAAGAGTCATGAGGACATGGCTATATATTAAATGGAAGAGTATTTTATGTGTCTGACACTGTTAGCCAAAGAAGCAAGAGTGCTGAACAAAATAACTTTCTGGAAACTGTTATCTTTTTTTTTTTGACAAATGTTGCATAGTAGAACTAAAAACAATCTAAGTCCCAAATAAATCCAATTGTCATCGACTATGGGAGTGCTAGTTTTGGAAAAAGATGACATTTATGATACCTTCCCTAAACATTATGAAACCTTTAAGCTTCAGATCCAAACTAGGACCTACGAGCAATGTCCTACTTCCTTAATAGTATGTTAAATGTCAGTTACATAATTCTGATGGTAAATCTTTGGAAGACTCTATCATAATAATCAAATAGTCAAGTAATCTTAACTAAGCCAAAAAAAAAAAAGGATGGAAAAGAACAAGAAATGAAGGGCTAAGGGAGGTAGCAAAGTCAGGAAAGAGAGCACACTAAGGAATGAGGGTAGAAGTGAATTGCTAAGAATCCCACACATTTCTATGTCTAAGACTGTGCAGAAGGCTAGAGCATCTTAATGAATGTAGAGTGTGGACAATTGAAATAAGACCATTGAAATAATCACTTATTCAAAGTAACACCTTGTGAAAGGCATGCAATTATCAGCTGCAGTGCCACCAAATACCTCTATCTTTTCAGAGCTTATGAAATCACTTCAAATTAAATCCTAAAGGTGAAGATTATGTCTAAATAGTCATCAGACATTTGATAAACATTTAGTTTTCCCAGTTTTGTGAAAGGGGCTATGGAGATAAAGATGAATATAGTCCGATCCTTGAATAGTTTAGATGTTAGTTGAGAAACTGACAATTAGGTAGCAGGACTATACTTAGTCCATCCTGACATACTATGAGAGAAATATAGGAATACAAGCGGGAAATTAACTAGCTGAGAGGGGTTTCATGTTGGTCTTGGAGATGCAGATTTCTGATTATGAGGAACCTTGTATGCCATGCTACAGGTTAAGAATATCATCCAAAGAGCAATGGGTAGTGCTAAAGAAAAAAAAATTATTTTAACACCTGTTAAAAATGGTAAGGAAGACTTTATTCAAGAAGGATTACTGCAATAGGGTTTTTGTAGTAGGGGAGAGATTTATAGACAAGAAGCAATGTAGGGGTCAGTGGATGGAAAATTACTAAAGAGAAATATCAAGGCCAGGGAGATTCTTCCTAAACCCACTCAACAGGAATCCTATTGGAGACAGGCCAGGGTAAAGAGATACCAAGATGGGGGATGCAGAAGTAAATTCAGATATCTAGGGCCAGAGACCCTCTCTAAACTGACCTGGCAGGATTCTTGCTAAAACTGGATTCAACTGACCAAAGACAGAGCCGTGAGTCAGAAAGAAGCCATTTATTTCTAGTAATTTATTACATTATGCACTGTTGTAAAATTAGACTCCAATTTGGAATCCTTTTGCATTTTTGTGCTTTATCTGAAGTTTTGTTTTTTGAAAATTTCACCAAAGATAAATAAAATGCTTTGAATTATGGCTAACTTTGTTTTAGAAAAGTGTCGTGTTTGCAGAACACTTATTATCTGGCTAAGGAGAATCCTTTTTTTTTTTTTTTAATTTTATTTATTTGAGAAAGAGAGAGAGAGAAAGCACACAAACAGGGAGGAGAGGCAGAAGGAGAGGGAGAAGCCGACTCTCTGATCCCAGGACCCAGAGATCATGACCTGAGCCAAAGGCAGATACTTAACCAACTGAGCCATGCAGGCGCCCCTAAGGAGAATCCTAAATACAGGCAATTGGTCCTCTGCTTTTAAGGAACCCACTAATATATATACATATATATATTAGTTCAGGATTTATTTGCGCAAGTGTTATTTTTTAAGGTAATAACTTCATGTGATTAATAAAAAAGATAAAATAGTACAAAAATACAAAGTGAAAAAGTCATTCTTCTCTCCATCCTTTTTTTTCATATTGAAGTATAGTTAGCATGCAATGTTATATTAGTGTTTCAGGTGTACAATATAGTGATTGAACAATTCTATCTGCTACTCAGTGCTCACTATGATAAGTGTAGTCACCATACAATGTTACTGTAATATTATTGACTGTGTTCCCAGTGCTGTACTTTTCATCTCTGTGACTTATTTATTTTATAATTGGAAGTTTGTACTTTTCAATTCCCTTCAGCTATTTCATCCATACTACCAACTCCTCTTCCCTGGCAACTACCAGTTCTCTGTATTAATGAGTTTGTTTCTTGGTTTTTTGTTTGTTTATTTGTTCATTTATTTTGTGTTGTGGAGTCTACATATAAGCGAAATCATACAGTCTTGGTCTTTCTCTGTTTGACTTATTTCACCTAACGTACTACTGTCTAGGTCCACTCATGTTGTCACAAATGGCAAGATTTCATTCTGTTTTATGGCTGAGCAGTATTCCATTGTGTCTGTCTATCTACATACAGAACATGTTCTTTATTCATTCATCTACTGATGGGCAGTTGAGTTAATTCCACATCTTGGCTATTGTGAATAATGCTGCAGTAAACATGGAGGTGCATATTTTTTCAAATTGGTGTTTTTGTTTTCTTTGGGTAAATCCCCAGTAGTGGAATTAATTATTGCATCATATGGTTTTGTTCTTAATTTTTTGAGGAACCTTCATACTGTTTTCCATAATGGTTGCGCCAATGCTCATCCCCAAAAAAATGGATGAGGTTTCTTTTTTCTCTGCATCTTCATCAACACTTGTTATTTTTTTTGTCAGAGAAGCCATTTTAAGTTGGTCAAGGATAGAGTTTTTGTCAGTATCTACCAATAATTATTGATAGCGGTACAGAAATTACACTAGAAAAGACAAAGATGGAAGTTAAGAGACCAGCTAGGAGCCTAAGAGACAGATCAGATGAGTTTTGTCCAGGAAAGAATGGAGTAGAACCCAGACCATGTCAAGAATAGTGGGTATAGGCTGGTGATGGGCAGTAAGGAGGACACATATTGCATGGTGCACTGGGTGTTATA